>NC_056734.1:670720174-671020174 GCF_019279795.1 Protopterus annectens | reverse complement strand
TGATATTCAAAGAAATAACTCTGGTTTTCCAGTTTTCCTTTAACATGGCCATGGGGCTACATCAGCACTGGCAGAATAAGAGATTCAGAAGCCACTCAAAATTAATGGTTTTACAGGCCTTGACAGAATATACCTTTAACAAAATCAGCCACTCCAGCAGGATACAAAGAACTGAGAGGAATTTCAGCAATTAGGGCTGTGCAGTCCAACAAGATTATAAAAGACAGACCACATAAGATACAGTAAAACAGGGAAATCAACAAGATTACTACAGTTAATAAGCCACAGCAAAAATTGGCTCTGAGGACTAAAAATAAAAAAATAAAATAAAAATAAAGAAATTAAGAGGCCCTAGCAAAATTAACAGAATAAGGAGGTCCTTGCAGGTCTGTGGCTAGACGAATGAAGCCCTGACTAGATGATCCATATCAGAATAGTAACCTAGGGTTATGGAGAAGCTTGGTAGGGGAGGGAGCAAGAAAGGCAAGGCTTGTATCTGCTTGGTTGTAGAAATGTGCTTAGTGTACACCTTGTGTCATGACTCTCACTGAAAACCAGTGGCAAAATGATGAAACATTAGCAAGTGACAGGTGATGGGCAGAGAAGGTTGACAGAGGAATACCGCACCCATGGACACATGGAAATGTCTACGCATAGCCTACGAACAAGCCAACCTCTAGGTGATGTCCAAAAAATACTGAGGAATGATTATGGTGTAACTAAGAGGTGACACATGAACAGCATCAATGACAGAGTGCCTAATGCACTCATCTCTGAGGGGAAATGATGGATCCCCAGTTTGGGGGGGGGGGGTAATCCAGTCAGTGAGAAGTAAATAAACTGGCTATAGAGCCCAAAACATTATCTCCTCTAGTGCCTCAGCCACAAGGCCTTCAAGGAGTAAGAAACATCTTAAAACACACGTCATTACATATAAAAGTAAATATACAATTATTCTATTAAACAATTAAATACTTCCAATTAACCTCACAGTTTAAACCTATAGGTGTCAAGGTACTGTACTTTAAAAAAGATTCTTTAAAGAGAAGTTGTTCTTTCAATAAACAACTTTCTCCTAACTTTAAACAAATTTGTTCAAGATAGGTGCCCTGAAGTAACAAAAAAAAAATCACGGTTATGTTTCTCTTTAAAATGTAAAGCCACAAATTTATCCACTCTGATTCTTAATATCTTTGATGTACTCAAGCAACCTCACTCTAAACATTCTTTTAGTCTCTCCAATGTAAAAAAAAAAAAAAAAAAAAGGTTGCAAGGTCATCACAGAGCATACTTAACACCCACACGTACATGAAAATAAACCAGTTGGTGAAAATTTGATGTTACTAATCAAGTTAAAAGAATTAACCACATTTCTACAAACAGTGTGCAACTATTACATGGAAAAGTACCAGTAATTATTGGATGTTGAATAATGCTATGATCCGGAGAAACAAAAGAACCATACACCAAAATATCCTTAAGATTTTATCCACACTTACATGACATACAGGAGGGTCTTTGGAATACTTTTACCAATTCAATGTCTTTAAGAAAACCCCAACAATATTTTAACACAGCACTAATTTTCTCACTCAAAATATTGTAAGTCATTACAAAATACATTGGTTCTTTAGCATCACTATTAGCTACATTTCCACCTTTACAGAACTGATTATTCTGCTGTGGTTTATTGGTGGGTTTCAAAACTCTCAACCTGACTTCGTTTACCACATCATAATCATACCCTATATTCAAAAACATATTAGCAGTCCTATACAGCTCCTCAAAAAAAATACTTCTCATTATTACAAATTCTAGACACCTTAATAATTCTCCATATGGCAGTGAAGAAAGTAAATGTGAAGGGTGACAGCTAGTCCCATGCAAATATTGTCCCCCATCCACACATTTTCTATGTATAACAGTACGTATTTCCCCATTATCCAAACCTTTCATGAAAGTCTAAAACCATTTCATTGCCATAATGAAGTCAGTCAAACGATAAATTATACATATTTAACTGTAAATCTGCAACAAATTGTGTAACCTCATGACGGCCGCCCCTAGAAACCAAAATCAAATCATCTATATAATAACAACATATGTAACCATAAACTCATGTTTATACAAAAAATCAACTTCAAACAAGGCCATTAACAAACTGGCATACATGGGAGCAAATAGTGCCCCCATGGCCGTGCCTTGCACTTGTCAATAAATTTCATTATCAAATATAAAAAAAAAATATTTAAAAGGCAAAAATGTACAAGTTCAATAAAGTAATGGGTCAACGGACTATCACTCAAGAATCGATGTAAGGACTGTATACCATTCTACATGTCTAATACTTAGAGACTTTTTTACGTCTAAAGTCACCCAATACATATCTTTATCCCACTTTAACGTAGCAATTTTATTTAAAAAATCAAACCCATCTTTAATATAAGACTAGATATTAAGAACATATGGCAGAAGCAACTGAAGTAATAAAAGTCCGATATTATGTAAAAAATATTTGCTAGCTAAAATAATCGGGAGGCCAGGGGGATTGATTAAATCCTTATGAATCTTGGGCAGACAATAAAAAGTGGCAAGACTACATCCTTCAATACAGAACTTTCTGTCCACATCCTCTTGAGAAAAATATCCTAACCTTCCACCTTTCTGTAATAAATGTTGATATTGTGACAGCGCTTCATTATATATGTCAATGTTACTTTTCTCTTAAATTTTACCATTTTTCAGATATTCCAAACACATACTGTGTGTAATGCATAATTATTTTATTCCCTTTATCAGAAGGTTTTATAACTAAATCCTTCCTATTAGAAAGATCTTTCAATGCCTTCCATTCAATCTGTGTCAAATTATAACACACTTGCTGTTTATTATTTAAAAATTCCTTATATAAACCATCAACAGAATAACTCAAGATAGAACTGAATTGTATAATACTATCATTCATATAAGGAGGAATAAATTTGCTTTTAGAAGCGACAGAGGATGCGTCCAGTAAACAGTATGCATTAATACAAAAGCCTTCATTAATATTCTCATCCATAACCGAATAACATAAAAAAAACTTTCATTCGAACTTTCTAAATCCACCATATTAGTTTGTAACTGTCATATTTTGTACTATTAAAAAAAAAAAAAAAACTTTAAATGTAAACTCCGAACAAAACACAAAGCTTCTTGCTTCAAAATATGTAAACGTTGTAGCACAGTTGGTATGAATCTAAGTCCTAGACTTAAAACAGCATGTTGTTCATCTTTTAAAAAACAATCAGACAGGTTTACAACTATAGTAGTAACATTACATTGAGTCCATACACTAGAGTCATTGCCATCTAACTTTCTTCCAAAATTGTTGAAACTGTGCTCCTGTGTTGGTTCCCTGGGTTCCATTTCTCCCTCTTTTTCGGTTAAACCTTTCCCCAACGTTTTAAACACTGTTGGTGTACTACGGGTTCTTGAGCAGCAAGGAGTGAAGGATAATAATTATCATAGCTTTCCTGGCCAGTGTTATATCCAGTTCTGTCTGAAGATGCAAGAGAGACAGAATGAGTCTTTTTAAAACTTCCATGACGACGTTCATGTTTCCCATGCTTCTGATTGGACCCTTACATGAAAGCACACCTACTTTCATAATCACGGATCTCTCTCCTCAACATAGTTTTTTTCCGCTCAACAAAATCAGCTTCCAAACATTTAAGCTTCTCTTTAACGTTATTCACGAAGTCATCCAAACAAGAAACACTAAAAGGAGAAGCAATATCGTCACATAATGCACACAGTTCATTTTTTTATTTTCTGTTGTTTCAACTGGTCACGCTCTAAGAATTACGACCCACTCCACTGGGTATTTATGTGCTGCTGCAAACCACCAGTCATGGAACAGTTTATCAGTGTCATTTGCATAAAATGAAATAGAAGGGTTTTTAATAACACAAAGACCCTAGGAGATGCATCCAGTTCAATGTAACGTTGTAGCCCTAGAATATTAAAATGTACCTTAGTTTCTTTATGAAGCAATCAGACAAAACTGTTGCAGAATTCACAGGCTTCTGCAGAAATCACACCAATACTCTGTCCCACTGAGGAAAATGGATTATTCACCCCACATTCTCTCTCCTTCACATACCAATCCAAAAATCTAGGGTTATTCGGTCCATTATTAACTTGGACCTCATTTTGTGAAGCATGACTGGAATGGATGCATTGTTCCACAGTTCTCCGGGAACAACCTGCACCACCCTGCAATGAACAAGCATCCTCATGAAAAAATTGTGGTAAGTTAATGTTAGGATCAGTAGCCATAAAAAACACAATAACGACCACAAAGTAAAAAATAAACTGGCTATAGATCCAAACAAATTATCGCTAGCACCTCGGCCACAAGGCCTTCAACGAGTAACAGACATCTTAAAATGCACACCATTATACATATAAAAAAATAAGAAGTTATGTTCTTACCATAACGTTCCATGTGAATTGCTCATCTCGCCTTTGTTCTTACACACGGGTTCAGAGCTGATCCTCGGCTCCGAGTCGGCCGCATCACCAGCTCCGCATCTTCGAGAAAGCTTGAGGCACAGTAATATCCCATGATCCTCAGGTGCTAACCCTCAGATCTAGTTTGTTATACCAGAAGAATCCCTCTAGAAACTGTGTCCTAAACACTTAGAACAAACACTACACACTGTCCGGTACCCTGCCATCAAATAGAGGAGAAAAGATGCCATTCCTGATGCACAAGTAATAAGCTGAATGCTAACAATGTCTAGAGAAGACTGAACAAGAATTCAGTTGAACCCATTCTTCCAGACCGCAGGACGGGGGATGGAGGGGGGGAATGCAAGAACAATTTTATTTTATTTTATTTTATTTTACATTTGTTGACCGGGCTAGTCTGGCTGGATAACAAGTCCATTTTCAGCAGAGGCCCGAGGAGAAAAGCTCCACTATCTACTAATACATTACATACAACTAGGTCACTTAAGAAATACAGCTTATAGGGAATATAACATTGCAAGAGAGAATTCAACAGTAATAAAAACAAAATTTCCTGAGGAAAGAAATGTACTGTTTGTTAATTCCAACAAATTTTGCAGAAAAGTATATAATACATAAAGTTCTAATAGTAGTAGAATCAGAAACAGGAGTTGGAGTAGAGAGGAAAGGAGTGGAGGAGTAACAGTTTAAGAAATAGGGTAAGTTAGTCAGGTGTACTGCAGGAGCAGAGCCAGTGGTTTTGGAAGTACAGTTTAATTTTCTGTTTGAAAAGAGGCAAAGATGTAGTTAGAGTTATATCACTAGGTAGAAGATTCCAATTTCTACCTACTGTATTTGTGAAGAGACAGTCACCAGCAGAGTTGTTAGACTTAATAGATTTGGCCATCAGTTTGTGAGAAGAGCCAGAGAGTTGAGATTGTTATAAGGGATTATCAGTTGAGAGAGAATAGGGTGTTGTCAGGTTGATATAGTATACTATGGGCAATAGAGAGTTGAGGATTTGCAGGTAGTTTTGGAATTCAAGCCAGCCTAAGAGTTTTAAGTTAAGACAATGATGGGTTCTGAAGGGGTTACCAGTCATGGGTTTAGCTATATTGTTGTAGCAGGTTGCTAATTTAGTTAGATTGCATTTCTTAAGGTTGGTATAAATAGGGAGGCATATAGTAGAGTGGCTAAGAGATGGGATTGAGCTATCTTGTTTCTAGTTGCTGGGGTTAGAAAGGGTTTAATTCGATAAAGGGATCCTATTTTTCTGTTAACTAGTTTTATGGTGTTGTTAATGTGTTGATCAAGGAGAGATTATTGTCTATGGTTATTCCTAGCAGTTTTGTTGTGGAATCGGAGAGATGATGGTGTTAGTGTTTGAGGTGATGGAGAAGTTTAAAGGGGTCCGAGTTGGGGGTAAAAAGGAGAAGTTTAGTTTTTTTGGCATTAAGTAGGAGGAATCGTTTAGAGAACCATGTTTCAACTGTATTAAAGACATTTTGGGTGAGTGAGGTCAGTTCTGTAGGGGATGGAGCAGAACAAATAAGGGTTGAATCGTCTGCATATTGAATGCAGGTTGCTTGTGGGATAGCAGAATGAAGATCATTGATGAAGAGGGAGAAGAGAAGAGGGCCAAGAATGGAGCCCTGAGAACAAAGGCGAGATGAACAATTCACATGGAACGTTATTAAGAACATAACTTCTTAATGTGAAATTGTTCAATCTCGCCGTTTGTTCTTACACACGGGTAGCGTCCCTAGCTCCTTTTTCCTGGGTGGCTCAAGGGAGAACATTCCTGAGTACAGTGGAACCAAACGTCGCCTTGTCCCTGGAGTTTTTGTCTAGTTTATAGTGGGCGATAAAAGTATGTGGTTTTGCCCAAGTTGCCGCTGCACAAATGGTATCTAAAGGCAAACGTGCGGTATGGGCTGAAGAGGTAGCGATCACCCTTGTAGAATGAGCTCTGGGTTTGAAAGGGAGTTGTTGCTTCGATTCAGCATATACAAAATTTATGCAGTCTGAGAGCCATTTGGATAAGGTAATCTTCGTTACCGCCTGTCCTTTCCTTTGGTCAGCATATGAGTCAAATAACTGGTCTGACTTTCTGTATTCTTTTGTCCTGTGTAAGTAAAATCTCAGCTGCCTGTGGACGTCCAATTTGTGCAGCATGTATACTAACTTATTGGAGTGGTTTTTGAAGAAGGTAGGCAGTTCAATAGATCGATTGATGTTTTGAATCGAACAAACCTTCGGAAGGAAGGACGGATTGGTGTGCAAGGTTACTCTATCTGGGTGAAAAATCATGTACGGGGGTCAGATAGATAGAGCCTGCAACTCTGAAACTCTCCTGGCGGAAGTGATGGCAACCAGAAAGAGCGTTTTCCATGAAATAAATTTTAACGGGGTTATGGCGGCTGGTTCGAATGGGGGCAACATGAGTTGTGACAGCATGAGATTAAGATTCCAAGGGGCCACTGGATTACGAAAGGGGGGACGGAGGTGAAAGGTACCTTTCATAAAAGCTTTACAAAGCCTGTGGGACATAAGAGAACTATCTCCCCCGACCAACATGAAAATTGGATATAGCCGCCAGTTGTACCCTTATTCTGGACGTTGATGCACCTTCTTGAAAAAGTGTGGTAAGGAAATCTAGTATCTTGTGTACTGGAGCCCTGAATGGGTCTATACCTTGCTTGGAGGCCCAGTACGCAAAACGGTTCCATTTGCTGTTGTACAATTTCCTTGTAGATGGTTTGTGAGAAGATACAATAATGTGTTGTACTGCAGGGGATAGTAACTCTGACCTGGCTAAGATGGGAAGCGGAGCAGCCAAGCTGTCAGTTTGAGGGACTTGAGGAAGGTGTGAGGAACTCCCGACGAATGTGTCAACAGGTCTGGCTCCGGATCCAGAATCCATGGTTCCTCCACTTGAGATTGAAGGAAGGGAAACCAGATTTGTCGAGGCCAGAATGGGGCTATCAGTATTACGGTCCTCTCCAGATATTTGGCTTTCTGCAAGAACCTGGGAATTAGTGGAACAGGAGGAAAGGCGTAAAGGAGACCAGGGGGCCAATCGTGTACTAGTGCGTCCATGGGGACACCCCCCGGAGGGGGTAACAGGGCAAAGTAGCTTCTGCATTTGGCAGTCAATGGGGATGCAAACAGGTCGCAGCAAGGCTGGCCCCATCTGCGGAAAATCTCTTTCGCCACTTGAGATTTGAGGGACCACTCATGAGGGAACAGGATGGCTCTGCTCAGCCTGTCCGCGATTACGTTGGATGTCCTCGGGATGTGCGTTGCTATCAGAAAGCATCTGGTGGACTTCGCCCATTGCCAAATTCTGAGGGCCTCTCTGCATAACGGGTAAGACCTGGTTCCCCCTTGCTTGTTTATGTACCAGACTACTGACATGTTGTCTGTCTGAACTGTCACTGTTCCCTGAGGTAAGGACTTGTGAAAGTGTTGCAACGCTAGAAACACTGCCCTCAGCTCTAGGACATTGATGTGCAGGTTGTACTCCAAGTTGGACCATTGATCTTGGACTGTTTGTCCCTAAAAGAACCCCCCCCACCCTATCAGGGAAGCGTCCGTGGTTAGAGTTGCTACCGGACTGTGTAACACAAACGTCGTCCTAATGTTAGATCTTGACTGTGTATCCACCACAAGAGATCCTTTTTGCAAGAGTCCGTGATCAATATCTCGTGAGACAGTGGAAGTTGTCGGTAAGACCACTGAGCGAATAGCATCCACTGAAGAATCCTCATATGCATCCTGCCCAAGGGGACTATGATAAGGGAGGCTGCCATCAAGCCTAGTACTCTTAATATTTGTCGCGCAGGGACTCTCTTGCTTTGGAGAAGGACTGAAATTTGATGTCTGAGGTCTGACACTCTTGGTGGGGGGAGAGTAACTCAAGCCAGGGAAGTGTCTAGCTGTGCTTCTATAAATAAGATACGCTGTGACGGCGATAAGACAGACTTTCCAAAATTTACCGTTATGCCTAGAGAGGAGCAGAGGCTGATGGTGTAGTCCCTGGCTTGGAGAAGACTATACTCGGTGGCGGCGGATAGGAGCCAGTCGTCTAGATAAGGAAACACCCAGAATCCCCTTCGTCTCAGGTGAGACGCTACTACTGCCATGCACTTGGTGAACACCCTGGGGGCTGACGTGAGACCAAAGGGCAGAGCGCGAAACTGGAAATGACTGGCTCCCAGCCGGAAGCGCAGATGATCTCTGGACGCCCTGGCCATCTTGATATGGTCGTACGCGTCTGAGATCTATACAGCACATCCAGTCGCCCTCCTGCAGAAGAGGAAGGATTGACTGTAGCGTGACCATCCGGAACTTTTCCTTTTTCACAAAGGCATTTAGTTTGCTGAGGTCCAAAATTGGCCTCCAGTCCCCTGTTTTCTTTGGAACTAAAACGAACCTTGAGTAAGTTCCGGATCCTATTTGGTCCGCCGGGACTGGTTGGATGAGACTGTTTTCGAGCAACCTTCTTATCTCTACGGTTGCCTGGTCTCGCAGACTGGGTGGAACGTCTGGGAGCTTTTTGGGGTTGGGTGGCATTCTGATGAATGGAATGCTGTAGCCTCTGGTAACTATGCTTTTTACCCAGGAATCTGATGTAAGATTTAGCCAAGCCTCTGGGTATAAAGCCAAGCAACCACCGACTGTCTCCAGAGTAGGACAGTCGGGCCTACACTCAGGAGTGCTGGAAGGGCTTCCCAGAGAAAGTACCTCTGTCGCCCTGATTTTGCGGACCCCCCTCTGCTGGCTGGGCGGCGTCTTCCATTTCTTCCCCCTCCTCTGCCTCTGGAGGGGGCCTCACTTTGGGTGGGCTGAAAGCATCCCGGAGTCTTTCGGAACCACATTTTTCCGCCTCGTTGCCCTTTGGGGTGGGGTCTAGATGGGGCGGAAAAACGGACCCATACGGCAGACAGGGTCTTCCCTTCTTGCTCACACCTCGTGAGAGTCTCCTTTACTTTGGGCCCAAACAAGGAGGCACCATCAAAGGGGGCGTTGGCAAAGGAAGACTTGAAGGCTTACGCAAAGGAGCATAAGCGCAACCAGGATTGCCTCCTTAGGGCGATCGCTGAAGCTGCCGCTCTACTCGACCCTTCGGCTGCGTATGAAATCAGCCTCATGGACGAGTTCACTATGGAATTTAGGGTGTTAAGTTGCGCTGTCACTTTCTCGGCGACAGCAGCATCTGTGTTTCTCTGGAGAGTATCTCCCAGTTCCTGAATGAGATCTCTCTGTAAACGCGTGAAATGCGTAAGGTAGTTGAGCGATCGGATGGAAAAAGTCGCAGAACTAAATACGCGCTTCCCATACCTGTCCATCGTCCTGGAATCCTTATTAGGGGGATGGACAGAGGAAGATGATTCAGACATCTCCTTCTTAGTGGCCGCCGCCACCACCATAGTATCCATGGGAACTCCTTTTGTAAGGTAAGGTTTGTCCTGGGGGGCCGTCATGTATTTGTTAGGCTTGCAGGGGACTGGTTCCACTGTATCGGGTGTTTCCCAAGCCCTCCGGGCTATTAGATCCATGAGTTCGTCAAATGGTGGGGTCACCCAGGAGGTAGAAGGTTGAGCCCCAAATGCCTTCAGCAAGACCGATTCATCCACAGAAGGGGTAAGGGCTTGCCAGTCTCCCCTCTGTTTCAGGATTTCCAAAATGTCCGCAAATGAGACATCTTCAGAGGGGGGACTGTGGGGACCCTTCTGCTTCATCCAAATCGGTATCAGATGTGAGAGATTCCTGAGGGGAATCAATGTGCCTCCTCTTGCACAATCGTTTCCTCGGAACATCCTCAGCAGGGGCTTCTGGGGATGCATCCGAGGAACCAGGGTCGCCCTGTGGGGCTGTCTGAGGCATTGGGTCTCGATGCTTGGTAGGGACCGAAGGCACAGAAGCAGAATGCAGGCCTTTTGGGGAAGGAGAAGAAGAGACTGATGATGTATGTGTCTGATCAGCCAAGACCTTCCTCATGATGTCGAAGGCACCGGTGCCCCGATCCGAAGATGGTGGTCGTTTCTCCGGAATCGGAACCACGGGCTCCGACACAGAGGACGGATCCGAACTGATCTGAGCCGAGGCACCGAGGGGAAGAGTCGGAACCGACATCTCGGTTCGACTATCCCCCCCGGAACCCAGGAAAGATCTTCGGCTCCGAGACTCTCCGGCTAGTTCCGAAGGAGTCGAGGTCAACGGGGCCGATAGCGCTACTGGAGGCTTCGGCACCGAAGGCTCTACGATCATCGGTTCTTCGATTCCTAGCTCCGATGACTCGACGGGTCTCGGAGGAGGAAGTGTCGAAGGGACAGGAATAGTCTCGAGTTTCGAAACCAGCTGGGACGAAACCTCGATTAGTTTGGACAGAGCCGAGTTCTCCATTAGCTTCTGTACCACTCGGTCCACATCGGAGTCGGAAAGCGGCCTCGAAGAATGGGTTGAAGGGGCTGAAGCCGTCACCGAGCGAAGGATAGAAGGCGGTGGTACCTCTGACACCGGCTCCAAGACCTGAGTCTCGATCAGAGACAAGCGCTCGACGCCTGGCACCGAGGTTATAGGAGCCGGCGTCCGAATCTGGAAAGAGGTGCTCGGAGCCGATGACTTGGGCTCCGACACTCTTGAAGACTTCGACCCCTTCAAAGACTTGGACACTTGTTCAGCCTTGTGCAGGGCCTCTTGAAATTCGGGTTTAAGCAACCCTCTGTCAACCAACTTCCTGCGTCTTTCCAGCATGACCCTCCCACTAAAGGAATGACAGATGGAGCAGTCTTCCTGCAAGTGGAGAGGGCCAAGACAGTAGACGCAGGATGAGTGGTTATCAGTAATGGACATCTTCTATCCGCACTAACATCTCTTAAAGCCTGATTTGGCTTTCTCTGACATTTTGAATATAGTATATGTCCAAAAACACAGCACACTTATAGAAACACACTATATAAATATATGTGTAAATTTAAATGTCTATACTAATAATAAACCAACAGTTTAACTCTAACCTACTATATTATAGAAATATCCAAAAACACAGCACACTATAATATATATAATTAAGAAGAAGAGAGAGTTAAGGCAAAAATTTACAAAGGACTATGTAAGTACTGTCAATCCTGACAGAAAAAACGCAGGCCTTAACTAGTTAAAAAAAAAAAAAAAAAAAAATTAAATGATCTATTCTACCTAAAATACACTCTCAAATAACACTCCTATACTATATTACTTATAAAATTTCTATTTTTAAACACTAAGAACTACTATAAGTCGACTATAATAGAAAAAATTAGAAAAAATATACTGGCCCGAGCCTCTCATATGCGATCTGCTGCTAGTGGCAAACTAGATCTGAGGGTTAGCACCTGAGGATCATGGGATATTACTGTGCCTCGAGCTTTCTCGAAGATGCGGAGCTGGTGATGCGGCCGACTCGGAGCCGCGGATCGGCTCCGAACCCATGTTTAAGAACAAACGGCGAGATTGAACAATTTCACATCTAATTATACAATTATTCTATTAAACAATTAAATACTTTCAATTAATCTCAGTTTAAAAATGTAGGTGTCAATTTTTACTTTAAAATAATTAAATCCAAAAAACTGCAGATGGAGGGAAGATGAGAGTAATCCGAAACCGTATTTATTGAAATAAAAGCACTTCCACAACCACGCCAGAAATGAAAAATAAGCAATAAAACATTATTTCAATAAATACGGTTTCGGATTACTCTCATCTTCCCTCCATCTGCACTTTTTTGGATTTATTGGTTGTTTTTGTGCAGTGGCTTCAGTTCCTTTTTGTTTATTAGTTTACTTTAAAATAAAAACAGATTCTTTAAAGAGAATTTGTTTTTTCAATAAACAACTTTCTCCTTCCTTTAATCTAATTTGTTCAAGGACAGTGCCCTGAAGTAACAAAAAAATCACTGTTATGTTTCTCTTGAAAACCAGTGGCAAAATGATGAGACATTAGCAAGTGATAGGTGATGGGCAGAGAAGATTGACAGAGGAATACCTCACCCCTGGAGGCATGGAAAAGTACAGTTTTGTACCTACCATAAATGTAGATGTCCGAATTGGATAGCATCTGCAGTCATAACAACTGGGTTGTCCTGTCGTCAGGCAGCCCTTCAGTCGGCCGGATTCCAAAGTCCGGGTCCGGCTTCGGCTGATGTTGCACTTCACCCGACGTCATCTCTGTTGGACTTCGGGTATAAAAGCATCAGCCGACGCCATTTTCTTCAGTGTTTCTTGCCCCAGATGCCAGAAGCCCTATAGAAGGCTAAAAAAATTTTTGGATAGATGCCAATGTTTCCAAAAGTTAGAGGTAAACACAAAAATAAGCATGTATGTACATAAATACAAACAAATACACCATGAAAGAATTCCCCCCACTAGCTAGCTATTAGAAGGGAAACCACCCTAGGAGTACCACAGAGGGGAAGGAGGGATGACTGCAGATGCTATCCAATTCGGACATCTACATTTATGGTAGGTACAAAACTGTACTATGTCCTTCATGGATGCATCTGCAGTCATAACAACTGGGTAGAATACCATAGCCAACTAGGGGAGGAGGATAAAGGTAAATTATGGTGTGTTTAGGATCCCTTGCAGAACAGCAGTGGCAAACCCTGCTCGGGATCTGGAATATAGAGGTAAATTATAATGCTTGGCAAATGTATGCACGGAGGTCCAAGTAGCCGCCTCTATAATGTCTTTGGTAGCCACTCCTCGTAAGAAGGCTGTGGTAGTGGCTGTTGCCCTTGTAGAATGAGGTCTTATGTTCTGTGGAATTGGCTTTCCATGGAAGGAGTAACAGAATCGTATGCAATTTCCTATCCATTTGGAGATTGTCTGTTTGGAAATAGCTTTTCCTTCCCTTCCTGTTGCATAGGCTACAAAAGTTGGTCAGTCTTTCTGCTATTTTTTGTTCTGTCCAAGTAGTAGCGTAGCTGTCTATGTACATCCAAGGTATGCAGTATTCTTTCCCTCTATTTTGTGGGTTGGGAAAGAAGGTAGGCAGGTGGATTGCCTGGTTTAAAGACACTCTGGATACCACCTTAGGCATAAATGTAGGATTAGTCCTCATGGACACTCTATCTTGGTGGAAGATTAGAAAGGGTTGCACTGCCATTAAGGCCTGTAGTTCTGAAACCCTCCTTGCTGAAGTAATTGCCAGTAGGAAAGCAGTTTTCCATGACAGGTATTGTAGGTCTGCTGTTGCTGCTGGTTCAAAAGGTGATAGTGTCAATTTTTCTAGCACAAAGTTCAAGTCCCAAGCTGGCAATGGTGGTTTCCTTGGAGGTTTTACATTCTTGATTCCTCTGAGGAACTGCCTGAGCAAAGGGTGTGAAAAACAGGTGGATCAAAGCTGTATTCTGCTGAAATAGCTGATGCATGAATCTTGATGGAGGAGTAGGACAGGCCTGAATGAAGTAGTTCGGCCAGATACTCCAGAATGTTAGGCATATCTATGTTTGATGCATCTTTCCTCTTTCAGAACTCCAAATGACAAACCTTTTCCATTTCCCAGCATAATTCTTTCTTGTTGAAGGCCTGCGTGCTTCAAGAATAATGTCTTTAACTCTTTGTGAAAGTTCTGTATTAGCAGCTGCTATGTGATGTTCCATGCAGTCAGTTGCAGCGTTTTAGGTTTGGATGCATGGTGCTGAAGTTGTTCTGAGTTAGCATCAAAGGCATCAGGGAATTGCCCACATATTGTTCGAGACATGCTCCTCAGCAGTGGGTACCAATGCTGTCTTGGCCAGTTTGGAGCTATCAGGATTATCCTTGGACGTTCCTCCTTGATTTTTAGTAGTACTTTGTGTATCAAGGGAAGAGGTGGGAATGCATATGCTGTTAGGCCTTTCCAGCTGAAGGAGAGCGAGTCCACTTTCCATGCTAGTGGGTGGAATGTCCTTGTGCAGAATTTTTGAGCTGGTGATTGAGAGGTGATGCGAATAGATCTATCTGAGGCATTCCCATTTCTTCGAGATGGTCTTGAAGATATCCGGGTGCAGTTGCCATTCGTGGGCATCCGATGTGGTCCTGCTTAACATATCTGCTAGAGAGTTTTCTTTCCTGGCACAAATATTGCCTGTAACTGGATGTTGTAGCTGAGAGACAGGGCCCTCAGCTCCAAAGTCATTCTGCATAGGGGTAAGAATGAGTGCCTCCCTGTTTGTTGATGTACCACATGACTGTGGTGTTGTCTGTCCTTATCATCAAGTGGTCCTCCTTGAGAAATGGTCTGAACTTTTGGATTGCCAGTTTTACTGCCAGCATTTCTTTTAGGTTGATGTGCAGGTGAAGTTGGTCCTGTGTCCACAATCCTTGTACGCATTTGTCCAGCATATGCCCCCCCCATCCTAGGTCTGAAGCATCTGTTGTGATGGTCTGGCTTGCTTGACCAAAGGGCAGGCCTGGGTTTGACTGGCATGCCTGAGCCCACCATAGGAACTCCTGTTTTAAGCATGGTATTAGTGGGATTTCCGTTTCTAGGCTGTGTCTGTGTTGGGACCATAAATTCTTTAGGTACCACTGTAGTTTTCTCATATGTAGTCTGGCAAATGGAACCAAGATTATGCATGATGCCATGAAACCCAAGGCCTGCAGTACCTTTCTTGCTGTTAACTTGTTCAGTTTTGTTAGTGCCAAGAAGTAAAGAGGGAGTTCTTTTGTTTTTCTGTAGTTAGGAATGCCATTTGTCTTACTGTGTCCAATTCCGCCCCAGGAAAGTCCTTGTCTGGGATGGTATCAGTCTTGAGCTTTGTAAATTGACTGTGTATCCCAGTGCTTGAAGCAAGTAAATGACCCTTTGTAAATCTGTTGTCAGCTTGCTTTTGTTGTCTCCTTGTATCAGGCAGTCGTCCAGGTATGGATAAATTTGAATTCCCTGTAGTCTGCAATAGGCGATTACTGATGCCAGGCATTTTGTGAATACTCTGGGCGCAGTAGATAAGCCAAAGGGCAATGCTGAGAATTGATAGTGCTCTGATCCTGCAAGAAATCTGAGGTATCTTCTGCAGATTGGTCGAATGGGGACGTGCAGGTATGCCTCCTTGAGATCTAGAGTTACCAGCCAACACTCCTTGCCCAGCATGGGAAGAAGTTGCTGTAGGGTCAGCATTTTGAATTTTGGGACAATGATGTAAGTATTCAGGGTGGACAGGTCTAGTATTGGTCTCCAACTTTTTCCTTTCTTGGAACTAGGAATAGTCTGGAGTAGAACCCCTTTCCTTGCTCTGCTGTTGGCACTTTCTCCACAGCTCTCATGTTTGCTAACTCCATTATCTGTTGTAGAGCCTCTGTCTTTTGATTTGGAGGTAGATTTGGCATTCCTCTTTGTCTGGTAAAGTGTGGAAGTGGAAGGGGTAACCTTGATCTATGGTTCGTAAAATCCACTTGTCCCTTGTTATGTGGTGCCAGTTTTTGAAAATAAGGTTAGCTTTCCGCCTAGAGGAGCTGCTATTTGTTCCCTGGTAGGCGGGTTTAGGATTAAGTCACTGTGGCTGTGTTGATGTAGTGGCAGGTGTTGAGTCTGTGCCTCTGTTGTTACCTTGCCACTGTCGTCCTCTGTAGGCACCTCCTCTGGATTGGTTTCTGCCTCTGGAACGCCTATTCCTGCCCCTTTGAGGTCTTGTGGAGTCAGGAAAGGACCAATTTTGGCAGGCCAGTTCCTGCTAAACCTTGGGGGTTGAACCTGCAAGAAATCTTTAACTGTCTGGACTGATTTTGCCTTTTCTTCCATTTTCTTCATAACTTGCTGGGCAGGTGTACCAAACAAACTTGTTTTATCCATAGGAGCATCTAGCAATTTAGATTTAACATGATCCGGTAAAGCTTGCTCCTTGAGCCATGCATGCCTTCTAATTACAGTGCCAGTCATGGCTGATCTAAATGAAGCCTCCAGTGCATCATAGCCACATTTTAAAGAATGGTTACTAACTTGCTGTATGTTATTTACCATTTCTAATACATATTTCTTATCAAGAGATTCATCAGTGGTTAGCTTTTTAGTTAACTGATCAAGCATAAACTCTTGGTATTGTATCATGTGAAACTGACAGTTTAAAGCTCTAGCTGAGAGAGTGGCTGAAGTGTAAACTTTTTTACCCCATCTGTCTAATGACCTTGCTTCCCTTTCAGAAGGAACAGGGTTTTAGCTATGGTCGCTACTGCCTTGGGACCCTGGGAAATAGTTTCGGGTCTGCAAGAGGGCCTTGTAAAGGTGGTGATGAGTATCTGGCACCCTGTAAAATCTGTCTGGTTTGGCAGGGGCTGGGGGTAAAGAATCTGGAGCGGAGCAGACATCATTGAAAGCATCATCCACCACAGAGAGAACAGGAGGTATAGCTAAGGGCCTGGGCTGTGGAAGGTGCAAAAAGGTCCTAAGTCTTTTCCTGGAGTCTGAAAAATCCTGTTGCTGCCATTGGAACTGTTCTCGCATGGCATGCAAGGTTTCCCCAAAGGAGAATTCTTCTGGTGGGGAAGCAGCTGGAATGGATTCTTCAGCATCAGAATCTTCAAAATTGGAGAAAGGAGCCTCTGGCTGGTCAGTTATGTCTGATTCATCAGCAGAATCATCAGAGGACACTGGCTCATGGGGCTCTGCCCTAGGTCTCTTCTCTGGGGCTGAGAGGCCCTGTCTGGGTGAGATTGAGATCCTCTAATTAATGAAATTAAATCTTCTGCCAAAGTAAGCATTTGAGAACTGGAAGAGGGCCTGGTTGAGGGGGTTTAACAGGCACTGTTTTAGTAGTCTTGGCTGCTTTAGCCCTGGCGAAGGCCTTAATGGACATGGCTGCTGGAGGCCTAGCAGCACCACGTGCTGGGGTAGAGACATCCAAGGGAATGGTGTCTGATAAGTCAGTGGTAAGCACCGTAGTGGGTAAAACTTCTGAGGCCGATTCAAGAGTGTTAGCAGGGACCTCAGTTGTAGAGATAGATTCAGCTGTATTTTGATCAGTTTTCTAGGTTTCGGCCGAAACCGAGACACTCCGGGTTTGCTTAACCATGGTTTCGCCGAAACCGCTGGACCTGTCGGTCTTTTCTTTGCTTTTTGGCAGAATGCGAGTCGGAGGATCCGACGGCATAATGTACGCAAAATCAGAACCGAAAAACTGTTCTGCAAACTCCGACCGACGCCTAAGCCGTTCGTCGGTTGAAAGAAGCACAGGACGAACAGGCTGCTACGTGGCTGGGCCTAAGCAAGGCAGGCAGTAAGAGTGGAAATCTTTATGAGGTATTTGTTTCCCACAGGTTAAACAATTATTAACTTTTTCTGACATCGGCTGAGGCAAGAAAGAGTCCCCAACGGGTACTTAGCTTTAGAAGTCTTCAAGTAGTATTCGGTAGAAGTAATCTCTGGATCCGACCGACCGGCACTAACAGCTTCAGGGCGCCACGCCGCTTGGCAAGAAAGACTGAAGAAAATGGCGCCGGCTGATGCTTTTATACCAAGTCCAACAGAGATGACGCCGGGTGAAGTGCGACATCAGCCGAAGCCGGACCCGGACTTTGCCGACTGAAGGGCTGCCTGACGACAGGACAACCCAGTTGTTATGACTGCAGATGCATCCATGAAGGACATCGTCTATGCATTGCCTATGAACAAGTTAGCTTCTAGGTGATATCCAAAAAACACTGGGGAATGATTATTGTGTAACTAAGAAAAGATACATGAACAGCATCAATGACACTGTCTGATGCACTCATCTCTCTACCTTTGCAACTAGTATTATCACAGTCTGGGGGTGGTGGTTGTAATCTAGTCAGTGAGAAGACCTATTATTTTTGTAAGAAGGAAAAAATAAGTTCATTGTAGGCTTCTACTAAGCTGTGTCAGTAGAGTTAATGGTGTCAAGGTATTCACAGCAGCATTAAAAGAATCAGTCCCTCCATTCCACTGACATGATTAAGACATTTAGGTATGCACTCTGATTTTATGGGACTGAATACTTGGTCAGCATGATTAAGTCAAAGGGCCCATCTGGACTAGAGTTGTGGACTCAAAGTAGATTTACTGAAATCATGAAGCTTAATTCTTGACAGATAGCCACACAATTAAGCTTGTCCTGTGTGAACTTGGGCATGCCACACAGCCTGAAACTAAGACAGTAGCTTGACTGTAGATCTCCGCTGACCAGTCAGAATAAAAAGCTCAACTATGGAGACTGCAGTATTAAAGGACAAACCTAATTACTGGATAAATGTTAGCAAACACTGTTGATATTCTGGGAATGTTAAAATTGGAATCAGATGAAAACGTCAGACAAAAGTGATACTGTACTTGCCATAATGTAGGAACCCACCGAAGACACTGGAAATCATAATGGTGTGCACCACGAGATTAAAAAACTTCCAAAGGATGGACTGCCATCAAGACTGCAATGGAGCAGCACAAGCAAAATGCCAGTTTCAGAGCAGAAATAAATATTTGAAATGTGCAGCTGGGTCATGCATGTTATGTAGTAGGCTGACCATAAAAAGGTGACCTATGTATAACAGACCTAGTCACAGTATCCGTGAAGACAGCTTTTGAAGAAATGATGCAGGGTACCATACATGAATTTGGCATAGCAACATACTGAGGCAGAGAGCTAGAAATTCTCAACAGCCCAAACATTTGCTCAGCAAGATATGTTCATACAAAGCAAAATTCTGGATTATCTAAATGGCAACAGAGCTAAAGGAACTCTGCTACTAAAGATATAACTCAGGCATCTTGATGACACTGCTTGAAGATGTAAAAAAACAGAATACAATCTGGTGAAGCAGTTTGGAAATGGTGCTTAAATGGGATCACAAGCTCTTGTAACGCATGATTAGTTTTACAAGTGATTTGTCAAAGGCTTTTCAACAAGTGAAGTATGCCTTGACAGCTCTTGCTATAAGGTGGGGTGGTCACATTGCTAGGCAGCAGACTTGTCCTAGCCAGAGGATGAAAATACAGTGCTCGCTGTAGAAGCTGATACCCCAGTGATGACATGGTGGGGAGAACAGCTAGTGAAGTCAGAGTACAACTTGTTGATATGGGTGGAGAGATGGGAACAATACAAGAACTGTTCCGTCATCACCATCAACCCCTTTTTCCACATTTTCTACATGGGATCAGAGTGTTGTGTTAACTGTCGCCATCTCTCTCAATTCAATGGTACACTCATAGGTAGATACTAGGCTAGCTGCCCTAGGGCATTTACAAGCCTAGCCAGAGTGTGTTTGGCTTTCGCCACCCTTTTAGATTAGATGACTGTGCCCCAGTATAGTAGGTCACAGAAGATAGCCCATTTAAGGTTAGTTTAAAGTGCCCCCGTCTAGCAGTGACACAGAGGAGATCCCAGGGGTAAATCTATGGTCTCCCATCCAATCGTCAAGATTCTTCTTGAAGAGGGTCATTGAAGGGCTCTGCCTAACATGGATTGGGATTTTGTTCCAGAGTGAGGGGAGCCTCTGGGATATGAATCTGTGCTGAGGTTTAAGTCACTGGAGCGTGTAGCTCTAAGGGATTTGGATTTCCTGAGGTGGAGCATGTCCATTAATTCTGGGTTGGATATGGCTTTATACGTCAGGCACAGATCGCCTCTGAGTAGGCGGTAAGCAACTGAGTAGAGCTGGAGTTTCTTTAATCTAACTGCATAGGGCATCTGCTTGAGTCCCTTAATCCTCTTGGTGAGGTACTTTTGGCGTCTTTCTAGTTGTTGTAGGTGTCTGGAAAGGTACATCCCAAATGGGGCATTGTATTAAATTATGGGCCTGATGAGTAGAGGGGCACAATGACCTCTCTTGATATAGATGTGAACCCTTTCATGATAAGGTGGGCTATATAGAAGGTCCTTCTAACCACTTTAGCAATGTGATTGTCAAAGGAAAGATTACTATCTACTTGGGTCCCCAGATCCCTAATTACTTCTTCCGTACTTAATGGATTACCACCTATGTGGTAATTTGTGGGCACTTTGTTTTTCCCAAAGGGGATGACTATGCACTTTTTGGCATTTAGCTTCAGGCCATGTGAGACCATTTTGGAGGATGCTTGCGTCAGTCGGCGAGTCGATTATGGACCCAAGTTTGCAGTCGTTTGCGAACTTGGTCAGCCAAAGTCCTCCTGTGTTAGCCTGTACCTCAGAGAAATATATACCAAACAAGAGAGGTCCCAGGACTGAGCCTTGTGGGACGCCACTTGTAACTGGTTTAGAGTCTGACATGGCACCTGCAATTCTGACCATGTGGGTTCTATCCCTAAGCCAGTTTGCAACCCATCTTGTGACATAGGGGTTGATATTTAGGCTGGTGAGCTTGTTTATGATGCCCGAGTGGGGTATTGTGTCGAAGGCTTTTGCGAGGTCAAGGTAGGCTGTGTGGACTACCTTCCCTTCATCTATGACCTTGGTGACCGTTTCAAAGAAGTCGACCAGGTTCAAGAGGCAAGATCTGCCCTTAAAGCCGAATTGGGTAGGATCCAGTGTTTGGAGGTTCCCAATGTCTTTGTTTATGAGTTCCATGATGATACGCTCCATAGCTTTGCAGACCGGACTAGTCAGGCTTATAGGGCGATAGTTACCGGGGTCCGTTGTGGCACCACCTTTATGGAGTGGGACCCACTGTTGCTGTACTCCATTCTTTGGGTACATATCCTGTTGTAAGGCTGAGACTGAACAGTGATTTTAAGTGAGGGTTCAGTTCTTCTTGGAGCTCGTGTAAAACGCAGCCCGGGACACCGTCTGGTCCCATAGATGCTGTGTTTTTTGCTTTGGAGAGGGCAGCTCTCACCTGTGCATCTGTGATGTCAGGGGGGCTACACTTTGTTGGGATAGTCATTTGCACGTTTGGGGGGGAAGGGGGGGAGAAGTTTGCACTGAACCTGTCTGCTAGGATGTTGGCAATGTCTGTGGGTCCAGTGTATCTTTTGTAATTTTGCACTAACTCAGAGCATATCTGGGAGTTTCCACCCAAGTTCCTGACATAACTTTGACACTCCTTCCTTCCTTTGACATTTATGCCTAACTGTTACAGATGCCCTCATTTCCTCTTATACAAGTGACTGTAAAGGGCTTTGGTGTAGTTACCACTTCCATCTGGGGGAGGGGCTTGGAATCCATTTATACTTTCCCTAGGAGGGTACAGTTTGTTTTGGTGAAGTTCTTTAGTCTGGCTTCGTCCTGTGTGAATTCTGGTGTTAGTCCCAGTTCAAATATGAATGATTTGTGGTCAGAGTTAACTAAATGAGGGTCTGACAGTTGCAGTGGTTCATCTGTTTGTCATGTTAGTGAGGAACAGACCTAGTATGTTTGTTCCTCTTGTTGGGGTTTGAACAATTTGTTCCAGGGCAGCTGAGTTAAAGTCAAGAAACTTTTGCACTAGTGAATTAGGGCTAAAGTGGGTTTCCCAGTTGATGGTGGGATAAATTAAATACCAATGACCAGAGTGTTTGGCAATATTTGGATTGACTCCAGTTGGGTCAAGCAGGCCTCATGCGTATTATGATCCATGGAGAGGGATCTATAACTAGCCATGACTTGAAAGGGGGTTGTTGCCCACAGTAATCTGAACTTGGAGTAACTCCACGGAGTTGTCCAGTCTAACTAGTCGGGAGGTGAATTTATCTCCTCCTTTGGTTCTCACATGCCCATTTTGTGGTCTGAAGGTGTGGAAGGCACTGCAGCCTTGCAAGGTCAGGGAACTCAGAGGCCTTAAACCAGGCTTCTATGACCACACAGATATCTACATCCTCCAGTGAAAGACATGCTTCCAGGGTGTGCAGTTTTTGTTTTAAGTTCTTAGTTTAGCAGCATAACCTTTATTTTGTTATGGTTGTCAACTTTCACATCACTTTTGTTTATGAGACCTCGCCTAAAAAGGCACTATGGGGGAGGCAAGAGCCTTTACCAGCAGCCGAAAGCCTGGTGGTGCCAGGTGCAAACCATCTCTAGCAAAGCAGTGAGGTTGGTCAACAGTGTCTTCCCAGGCTGAAAGAAACTGGATCCCCTTTGAACTACACCAAAAATTAAGCCAATTACTGAAATTGATCATTTTTTGTTTATACTGTGGCATCTTCTAGGTGAGGGTAATATGCTGTTCAAGGCTAGGGACATACCTGTCTGGGACGCATACTAGGAGAGCTCAACCATGTCTCGCTTTATACAGTCCAGTGAGGTACATCTCAGGTCATTCACTCCAAAATGAGCTATGACAGAGTCACTATGGCACTTTTTGCTGAAAGACCCGAGTGAGTGTGATCTGACAAATTCTGGCACCAGACAGGCAAGGTGACCGTGACTTTCTCCTTATGTAACCTGGTGAGCAGGACATCCATGTGTCTCAATATGTAGTCTCCAATAACAAGGACATTTGGGTTTTGAGCATTATGCCTTAAGGGCTTGGTAGGTGAGACACTGGTGTTGCTATGTGTCTTGGGTGCTGTGGGAACTGTTTTAGTTGTAGCAGTCTTTTGTTTTGGAGGTCTCTGGTGTTTTGATAAGTTTGAGACAGCCTCCTTGTATGCTGACTTATGTGTATGGGTAGTGGTACTATGTGCATGACTAGTGGTGGGTGAGTTGACAACCTCTTCTCTGTTACTGTTTTGAGTGCAAGAGAGCAGGGATTCAAGATTCTTGGTATAGCTACAGCTCTTGCACTCTGTACTAGAGTGAGTTATTAGAAGACAGTTGTCAGTGTACATGAGGCAGTTGCTACACTGCCTCAGGAGACCCAAGTCAGCAAAGCTGGCAGGAGAAACAAGGGTAGTTCAACTGTCCATCATAATGCTAGGTTTGAAAAACTGTTATCACAAAGGTAGTGCTTTCAGGACTGATCTAGGAGGTGCTCTGTAGATGTGTATTCCTGACAGGGTTTTTGGCTAGTGGTTAATAGGTCACAGCTCACTAGCAATACTACTTAGACCAGATATACACTAATGTACTACAGCTGTACCCAAGGGAAAAATTGTCGAATTATTTTTCTGGCTATGGTGCACAATGGTGCAGCAGTATGCGGTACTGTTTGATGTGCAAACAAGCAGAAACTCGCTCAAATGCGGGACTTAAATACCAGGAGCTAAAAACTTAAACATTTCTTTTTTTTTTAAATTAAATGAACCAATGACGGTGCTTACTCCAAGCCTAAGACCAATCATCCTTCCCCAGACAAGTTCCAATCAGCACATTTCTCTCACAAAGGTGCAGAAGGGCCCCTTCCAATCAAAGATGGGTTGGAAAATGTTCTCAGAATATAACAGCCACTTCAAACAGACCCAGATGCAGCAAACCTGTATCTGGACTATGCTATAGCTACTAGCTACACTAATTTAGGCAGGAAACACTAAAAAATGTTTTAAACAGCAGAACAGCAGCAGTGAGACACTAAAAATGTTTTAAACAGAAAAACAGTAAGGAGACCCTAAAAAATGTTTTAAACAGCAAACAAATCAGTTATTTAAAACACTACTTGGTGGGAAAACAGAACAGATGCTTTGCAGTGAAAAGTAGCAACAATTACTTTGCGAACAGTGAAAAAAAGCATAAATAAAAGCTTTGCAACAGTGAAAACAGCAACAAAATACAACTTAACAGGCACAGTAACAGACAAATGCAGTATTAAAATACAGTATTAAATAAGCAGAACACAATAAAAAGTGGCGTGAATAGTACAATCAAGCAAAAAAAAAAGGCAACTTAAGGTTTTTGGGAAGCTCAGAAGCCTCTAGTCGTCTGGTATCTCAGCTCAGAGTTGTGGCTGGTAGCCCACCTCAGTTCAGCTGGTTCAAACAAGACGAAACCTGCTCAAGTGCAGTACTTAAATCCATCCATCCATCCTCAACCCCTTTTTCTCATTTTTGCATGAGGTAAAGGTGTCACTTCAATAGCAACAATCATCTCAACCCAAGGTTTACCCCTGCCACGGTAGTTCATCCATAGCACACGCACACACACGCACGCACACACGCACACACACACACACACACACACACACACACACACACACACACACACACACACACCCAAGCACATCTATGGCCAATTTAGTGTGTCCATCTACCTACTGCATGTCTCTGGAATGTGGGAGGAAACTGGAGAACCTGGAGGAAACCCATGCAACCACAGGGAAGACATACAGACTCCGCACATAAGGCCCCCCAGCCGAGAATGGGAGAACCTCAATGTGAGGTGACAATGCTAACCACTGTACCACGGTGGACACCCCGGGTAGGGCTTAAATACCAGAAGCTAAAAACTTAAAAAATGTTTTAAAAAGCTCAAAAGAACCAATGAGGGTGCTTACTCCAAGCCCTAGACCAATCACCTTTCACCAGACAGGTTTCAATCAGCACACTTCTCTCACAAGTGTGCAGAAGGGCCCATTCCAATCAAAGATGGCTTGGAAAATGTGCTCAGAACATAACAGCCACTACAAACAGACCCAGATGAAAAAAAAAACTGCATCTGGACTATGCTTTGGCTACTAGCTATACTAACTTAGGTGGGAAACACTAAAAAAATGTTCTAAACAACAGAATAACAGCAGTGAGACACTAAAGTACATTTTAAACAGCAAACAAAGCAGTTATTTAAAACACTGCTTGGTGGGAAAACACACATGCTGTTTTGAGGTACTGCCATTCTTCAACTCCACTCATTTCCTCTTCTTCTTGGGGTGCTAGAGTGTTATGCTTTCTCTCCAGTCAACTTCCATGTCTTCAACCTGGTCTCTGTTGACCTTAGAGCCTTCTCTAACCACTGCTTGTAGCTTATTGCGGCAACCAGTGGTTTATGCTGTAGGCTGACTGTAACTGGAAATGACTTTGCGATCACCACTCCAGTGCCCTTTCCTTACTAGGAGGAAGTCTACCCGAGCTGCATTTTGGCCACTCTTGCATGTGATCTCATCACTCTCTCTCTTTCTGAGCCATGTGTTGGCTAGAATGGCCTCTCTTTATTCCTGTTGCCCTACCATTTGGACCTAGGCAGTGCTCATATCTTGTTCAGCCTCTCCTGACATGTGCATTCAGGTCCTGCAACTATCATTAATTTTGATGACATCCCTCAATGCCTTCTGAAGCCTCTCTCCCAACACCATTTCTAGCCTGTCCTCCTGAGTAGTAGACTCTGGATCCCAAGCCTAGTGGCTTCGCTGCACTTCCCTTCCATCTTGCCTCTAGAACACAAAGAATGTCCAGCCTGCTCCGTACCATCATGTCCACTTCCAAGCTCTGTCCTTGTCGGTGAACCTACATGGAGTGTAGCAATTCTTAGTTCATGTGTGGCAGACACTGTCTTTTGTCCAGCTTTCACTCAACACAGCTAACACATGCTGGTCAACTGGACATCTGCCAGTCAGTAGCGTAATGATCCAGGGCTGCTGAGCTTTACGGCAGGCACACACTGGACTATGCAACTCTTCCTGTATAGGGCTGCCCACAGCTCCATTCACTGGGGAGTTTGAGATGGAAACACCAAACATGTTTTTTAGAGGTGGGAGGAATCCACACAGACACAGGGAGAACATGCAAACTCCAAACTGGCATTGACTGAAGACTGACACAGGAGAAAGCTTGCAAAAGAGGAAGTGAGGAGCCAAAGGATGTCCAGCCAAAGGAGTAGGTGCACTGAAAAAGAAATTAGAGGTGCCTTCTGCTGGAGCAGGAAAAGCCTACTGAAGAGCACAGATAATCTTGCAAAAGGCATGAACTGCTATTAGCAATGGGGTCAGTTTTCTATGCCCCCGTAACTAACTCTATTTTTCTCATCTTTTTTGTTACTGTCTTCCTGATGGTTTTTCAAAGTTAGTGTGAAAAACTTAAAAAGCAGATGATATGCCATGCTGTCTGCTTTTCTTTCCAGTTTATTCTGAGACAGGATGCGAGGGATTCTGCTGTATGCTTGCAAAAATGAGTCAGGACATGACAAGACCTTCCCCCTTGACCATGCAAGGACAAGGGTAGAAAAAGGCAGGAAGGTGCTGTCTAGCACATACTCTTGATTTTTTTTTTTTTTGAGTATCACATTGCTGCCGAGGTGTGTACCCTAGATCAATCCTACTTTGCAGAAGCCTTGAGATTTTTGTAACTGTTACCTAGTGGAGATGCACATGCTCTTCCAAGCATGAGAAGCATCCCAACCAAGAGGTTTACTGATTGCAGCTCAGAGTTTTCCCACCTTTTAGTTTTGCTATTGTAGCTAGCCTAGGCAGAAACCCCAGGTGAGAAAAGCTGGTGTCAGCCTTTCCCTGCACCTATGCTTCTAGTTTCACACAGGGTGTCTGGGGTACGGTAAGGGTATTATTTCTCTTCTCCATTGTGCCAGACCTACCTGATTTTAGATATTTTGACCCATGGTCTGTCATCTTGGCACTCCAAAATATGAGAGAAGCATTACTGGACATTGCCTATCATGATGAAGCATGCAAAAGCTGCACGTGAGTGACTTCAGTGCAACACAAATGCCAGAGAGTACTGTAGGAATATTTTGAAAATGTTCTGATATGGTAGTGGGATGGTAATGTTTGGCCTGTACATAGTTAACTGTGTAAAATACATTTGTTCTCAACACTGTGTTCAAAGGGCTGGTGTTAGCTGTACTGCACTATATGTCATATAAGATCCCTATGAAGTTCAATCCTGTCTTCAGATAACAGTTGTGTAGACTGGTTCCTCCCCAGTGTGAGTCTACATGGGTTGCCTCCATGAATTCCAGTTTCTTTCCAACTCTCCAAAACAAAATGCCAAACTGGCATTAATACATTTTACATAATGTCCAGAAAGAGTGGCTGAAAAGAGAGACAGCATTATCATTTTAGCCCTGAATTAGCTGTTTGCTTGTGACTACTATTTCTTAAAAAAATTAGTTTGTGTCTGTCCTAGCCATTACCACTCAACTTTCAGAATGTCACTGATTAAGTCTGGTACGACTACCGTATCAGTCTTAAATTTTCTGTCTGCCTGGTAAATCACTGAGAATTGCAGTCAGTCAAATAACATCAGACTTCAGAGTTTCATGCATTTTCTGAAGAATAAAAAATATGTTGTAAAAAAATAGGTTTAAGGGAATTACAGTAATGTTATTTTAGTATCTGATTTTTGGGCTTTTGACCAGAATTCTTGAGCTAAGAAGTTGGAAGGTATGGTTTCAGCTCTGTATAAACATGACAAGGAATGTGGCCATCTGTGTTTGACCTGTTGGAAGAAAACAGCCTGCCTGAGTTGGGGGATGGCTTGGGTCATGCTTTTGGTTTTGGACTGAGGTATGTCTTTTTGCATTTTAAATATGCAGCAGCCTAGTTTAAATTACTGGCAGTCCTCCACATTTTATCCATTCACCTATTTGTTCTCTATGAGAAGAGGCAGTCATTGTGAAGAATGAAGGTTGACAATTTTCCCAGAACTAATCTGTTCATTTTTAAAACAATTCATTACAGTGATCGGGGCTGGAGTTGAGAAAAGCAGTAATAAACACTAAGTGAGAATAAAGAATTTTGCCTATTTAGTTCTGTGACTGGGAAGAAAAGAGACGTTGTGTGTGTGTGTGTGTGTGTGTGTGTGTGTGTGTGTGTGTGTGTGTGTGTGTGCGTGTAAAACGGAAAGCAATGAAATGGCTATTGTTTTGGCTTGCTGTGGGGGACATCCACAAATGTCTAAAAACAAAAAAGTCTGAATGCATTAATCTGTGGTTCATAACTCTCGACTGTCCTCAATTTTTGTCTTATATCCTTGGTCTGTTTCTTGTACAATGTGTGTTTTTCTGGCAAATCACACAGGACTGCAATCACTACACAATGACAAATATTTTAGTTTCAGACTTCATATCTTTCAGAAAATGAATGCTAATGCAAGACCTAAAGCAACGTTCTAAATAGCAATACTTAAAATCTGCTAAAAACCTTGGCTACGTTCCACATTATGCTTGGCTTTGTCCCTGCCTGTTGAGCTATGAGGTTGAGACTGGCAATGCTCACCCTCCCTCACAATCTGACATCAGAAATACAGAGAAGATGACTTGTCTTTTGGATGAGGCAGGTGGTGTATGAAAGCACAAGACATTTATGCTAACACTGTTAAATGACATGTCAGAGAGGACGGGGCAGTGTAGGTCTCTGAGCAGCAAGATAAAATATGCAACTGAATGAAGAACTGAAAGTCAGCAAACAAGTGAAGCATATGCAGAAAAGTACAGTTGTGTACACTTACCATAAATGTAGATGTTCAAGTGTATTCACTGTTGCAGTCCTAACATAAGGGTTATCTGGCTCCCGGTAGCCCTCAGTCGGCCCGAATATCAGAATCCTCAGTGTATGACGTCGGCTGTAGCCGGTTGTATGTCAGAACGTCCGGTATAAAGGGAGGCAACCGACGACATTTCCTCAGTTTTTCTTGCCTTAATTGTTAGGAGACCCCAAAAGAAGGCTAACCCAGGAAGGAAACACCCTGGAAACATGTCATACAAAAAATAAAAATACATAGTCTGTGCCTTAGGAAAAAAGGGGGAATGGAGGGTGGGAAACCAGGACTGCAACAGTGAATACACTTGAACATCTACATTTATGGTAAGTGTACACAACTGTACTATGTTCTTCGTGTTTCACTGTTGCAGTCCTAACATATGGGTTGATTCCCAAAGCCCAGGAAAAAGACAAAGGGGGGAGGAAGGATCACAGATTAAGAGTTGATAAGAAGGCCCTGCAAAACTGCAGAGGCATAACCAGCTCTGGATTTAGAAAACAAAGGTAGATTGTAATGCTTTGTGAAAGTATGGACAGAAGACCAAGTAGCTGCTTCTAGAATGCACTTGGTAGGCACACCTCTCAGAAAAGCTGCAGAGGTAGATGCTGCTCTAGTACAATGCGTCCTAATACCCTGAGGGGGAAAGTACAGTTGTGTACACTCACCATAAATGTAGATGTTCGAGTGCATTCACTGTTGCAGTCATCACATTTGGGTTATCTGCTTGCAGCAGCCCTCAGTCAGCCTGATTATCAAAGTCTTGGTCTTGCATCGGTTGCGGTCTCATCTTCCTTGACGTCAGGCAGTCAGGGGTATAAAGCATGCAGCTGACTCCATGACATCAGTTTTTCTTGCCCCAGATGTCAGGTGCCCCCCTTAATGGGAAGCAAATAAATATATATATATATATATATATATATATATATATATATAGATATATAGATATATATAGATAGATATATATAGATATCTATATCTATACAAGGTTACACCTCCAACAAAAAATCAAATATACCAAAAAGCTTTTAAATATAGTAAAGGAGAATAGAGGTTTAGCCAAAATAAGTCAGGGGGTTGGAGGGAGGGTAACCAGGACTGCAACAGTGAATACACTTGAACATCTACATTTATGTAAGTGTACACAACTGTACTATGTTCTTCGTGTTTCACTGTTGCAGTCATCACATTTGGGTAGATTTGGGTAGATTCCCAAAGCTAAAGATGGGAGCAGGAATTTAGATAGCATTAGGACCAGCTGTAAGGCCCTGCAAGGCTGCAGTGGCAAAGCCAGCTCTGGATTTAGGGAAAATTGACAAATGGTAATGCTTGGTGAAAGTATGTACAGAACTCCAGGTAGCAGCTTCTAGGATGTCTCTGGTAGGGACACCTCTGAGAAAGGCTGTAGAGGTAGATGCAGCCCTGGTTGAATGGGGTCTAATCCCCTGTGGGATAGGTTTTCCATGGTGCTTATAGCAGAAATGAATGCCTTGGTCTATCCATTTAGAAATGGTTTGCTTTGAAATAGCCTTCCCCTCTACCCCTGCAGCAAATGCCACCAGCAGTTGTTCAGATTTCCTTTGAGGTTTAGTCCTGTCCAAATAAAATCTAAGTTGTCTCTGCACATCTAAGGAGTGCAGTATCTGTTCCCCTTTGTTCTGTATATTAGAAAAGAAGGTTGGCAAATGAATGGAATGATTAAGAGCCACACTGGATACCACCTTGGGCATGGAAGAGGGATTGGTCCTGAGGGACACCCTGTCCGCATGAAAGATGATGAAAGGCTCCACTGCCATAAGTAATTCAGATCCCCTTCTTGCTGAAGTGATTACTAAAAGGAAAGCTGTTGCAGCTGGCTCAAAAGGAGGAAGAGTGAGTTTTTCCAATACAAAATTAAGGTCCCAGGCTGGAGCTAGGGCTCTCCTGGGAGGTCTTAAGTTTTAGGTCCCTCTGAGGAACTGCTTGAGCAGTGGGTGAGAAAAGAGGTGGTTCTGTATTGTAATGAGCTGAAATGGCTGAGACGTGAATTTTGATGGAGGAAAAAGGAAAGGCCCTTGTGAAGTATCTCAGTTAAGTATTGAAGAATCTGAGGTAAATTGGACGCTGCTGTCCTTGAGTCTGGTTCCAGGCACAGAATCTTTTCCATTTTTCAGCATAAGATTTTCTAGTATTCTGCCTCCTTGCCTCCAAAATGACATCCAACACTTGTTTACTGAGGGATGGTAACGGAGAGATTAGGTAATCAGCCAGGCTGCCAGGTTCAGGGTTTGAAGCTGGGGGTGCAGAATCTGGCTCTCCTGCTGAGACAGCAGGGTAGGGGTCTGAGGTAGGTGCCATGGGGCCAGCTGTAACACACCACGCAAGACAGGGTACACCAGTGTTGGCGTGGCCAGTCTGGTGCAGTCAGTATCATCCTTGGCTTGTCCTGTTTATCTTTAGTAGTACTTTGGAGAGGAGAGGCAGAGGAGGAAAGGCATAAACTGATAGACTTTTCCAGCTGAAGGACAGAGCATCCACTTTTCAAGCTTGTTTGTGGGGAGTCCTTGTGCAGAATTTGTCCAATTGGTAGATCTGGGGGGAGGCAAACAGGTCTAGATCTGGGATCCCACATTTGTTGATCAACATGTTGAAAATCTTTGGTTCCAGTTTCCAATTGTGTGGGTCCATGAGATTTCTGCTTAGTTTGTCTGCCAGTGTGTTTAGTTTTCCTGGTAGGAATTGAGCCTGTAGATGCTCTTGGTAGCTCAAGACTGTGTGCCACAGAGCCATGGCTAGTCTGCAGAGGGGAGTAAGAATGGGTACCCCCTACTTGTTTATGTACCATATAACAGTGGTGTTGTCTGTCTTTATCATTAATTGTCCTGGAAGAATATGGTCCTTGAAGGCTGTCAGAGCATTCTGTACAGCTAAAATTTCTTTATGATTGATATGCAGGTGCATTTGACTTGGGTTCCATTTGCTCTGAATGCACTTCCCTGCCAGGTGAGCCCCCCATGCATAGTCTGATGCTTCTGTTGTTAGGGTTTGGGCGGCAGGGGGTTGAGTGAATGGTAGTCCCTTGTTTTGGTGGCAAGCCTCTGCCACCAAAGGAAATCTAACCATAGGCAAGGTATGATAGGAATCATTGCTTCTAGATCCTGAGAATGTTGACACCATAGGCTTTTTAGATACCAATGTAGTTTCCTCATACGCAGTCTTGCATATGGAATTAGTAGAATGCACAAGGCCATGAACCCCAAGGCTTGCAGTATTTGCCCTGCAGACAGCAGGGTTTCTGTGGCCACTAGTTTGAAGCAAGTTGTCAAATGCATTTGTTTCTCAGCCGTGAGGAAAGCCATCTGGGAGGCTGTGTTCAAGTTTGCTCCCAGGAATATAATTTGTTGACAGGGTACCACCAGATGTGATTTCTTTTCGTTTATGGTATACCCAAGACAAGTTAACACCCTTTGTACAAATGCCAGATCATTCAGAAGTATGTCCTGGCTTTCTGCCTGAATTAGACAATCGTCCAGGTATGGGTATATTTGAATATTTCTTTGCCTGCAAAATGCAGTGACTGGAGCTAGGCACTTTGTGAATACCCTGGACGCAGTAGATAAGCCAAAGGGCAGTGCAGAGAACTGATAGTGCATGCAGCCTGCTTTGAAGCATAGGCATTTTCTGCAAGATTCCCTGATTGGGATGTGCAGATAGGCTTCCTTTAAATCTAGTGTTGCCAACCAGGCATCTTTGCCTATCATGGGAAGCAACTGGTGAAGAGTTAGCATCTTGAATTTTGGAATCACCAAAAAGGTGTTTAGGATAGACAGGTCCAGGGATAGGACACCATGAATTGTCTTTTCTGGGTACCAGGAAAAGTCTTGAGTAGAAACCTTGTCCCTTTTCCTCTTCTGGTACAGTCTGAATAGCCTTTAATCTTAACAGAGAGAGTACTTGCTTTTGAGCCTCTGCCCACTGATTTGGGGGTAGATCTGGCCAACCGTTTGGGGTTGGTAACATGTGGAAGTGAAATCTGTATCCTTGGGAAACTATGTTTCAAGCCTATTTGTCCCGGGTAATGAGCTCCCAGTTTTTTGCTTGCAGAGCAATCTTTCCCCCCTAAAGGAGCAGTCAGTTGAGAAGTAATTGGAAGTTTTAAAGTTAAGTCATTGAGACAGCTTACCATAGGGTAATGATTTGGAGGTGGGAGCCCCCCACTGCTTAGTCCTGTACCCACTCTGGGACTGAAGCCTGGGTGTTCTGCTGGTTCTGGGTTTGAACTGAGAAGGCCTGGAAGAGGCAGAAAAGGACCAATTTTTTGAGGGTCAATGCCTAAATCTAGGAGGCTGCACTTGTAAGAAATCTTTATAACAGTTTGCATAGATTTAGCTTTTTACTCCAGCTTTTTAAGAACTTCTGCTCTGTCGCCAAACAGGCAGTCCTGATTTAAGGGAGCATCCAGCAATTTAGTCTTAACATGATCTGGCAAAGATTGCTCCTTAAGCCAAACATACCTTCTAAGAACAGACCCAGTGACAGCAGCCATGCAAGATGCCTCTAGTGAATCAAAACCACATTGCAAAGTATGTTTTCCAACCTGTTCAGCAGAATGCATTAAAACCTGTAAATCCTTATTTTCCAGCAGAGTCAGGAATCATCATTTTCTGTTTAAGCAATCCAATAATATGCTGCTGATACTTTAACATATGAAACTGGCAATTTAAGGCACTAATGGCCAAGGTTGCAGAGGTGTCTACCTTCTTACCCCATCTATCCAGGGCCCTGAAATCTCTATCAGAGGGGGTATGATTTTTGGCAGTAGTAGCCTTAATGCCCTTGGGTCCCTGTGAAATGGTCTCAGGATCCACAGTAGGATTTTTAAAAAGGAACTTGTGAGAATCATGAACCCTGTAATATCTACAGATTCCAAAAAGGAGTCTTCAACAATGTCCAGCACAGGAGGGATAGCTAAAGGCTTGTGTTGGGGCAGGAGTAAGAAATCTCTAAACCTCTTTTTAGAATCAGAGTAATCCTGGCTTTCCCAATGAAAATGCTCCCTAAGCGTATGCAAGGTTTCACCAAAAGAAAAATCCTCTGGGAGAGAAGCAGAGGTAATAGAGTCCTCTGCATCAGAATCCTCACATAAGGGTAAATCCTGGTCATCAGCGGAAACAAAAAAGGTCTTCAGCCATTCTTATCATTTGTTTTTTAGATATAGAGGCCTGACCATGCGGTCTGGGCGTCTGTTTCCTAGGCATGGTTCGAGTTTTAGGCCTAGAAGAAGAAGATGGCGTCGGTTTAATATGCAAGTCAGTAGGCCTGAATACAGCCACAGAAGCCGGTGCCTGCACAGCGGCTCCGGACCCATCCAAGGGAGAGACATCTGCAAGTTCCACAGTTGAAGCATCTCGCATACCGGACTCCGAATGGGTCTCAGTAGAGGCCTGCAAATCTGAAGTAGTGGTATCAGGGGCTGGGAAAGCACCTCACTGAGTACCGGCAAACTGGGGACTATCTTAGGAGAAGCGTCGTCGCCAGCTTTGGACCTAGGCAGCCTGTCTCTGTCTATCTTTGCATTTTTTTGGAATGTTGGTAGTCGGGTGGCTTACCGAAGATGCATCTGAATAATTGAACCGACTACCAAAATATTTAGAAGCGGAAATGTACTGACGATGAATAGTTTGTGGTTTAAATAAGGCACAAAAGCGACAGAGAGGTACGTCGTGGTCAGGGCCTAGGCAAGGAATACAGTACGAATGAAAACCTTTATGAGGTATTTGCTTTCCACAAGAAATACAATTACTGACTTTTACTGATATCGGTTTAGAGCAAGAAAAATTTTCCCCAACGGGGTACTTGGCTTTAGTTGAAGACTTCGGTTCTGAAACTCGAAAACGAAAATTCCAGGAGTCAGCCAACCGGCACTTGCGAACTGCTTCTGCTTCGGGCACCGCACGGCAAGAAAGACTGGGGTAATGGTGTCGGCTGCATGCTTTATACCCCTGACTACTTGATGTCAACGGAAGATGAGACAGCAACTGACGCAGGACCCAAGACTTTGATAACCAGGCCCGACTGAGGGCTACTGCAAGCAGATAACCCAAATGTGATGACTGCAACAGTGAAACACGAAGAATATCCTTCCCATGCTGCAGGTAACAAAAGTGAATATAGTTTGGAGATGGTTTGTTTTGAAATAGCTTTACCATGAGCTCCAGGAGCAAAACTAACCAACAATTTTCTAACAATCAGATTTTCGAAAGGATTTAGTCCTAAGTAAAATCTCAGCTGTCTATGCACATCAAGAGAGTGCAGAATCATTTCCCCTTTATTCTGGGGATTGCTGAAAATGTAGGCAGGTGAATAGACTGGTTAAGGGTTAAACTGGAAACTACCTTAGGCATAAAGGAGGGATTAGTTCTCAGAGAAATCCAATCTGAATGAAAAATAATGAAAGGTTCTACTGCCATTAAGGCTTGCAGCTCCGATACCCTGCTGGCTGAAGTAATAGCCAAAAGAAAAGCAGTCTTCCAAGAGAGAAACTTCAAATCTGCAGAAGCAGCTGGTTCAAAGGGAGGCACAGTAAACTTTTCCAGGACAATGTTAAGATCCCAAGCAGGAGTAAGAGCTCTTCTGGAAGGTCTAAGATTTCTAGCTCCCCTCAGGAACTGCTTCATCAAGGGGTGAGAAAAAATGGGTTACTCAAAAAAAAAAAGAACAATGAGCAGAAATTGCTGAAGCGTGAATTTTGATTGAAGAAAATGAAAGTCTACCATTAAGCAATCCTGTTGGGTAATCAAGAATTAGAGAAAGAAGGATGAGAAGAGTCTTCTCCTTTAGCCTGCATCCAAGAGCAAAATCTCTTCCAGTTATCTGCATAGGATTTTTCTGGTGCTAGGCCTCCTGGCCTCATGAAGAAAGTACAGTTTTGTACCTACCATAAATGTAGATGTCCGAGAGGAATGCATCTGCAGTCCTTACAAATGGGTTGTCCTGTCGTCAGGCAGCCTGGATTCGTCAGCCGGATTTCCAAAGTCTGGGTCTGGCTTGGCTGGTGTCGCACTTCACCCGTCATTGCGGCAGTTCTTCGGGTATAAAGGCATCAGCCGACGCCATTTTCCTCAGTGTTTCTTGCCCCAGATGCCAGGTGCCCTCTTGGTTGGCTAAATTTGGATAAATGCCAAAGTTTCCAAATAGTAGAGAGCAAACACACAAAATAAACATGTATGTACATATATACAAACAAATACACCATAATAGATCCCCAAGCTAGCTGAAGATTGGTAAGTACCTAGGGAAAGGAGGGTGGGTAATCCTGACTGCAGATGCATTCCTCTCAGACATCTACATTTATGGTAGGTACAAAACTGTACTATGTCCTTCAAGGATGCATCTGCAGTCCTTAAATGGGTAGAATACCATAGCTAAACTAGGGAGGAGGTAATGAGAATAGATTATGGTGTAGTCAGGATCCCTTGCAAAACAGCAGTGGCAAAACCAGCACGGGATCTAGAGTATAGAGGTAAGTTATAATGCTTGGCAAATGTATGCACGGAGGTCCAAGTAGCAGCCTCTATAATGTCCTTGGTAGCCACTCCTCGTAAGAAAGCTGTGGTAGTGGCTGTGGCCCTTGTGGAGTGAGGTCTGATGTTCTCTGGAGTTTTCTTTCCATGGTAGGAGTAACAAAATCTAATGCAATTTCCTATCCATTTGGAGATTGTCTGTTTAGAAATTGTTCCTTCTTTTCCTGTTGCATAAGCTACCAGAAGCTGGTCAGTTTTTCTATTGTTTTTTGTCCTGTCCAGGTAGTAGCGTAATTGCCTGTGTACATCCAAGGTATGTAAGAGCTGTTCTCCCCTGTTCTGTGGATTGGGGAAGAATGTAGGAAGGTGGATAGCCTGATTTAAAGAGACTCTGGATACCACCTTAGGCATAAATGTTGGATTTGTTCTCATGGACACTATCTTGATGGAAGATCAGGAAGGGTTGTACTGCCATTAATGCCTGTAGTTCAGAGACCCTTCTTGCTGACGTTATTGCCAGCATGTATCTTGATGGAGGAATAGGACAGGCCTGTATGGAAGAGCTCCGCCAAGTACTCCAGGATGTTGGCTATGTTCACCAGTGTCACATCTTGCCCCTTAGCAGTACTCCAGATGAGATATCTTTTCCATTTTGCTGCATAATTCTTTCTTGTTGAAGGTCTACGAGCCTCCAGGATTATGTCCTTAACCCTTTGGGATAAATTTGGGTTAATTTCTGTTATGTAATGTTCCAGGCAGTTAGCTGCAGAGTTTTTAGGTTTGGATGCAGAATGTTGTAGTTGTTCTGTGTCAGCAGTAATGGAATCAGGGGCAGTTTCCATATTTGTTCCCGGGACAGGCTCCTCAGCAGTTGATACCAATGTTGTCTTGGCCAGTCTGGGGCTATCAGAATGATCCTCGGGCGTTCCTTTTTGATCTTGAGAAGCACCTTGTGCATCAAAGGAAGTGGTGGGAATGCGTATGCTGTCAGGCTTTTCCAACTGAAGGATAGAGTCCACCTTCCAAGCAAGTGGGTGGTAATTCCTTGTGCAGAATTTCTTCAGCTGGTGATTGTATGGGGATGCAAACAAGTCTATTTGTGGTAATCCCCATTCTCTTGTGATGGTCTTGAAGATGTCCGGATGCAGCATCCATTCGTGGGCATCTGTTGTAGTTCTGCTTAATATGTCTGCTAGAGTGTTTTCCTTCCCTGGTACATATATTGCCTGTAACTGAATGTTGTAGCTCAGTGTCACATCCCATAGGTCCAGTGCCAGCCGGCATAGGGGGTATGAGTGTGTGCCTCCCTGTTTGTTGATGTACCACATAACTGTGGTGTTGTCTGTCCTTATCATCAACTGGCCTTCTTGGAGAAGAGGTCTGAATCCCTGGATTGCCAATTTTACTGCCATCATTTCTTTTAGATTTATGTGCAGATGCAGTTGGTCTTGAGTCCATAGGCCTTGAATGCACTTGTCCATCATGTGTACCCCCAACCGAGGTCTGAGGCATCTGTCGTGATAGTTTGTCTTGGTTGACTTTTGCAGAAGGGCAGTCCTGTGTTTGATTGACAGGCCTGAGCCCACCATAAGAACTCCTGCTTCAGGCATGGGATCATTGGAATTTTGGTTTCCAGGCTGTGCTTGTGCTGAGACCACAAATTCCTTAGGTACCACTGTAGCTTTCTCATATGAAGCCTGGCATGAGGGACCAGTATTATGCAGGATGCCATGAAGCCTAGAGCTTGTAGCACTTTTCTTGCAGTTAGATGGCTCTGCTTTGTTAATGCCAAGAAATAGAGAGGAAGTTGTTCTTTCTTTTCTGTAGTTAGAAATGCCATTTGGTTTGATGTGTCCAGTTCTGCACCCAGAAAAGTAATTATTTGGGATGGAATCAGCCATGACTTTTTTGTATTGACTGTGTATCCCAGGGCTTGTAGCAGGTAGATGACTCTTTGTAAGTCTTCTGTTAATTTGTTTTTGTTGTCCGCTTGTATCAGGCAGTCGTCCAGGTAGGGATAGATTTGAATTCACTGAAGTCTGCAATGAGCGATTACTGATGCCAGGCATTAACACTCTGGGCAGTAGATAAGCCAAAGGGCAATGCTGAGAATTGATAATGCTGTGATCCTGCAAGAAATCTGAGGTATCTTCTGCAAATTGGTCTTATGGGGACGTGCAGGTATGCCTCCTTGAGATCTAGAGTTACCAGCCAAGACTCCTTGCCCAGCATGGGAAGAAGCTGCTGTAGGGTCAGCATTTTGAATTTTGGAACAATGAGGAATGTGTTTAGAGTGGACAGGTCTAGAATAGGCCTCCATTTGTTTTCTTTTCTTGGTACCAGGAAGAGCCTGGAGTAAAATCCTTCCTTGCTCCATAAGTGGTACCTTTTCCACAGCTCGCATTCTTAATAATTGTGATATTTGTTTTAGAGCTTCTGCCCTTTGAGAAGGTGGTAGGTTTGGCATTCCTCTCTTTGCTGGTAGTGTATGGAAATGGAACCTGTAACCTTTGTCTATAGTCTGCAAAATCCATTTTTCTCTTGTAATGCAGTGCCAGTTTTTTGAAAATAATGTTAGCTTTCCGCCTAAGGGTGCTTCTAGTTGTTCCCTGGTAGTCACTGTGATTGAGTTGTTGTAGTGGTGGTGGCTGTATCCGTGCCTCGTTGGTTGTTACCCTGCCACTGGCGACCCTTGTAGGCACCCCTGGATTGGTTTCTGCCTCTAGAGCGCCTATTCCTGCCTCTTTGTGCCTTAGAGGAGTCCGGAAAGGACCAATTCTTGGAGAGCCAATTCCTGCTAAACCGTGGTGGTTGAACTTGTAAGAAATCTTTTACTGTTTGCACAGATTTTGCTTTCTCTTCCATCTTTTTCAGTACCTGCTGTGCAGGGGCACCAAATAAATTGACCTTGTCCATAGGTGCATCCAAAAGCTTAGATTTGACATGGTCTGGTAATGCCTGCTCTTTCAACCATGCATGTCTCCTGATAACTGTGCCAGTCATGGCTGATCTAAAGGAAGCCTCCAGTGCATCATAGCCACATTTTAAAGAATTGTTACTAACCTGCTGTATGTTATGTAACATTTCTTGAACATACTTTTTATCTAAAGATTCTTCAGAGGACAGCTTTTTAGTCAACTGGTCAAGCATAAACTCTTGATATTGAATCATATGAAATTGGCAGTTCAAAGCTCTAGCTGACAAAGTAGCAGAGGTGTAAACTTTTACCCCATCTCTCTAACGGCCTGGATTCCCTTTCTCAGGCGCGGCGGTTTTTAGAACCCGTACCTGCTACAGCTTTAGGGCCCCGGGAGATAGTCTCTGGATCTGCAAGGGCCTTATATAAGTGGTGATGAGTGTCCGGGCCCCTGTAGTATCTATCGGGCTTAGCAGGAGCCGGAGGTAAAGTATCAGGAGCAATGCAAGCATCATTAAATGCATCATCAACAACAGATAGAACTGGAGGAATAGCTAAAGGCCTATGCTGTGGCAAGTGTAGAAAGGTCCTAAGCCTTTTTCTAGAATCTGAGAAATCTTGGCCCTGCCACTGAAATTGTTCCCTCATAGCATGCAAGGTTTCCCCAAAGGAAAATTCCTCAGGAGGAGAGGCTGAAGGGATGGACTCCTCAGCATCAGAGTCTTCGTAAGGAGAATAAGAATCCTCAGGAGGGTCTGCATGTTCTGAATCATCAGAGGAATCATCTGTGGCTACTGGCTCAGGGGGCTCTGCTCTAGGCCTCTTTTCTGGAGGAGGGAGAGAGGCCCTGTCTGGATCTGGGATCAATTAAAGAGATGAGATCCTCTGCCAAAGAAAGCATATGGGAGCTACTGCTGGGCCTGAGAGAGGGGGGCTTGGCAGGCACAGGCTTTGAAATTTTGGCTGCTTTAGCCCTGGCAAAGGCCTTAACAGACATAGCTGGAGGAGGCCTAGCAGCTCCAGGGGTAGAAATATCTAGGGAATGGTGTCTGATAAATCCTGTGAAATCGCAACAGAAGGCTGGATTTCAGAAGCCGTTTCTACCAGGATAGAAGAGGCCTCGGTAGAAGGCAAGTTATCGGCTGATGAAAGAACCGCTTAAACAGAGACACTCGTGGTTTGCTTAACCGTGGTTTCAGCCAAAACTGTCGGTCCTTTTCTTTGCGTTTTTGGTTATTTGCGTAGTCAGAGGATCCGGCATAATGTAGGCAAAATCGAAAATCTGTTCAGCAAAGTCCGGCGGCGTCTAAAAGAAGCACAGGCTAGACAAGCTGCTACGTCGTGGTCTGGGCCTAAACAATGAATGCAATAGGAGTGGAAATCTTTATGAGGTATTTGTTTCCCACAAGATAAACAGTTATTAACTTTCTCTGACATCGGCTGAGGCAAGAAAGAGTCCAGCTTTATAGAAGTCTGTAGTATCGGTAGTAGTAATCTCTGGATCTGACCGACCGGCACTTGCGAACAGCTTCTGCTTCGGGCGGCAAGAAAGACTGAGGAAAATGGCGTCGGCTGATGCCTTTATACCCGAAGAACTGCGGGTGAAGTGCGACATCAGCCGAAGCCAGACCCAGACTTTGGAATCCGGCCGACCGAAGGGCTGCCTGACGACAGGACAACCCATTTGTAAGGACTGCAGATGCATCCTTGAAGGACATCTTCAACCACCTGTTGGGAAAGATTTAAAGTATTAGCCAGGCAGCTAAATGCAGAGTTTGAAGATGAGGATGAAGGAACTTTCCCCCTTCCTGAACCAACAGATCTGGTACCAGGGGAAGATGCCAAGGCTGAGCCTGGGGAAGGCTGGGAAGAAGGGAATACCAATCCAAATAGCCTTTGGTTTTTCATCCCTTATCTTTAGCAGCACTCTGGGAAGAAGAGGCAGAGGAGGGAAAGCATAAACTGAGAGATGTGTCCATGGGAAGGACAACGCGTCCACCCTCCAAGCTTTGTTGTGAAACTCCCTAGTGCAGATGATTGGTGTGAGAGGAGAAAAGATCCACTTGTGGGGTACCCCAATGCTGAGTGAAGCGATGGAAAATGAAGTTGTTCAGTTGCCACTCGTGAGGGTCCAGAACATGTCTGTTCAAATGATCCTCCATGGAGTTTAGCCTCACTGGAAGATACTGGGCTATTAGATGTATGCTGCTATGGACCATAGTCTCATGCTTTGTCTGCACAAGGGGTAAGAGTGACTCCCCCCCTGCTTGTTGTTGTACCACATGACTGTGGTATTGTCTGTCCTGATCAGCAGAGTCCCAGTGTAGAGTAGGTCCTTGAAAGCCAGCAAGGCCTGCTGCACTGCCATCAATTCTTTATGCCCCTGCCTTCCAGATGAGCCCCCCCATGCAACATCTGATGCGTCTGTGGTGAGAGTCTGGTTGGCCGGTGGTGGGCAGAAAGGCAGACCCTTGTTCTGAGAACAGGCTGTCGCCCACCAAAGGAACTCGATTTATAGACAGGGAATTAGGGGAAGAATCCAGTCTAAGTCCTGCGTGTGTTGACAACAACGATTCTTGAGGTACCACTGAACTTTTCTCATATGCAGTCTTGCATATGGGATCATCAAAATACATGAAGCCATGAACCCCAGTGCTTGCAGGAATTGCCTTGCAGAGAGCAGAGTCATGCCTGCCAAGTTCATGAAGTAAGCCGAAAGACCTACTTGCTTCTGTTGAGGGAGGAATACCATCTGGGTGGCTGTATTCAGACTCGATCCCAGGAAAACAATCTCCCTTGTAGGAACCAGCTTTGACTTCTTTTCGTTGAGTGTGTAACCCAAAGAGGTGAGAATGTTCTTCACGAAGTCCAAATCCTTTTCTAGTTGTTCTGGGGAGTTTTCTTGAATGAGACAGTCATCCAGTTAAGGATAAATTTGAATGTTTCTCTGCCTGCAAAAAGTAATGGCTGGAGCCAGGCACTTTGTAAAAACTCTGGGAGCAGTAGATAAGCCAAAGGGCAGTGCAGAGAACTGAAAATGTTGCTCCCCAGCCCTGAAGCAGAGGAACTGCCTGCAGCTTTCCCTTACTGGGATGTGCAGACAAGCCTCCTTGAGGTCCAAAGTTACCAGCCATGAATCCTTGCCCAGCATTGGTAATCATCGTTGAAGGGTGAGCATCTTGAATTTGGGAATCACCAGAAAAGTGTTTAGAACAGACAAATCCAGAATAGGGCGCCAGGTGCCCCCTTTCTTGGGTACCAGAAAAAGTCTTGAATAAAAACCTAGGCCTGCCTGATTGGCAGGAACTGGCTCTATAGCCCCCATAGTCAGAAGAGAAGAAATATGAATTTCTACCTCTGCCCTGAGAGTTCTGGGTATGTCTGGGTACCCCTGCAGAACAGGGATGGTGTGAAAATAAAACTTGTAACCTTGATTTACTATACTGAGCACCCATTTGTCATCTGTGATGGTAGACCATACATCTGCGAACCTGGCTAACCTTCCCCCAAAGGAAACCCAGAGTCTGCAGAGGTAGGCGCAAGAAGGCCGGAGTCATTGAGAATTATTGCCTTGGGAAGCTGGCTTAGAACTCCCAGATTTAGCAGAAGAAGAATGCATTGTTTAGCCCTTTGAGGGGCAGAAGACTGCCCTCTGGAAGATCTGAAACCCCAATGCCTAGAGCAACCCTGCTTGCCAGGATCAGGGAAAGACCAATTTTTGGAAGGATAATGCCTACTGAACCGAGGAGGCGGAACCTGAAGGAAATATTTTACAGCTTGCATAGATTTCACCTTATCCTCAAACTTCTTCAGTACCTCCTCAGCCTTATTACCAAAAAGATTCTCTTTGTGCAAAGGAACATCTGGCAGTTTAGATTTAACAGGATCAGAAAGAGGCTGCTCTCTGAGCCAAGCATGCCTTCTAATAACAGAACCAGTGGCCACTGCTCTGCAGGAAGCCTCCAAAGTGTCAAAACCACAATGAAGTGAATGCTTATTAACTAAAGTGGCAGAATTCAGTAAGTCTTGTAAATCTTTGTTCTCAGACATGGAAGGAATATCACCAAGTTTAGCCTTAATAGCCTCCAAAGTATGCTGCTGATACTTAAGCATGTGGAAAAGGCAATTTGCCGATCTAATGGCAAGAGTTGCAGAGGTAAAGACTTTTTTACCCCACCTGCCCAAGGCCATAGACTCCTTATCAGAAGGCACAGGGTTTTTAGCAATTGTAGCCTTAACACCCTTGGGGCCTTGAGACATAATTTCAGGATCAACAGTAGGGTTTTTAAAAAGGAACTGATGAGAATCAGGAACCCTATAATACCCATCAGGTTTTCTGGGGGCAGGAGGAACAGAATTAGGAGTTAAAGAATTTTCCATGAAAACATCATCCACAACTTCCAAAACTGGAGGTACAGCCAGAGGCTTATGCTGTGGCAAATAGAAAAATTCTATTCTATTCTTAGACTGAGGAAAATCCTGACATTCCCATTTAAAGTGCTCCCTAAGAGTATTCAAAGTATCCCCAAAGGAAAAATCTTCTGGAGGGGAGGCAGAAGGGATAGAGTTCCTCAGCATCAGAATACTCAAAGCCAGAAAAAAGTTGAGAATTTCCTTCTTCACCAGCAGAAATACAGGAAACCTCAGAATCTGAGACAGACAAAACATCAGGAGACAATTCCCTGGCCCTCTTGGAAGGGGGGGATAAGAGCCCCTAATCAGGGAAAGAAGATCCCCAGCCATCTTTACCAACTGGGACTGAGGCACATGAGGGGAGGCAGACACCTGCTTGAGAGTAGGTTTTTGGCTGGAAGGTTTGCTAGCAATCCAGAGGGACTCGGGAGGCCTAGCAACTGCAGAAGTCTGAACTAACGTAGTCTGTCTGGTTCTGGTCTCATGTCGAAAAGAGGTGGCGTTAGAAGCCGGTGCCTGTATAGCGGCTCCGGACCCATCTGAGGTGGCGACAGGCGGAGGGTCTGAAGATGAAATAGTAGCCTGCAACATGGAGGACTCCGTAAAGGTCTCGGCAGAGGCCTGCGGCTGAAAATCTGCAGACTGCAGGGGCTGCGTAAGCGCCTCACTGACTACCACTGTGCTGACTACCAATTTTACCTGTGTGTCATCAGCAGATTTAACCCTAGGCCTGTCGCGGTCCTTGTCTCTGCGTTTCGTAGGTATATCTGAAGTCGGGAGACCAGAAGACGCCATACTGACGAACTTAGGCCAGACTCCAAAATGCTTATACAAAATCTAGCTCTACGGTATGTGCAGCGGTTAAAGGAAGCACAGAGATCGCAGTTAGGGACGTCGTGCTCAAGGCCCAAACATGTTATACAATAGGAATGAAAAATCACGGTGCGGAATCTGTTTTCCATGGGCAAGACAAGGAAGCTCTGTGAATATGGGTTAGTTCTGAGGGTAACTCCATCCCTGTGGGAAAAGAAAAATATGAACTGTTCTTTGCACATGAGGGCTTGCAGTTTTGAGACCCGCCTGGCTGAGGTGATTGCTATCAGTAGGGTGGTCTTCCAAGTGAGTATCTATAAAGCTATAGAAGCTGATGGCTCAAAAGGTGGCAGGGTATGTTTTTGTAATTCACGGTTCAAGTCTCAAGAAGGGACAGGATTCATCCTGAGAAGTTGTGGGTGAATAACCCCTTTTAGGAACTGTTACAGGTAGGGGTGAGAACAGATTAGTGGGAGCAGGAAAGGCAGGCAAAGATGACCAAAGCATGCACCTTAGTCAGAAATACAACAAGCCCTGGTCTAATAACCCTGAAAGGTACTACAAAACTAGATTAATGCCCACATAATGAGTTGTGACATCTTTGACCTGCCAGCAAGTAGAAACCTTTTCCATTTGGTTAAGTACAGTTCATAGATGTGTACTAGGCTAATGGCGCTAACCTAGCCCATAGGATTACCCGACCTTAGTTCCCAGTGCCTCTGTCGAGTAGAGCCACTGGAGTGATCCCCGGAGTGAATTTTCTATTTCCCATCAACTCATCAAGGTTTCTCTTGAAGAGGGCCAGTGAGGTGCTCTGTTTGACATGTATGGGAAGTCTATTCCATAGCAAGGGCAGTCTCTGGGTTATGAACCTGTACCTCCATCACATTCTATTGACTGTGGTAATGAGGTTAAGGTCACTGGAGCATGTGGTGCGGAGGGATTGGGATTTCTTTTGATGTAGCATTTTTAACAGAGCTGGATCAGACATGGTTTTGTATTTCAAGCAGAGATTGCGTCTAAGTAGGCGATATGAGACAGAGAATAGCTGGACGTTTTTGAATCTGTCCACATAGGACAAGTGTTTAAGGCCTAGGATCCTCTTTGTCAGGTACTTTTGCGGCCTCTCCCGCTGTTGCAGGTGTCTAGTGAGGTACATGCCAAATGGGACATTGTACTCTATGATTGGCCTAATGAGGGAAGAGTAGAGGGAGACAATGATCGCTTTCTTCCTGGACGCAAAACCCTTAGTAATGACATGTGCCACATAGAAGGACTTTCTTACCACAGTGGCAATGTGGTGGTCAAAAGAGAAGTTGCTGTCAATCTGTGTTCCCAGATCTCTTATAACACCTTTCAGTGTTTGGTGGACTACCATCGATATGGTAATTCATGGGAACCAGGTTTTTCTCAAAGGGGATGATGACATTTTTTGGCATTGAGCTTAAGGCCATGGTTTTGCCATCAGTCGTTGGTCTCAGTGAGGCCTTTCTGGAGGCAGTCAGTATCACTTGGGGAGTTAATAATAGCTCCCAACTTGCAATCGTCTGCGAACGTTGTCAGCCAGAGACCCTGTGTTGGCCTGGACTTCAGAGAAGTAGATGCAGGAGGACCCAGGACTGAACCCTGTGGGACTCCACTCATGACTGGTCAGCAGTCTGACTTGGAGTCCGCTACTTTCACACTGTGGGTTCTGTGAGCCAGTTAGCAACCCACCTAGTGATATAGGGTATGATGCCTAGAGCTTAGTGAGTTTTTCGATGACTCCAGAATGGGGAATGGTATCAAACACCTTGGACAGATCAAGGCATGATGTATAAACCAACTTGCCTTCATCCACACCTCTGGAGATTGACTCAAAAGAAGTCAACCAAGTTGAGCAGGTATGATCTACCCTTCACAAAACCAAAATGTGTGGGATAGAGTTTGGAGATTCCCTATATCCTTTCTTATTAGGTCCATGATCATGCGTTCCACAGCTTTGCATACAAGACTCGTCAGGCTAATGGGGCAATAGTTCCCAGGGTTTGTAGTCTGTCCTCCTTTGTGGAGAGGGATGACTGCAGCAGTGCGCCATTCGGTAGGGACAAAACCTGAGGTGAGGCTGTGATTGAACAGGGCACACAGGTGCCAGTGCCAGTTCACTCTGTAGTTCATGGAAAACACAGCCAAGGATATTGTCAGGTCCCATGGAAGCTGTATTCTTAGCCTTGGACAGTGCTGTTTTAACCTGTGCAGCAGTAATACTGGGTGCCTGGCAATCTACTGGTACTGTGATTGGTTCTTTGTGTGTGTGTGTGTGTGTGTGTGTGTGTGTGTGGGGTAAAGTTGGCACTGAATCTGTTGGCCAAGTACACTGACAATATCTGTTGGCTCGGTATAGGAGGTACCATTGCACTGTAGCTCAAAGCAAATCTGGGTATTGCCATGGAAATTTTTTACATAACTATATAAGGCTTTGTTGTTGTCTTTACTATCTACTCCAATTCTGTTTTTATAGCTAGCTTTAGAGGATTTGATGAGGGATCTCAACTTTTTGTTGAGGCTGATAAGGGAGTTTTTCCAGTCTTGGTATTTCACTTTATTCCGCATCAGTTTCCTCCTCCTGTTGTAGAGTTTGTTTATGGCAGGGGACCGCCAGAGATTGGCTTCCTTTTTTTTTTTTTTTGGAGGGGAGTGTCTTGGTTCTACTGGATATAGCAAGATCCATGCATTTGTGTACGTGTTTGTACAGTGCATTGGTGAATGATTTAGCGGTCATTCAACTATTCTTCATTTACCTGGGTGCCAAGAAGTTAGCCACCTCTGTTTTTAGGAGCACAAAGTTAGCTTTGGAGAAGTTTTTCATGGTGGTTACCTTTGCGGGGCAGTGTGTAGGAGGGATGTGGATTTCCAAGGTTTGTGGACGGATCTAACCAGGGAGGAGTTAACTATTGGTGTAGAGCAATAGTCGCCCATGTTAGTAAAGAACAGATCAAGGATGTTGCTACCTCTAGTGGGGGTAAGAACGAGGTGGTCTAGGGCATTTGAATTTGTGAATTCCAGGAAATGTTGGGCAAGTGTATTGGTACACGAGTAGTTTTCCCAGTTAATGGACGGGCAGTTGAAGTCACCCACTATGAATGTGTTAGGTTGGACCCTAAAATTCTCCAATGTGCTTAGGAAAGTGTAGTGTGAGTCTTGGGACATTGCTGGGGACCTATAGCAGGCTATGACCTGAATCGCTGTCTTACCCAATGTTAGCTGCACCTGAAGCATCTCTGATGCGTTATGTTGGGCTACCAGTCTGGAGGTGTGCGCATCCTTTATGAATATGGAAACACCACCACCCTTTGGAACTTTGGTCCAAGTTCTGGGGCTGAAAGGTGTGGAATGAGTTATAACCTGATAGTGCAGGGGTGCTTTCTGCTGCCTTGAACCAGGTCTCTGCTACAGCACAAATGTCAATGTTCTCCACTTTAAGGAGTGCTTCGAGCAAGTGCATTTTCAGATTTAGACTTCGAGCATTGAGCAGCATGACCCTCAGACTGTATTTGTTTGTAGCTGTTACAGTGGTCATTTGGTCTTTGGAACACCACCTAAAAAAGGCACTATAGGGGTGGGCAAGAGCCTTGGCCAGTATCTGGAAGCCCAGGACTGACAGATGCAGGCCACCTCTGGCAAAGCATAGAGGTCTGTTAATCATGTCACCCCAGGCAGACAGATACTGGATCCCCTTAGAATGACACCAGAAACTTAGCCAATTGTTGAAATCGATCATTTTCTACTTGCACTGTGGGATCATTCTGGGTGATGGTAAGATGCTGCTAAGGGCTAGGGTCATACCCGCCTGGGCTACATAATCCGAGAGCTCCTCCATGTCTCTCTTTATGTAGTCCAAGGAGGTACTTCTCAGGTCATTCACACCCACATGCACAATGACAGAGTCATACTTGTACCTGTTGTTGAGGAACCTGAGTGCATGCGTTATGTGGCAGATCCTGGCACTTGACAGGCAGCTGTCACTTTCTCCTTATTCAATCTAGCGAGTGGGACATCAGTGTGCCTCACTATCAAGTCACCTATGACTAGTGTGTGTTGGACATGCTGTTCTGCCTCAGAGGCTTTGGTCGAGTGGCACACTGTTTAGGAGAGTTGTGTGTCTCGTGATTAGTGTTGTGTTGTGGTGGTCAAATATGAGCTTCTGGTAGTTGGTTTTCTTGTCTCTCGCAGGATAAACAGCACTTCAGTAGTTTGGATTTTCTGGTGTTAAAACACAATCCTCCACGCTGCTAGTTTGAGTGTGTAAAGTTGTGGAGGAATGACAGACCCCTTTAGCTGGGTGAGATCATCTATCACCAGTGTAAGAATACAGTATCTCTCTTCACTGAGGGTCAACAGGATGGAAAAAGTACAGTTGTGTACACTTACCATAAATGTAGATGTTAGAGTGTATTCACTGTTGCAGTCATTACATATGGGTTTATCTGCCTACAGGTAGCCCTCAGTCGGCCTGAACACCATAGTCTTGGGATTTCCGTGTCGGATGCGGTCGCTTCTTCATGACGTCAGGGGAATAAAACATGGAGCAGATGCCATTACATCAGTTTTTCTTGCCCCAGATGTCAGGAGCCCCCACAATAGGAAGCAATTACATGGTGTGGAACCCCCCCCCCCCAATAGAAAGTAAATACCAATGTTACAAGATATGGCCAAACAAAGAAGAATAGGTAGAAGTATAGAGAAGTTAGGGGGCTAGAGGGAGGGTAACCAGCAATGCAACAGTGAATACACTCAAACATCTACATTTATGGTAAGTGTACACAACTGTACTAGGTTCTTTGTGTTTCAATGTTTCATCACATATGGGTTGATTCCCAAAACTGAGGATGGGTGGAGGCAGTCAAGAAGCATTAGGGCTGGTAAGCAGGCCCTGTAAGACTGCTGCGGCAAATCCAGCTCAGGATTTAGAAAAGATAGGCAAGTGGTAATGCTTGGTGAAGGTGTGTACAGAGCTCCAGGTTGCAGCTTCCAGGATGTCCCTGCTAGGAAGTCCCCTGAGAAATGCTGTAGAGGTTGATGTAGCCCTAGTGGAATGTGTTCTGATCCCCTGTGGGGTAGGTTTCCCATGGTGCTTGTAGCAGAAATGGATGCAGTGTGCTATCCATTTAGAAATGGTTTGCTTTGAAATGGCCTTGCCCACTGCCCCTGTAGCAAAGCTGACTAGCAGCTGGTTAGATTTTCTGAAAGGTTTAGTCCTGTCCAGATAGAACCTAAGCTGCCTGTGTACGCCCAGGGAGTGCAGGATCCTTTCCCCTTTATTCTGGGGATTAGGGAAGAAGGTTGGCAAATGAATGGATTGGTTTAAAGCCACACTAGATACTACCTTGGGCATAAATGATAGGTTAGTCCTGAGGGAAACCCTGTCCGCATGGAAGATAATGAAGGGTTCCATGGCCATAAGGGCTTGCAATTCAGACACTCTCCTTGCTGAAGTGATGGCTAGAAGTAAAGCTGTTTTCCAGGAGAGGAATTTTAACTCTGCTGAAGCAGCAGGTTCAAATGGAGGAAGCGTAATTTTTTCCAATACAAACTTAAGGTCCCAGGCTGGAATGGGAGCGCTCCTGGGGGGGGGGGGGTCTTAAAATTTTGGCTCTTCTGAGGAACTGTTTGACCAGAAGATGGGAGAAAATGGGGTGGCTCAGTATTATAATGAGCTGAGATGGCAGAGGCATGAAACTTAACTGAAGAAAAGGATAGGCCTTTGTGGAGCATTTGTGTTATGTAACAAAGTATATGAGGTAGGATGGGCACAGTTGTGTTCATTCCTTGAGACTGGGTCCAAGAACAGTATCTTTTCCACTTTTCTGAATAGGATTTTCTAGTAGTAGGCCTCCTTGCCTCAAGGATGACATCCAGCACCTGTTTACTGAGGGTTGCTGCTGATGAGTTCAGGGGATGAACCAGGCTGCTAGGTTCAGGGTTTGTAGTTGAGGATGCAAAATCTGGCCCTCCTGCTGGGACAGCAGGAGGGGATCTGAGGCAGGTGTCAGACTGCACAAAAGTGGGTACCAGTGCTAGTGTGGCCAGTCTGGTGCAATCAGGAGTTTCCTTGGCTTCTCCTGTTTGATCTTTAGTATAACCTTCGAGAGGAGGGGCAGATGGGGGGAAAGGCATAGATTGAGAGTTTTTCCCATGTGAAGGACAGAGCATCCACTTTCCATGCTTGGCTGTGAGGAGTTCTGGTGCAATATTTGCTCAATTGATAGTTCTGAGGGGAAGCAAAGAGGTCTAACTCTGGTACCCCCCCCCACCTGTGGGTCAGAAGCTTGAATGATTTCGGTCCCAGTTTCCACTCGTGTGGGTCCATTAGATTTATGCTCAAGTCTGCCAGTGAATTTAATTTGCCTGGCAGGAATTGAGCTTGCAGGTTTCATAGTTTCATAGTATAGTACTAGGCTATCTGCCCTGGGGCATTTGTAAGCCTAGCCATAGTGATGTGGCTTTTGCCACCCCATGAAATGGTACAAAAATGTACAGAATAAATCTAGAATACTGTGCCTCTGTCTAGTAGTGACACAATGAAGGTCCCCTTATATAATAGAATTAGTTTACTGTGCCCCTGTCTAGCAGTGACACAGATGTGACCCCTGGGGTAAACTTACGATCTCCCATCCACTCATCAAGATTTCTCTTGAAGAGAGTCAGTGAGGGCTCTGCCTATCTGAACTGGGATCCTGTTCCAAAGCATGGGAAGCCTCTGGGTTATGAATCTATCCCTCCAGCATGTCCTATTCATAGTTGTGCGAGGTTTAAGTCTTTAGCTCTCGTGGTCCTGATGGATTTGGATTTTTGAGGTGGAGCATGTCCATCAGGTCCTGATTGGACATGGCCTTGTACATCAGGCAGAGATCACCTCTGAGCAGGCGGTATGCTACTGAATAGAGCTGAAGTTTCTTTAGTCTGGCAGAATAAGACATATGTTGGAGACCCTTGATCCTTTTGGTGAGGTACTTTTGTGGTCTCTCCAGCTGTTGCAAATGCGGGTGAGGTACATACCAAATGAGGCATTGTACTCAATCATGGGTCTGATGAGGGAGGAATATAGGGGTACAATGACATTCTTGGATCTGGATGTGAATCCCTTCATGATGAGGTGTGCAAGGTAGAATGTTTTTCTAACCACTTTGGCAACGTGGGTGTCAAATGAGAGGTCGCTGTCTACTTGGGTCCCTAGGTCTCTGATTACTTTTTCTGTACTCAGTGGGTTGCTGTCTATGTGATAATTTGCGGGTACTTTGTTTTTTCCAAAAGGGATGACTATACATTTTTTGGCATTTAGTTTAAGGCCGTGACTACGGCACCAGTTGTCCGTTTCAGTGAGGCCTTTTTGTAGGATGTGTGTGTCTGCTGGTGTATCGACTATGGCGCCTAGTTTGCAGTCATCTGCGAACTTTGTCAGCCACAGCCCTCCCATGTTTGCTTTAATATCATCTGAGAAATAAATGCCGAACAAGAGGGGTCCCAGGACAGATCCCTGTGGGACACCACTTGTGACTGGCTTTGAGTCTGACATTGCTCCAGCGATTTTAACTTTATGGGTTCTGTCCTTTAGCCAGTTTGCAACCCATCTAGTGACATAAGGGTTTACTTTTAAGCTGTTTAGCTTATCTATGATGCCTGAGTGGGGTATTGTGTCGAAGGCCTTAGCCAAGTCCAGATATGCTGTATGGACTGCTTTGCCCTCATCAATGGCTCTAGTGACTGTTTCGAAAAAGTCAACCAGGTTTAAAAGGCAGGATCTGCCCTTTACAAAGCCGAACTGGGTGGGGTCAAGTGTCTGTAGGTCCCCTATGTCTCTGTTTATGAGTTCCATAATGATTCTTTCCATAGCTTTGCAGACCAGACTAGTTAAGCTTATGGGGTAGTTTCCAGGGTCTGTAGAGGCACCCCTTGTGGAGTGGGACCACTGTTGCTGTCGCCAGTGTTCAGGTACATATCCAGTAAGGCTAAGGTTAAATAGCATTTTTATGTGTGGGTTTAGCTCCTCTTGGAGTTCACGTAACACGCACCCGGGATACCGTCAGGTCCCACTGATGCTGTGTTTTTGCTTTGTTTAGGGGGTTCTCACTTGGACATCTGAGATGACAGGGAGATTACATTCAGCTGGGATAAGTATTTCTTCTTTTGGGGGTGAAGGAGTGGAGAAATTTGCACTGAACCTGTCAGCCAGAATGTTGGCAATATCTGTGGGTTCAGTGTATTTTTTGTTGTTGTGAACAAACTCTGAGCATATCTGAGGGTTTCCGCCCATGTTTCTAACATAGCTGAAGAAGGCTTTGTGGTTATCTTTAGTGTCCTTAGCGATTTTTCTCTCAAAGTTTGCCTTGGATGTTTTATGAGAGCGTAGTTTTCTGCTAATGTTGATCAGAGATGTCTTCCCTTCATGGGATTTCGCTCTGACGTGCAGTAGCTTCCTTCTTTTGTTATACAATTTGTTTATGGCTGAGGTCCACCAGACAGGACGCTTACATTTGGTGGAGAGGGACTTGGATTTGTTTGGGATTGCATGATCCATGCATTCTTGGAGATGTCCATAGAAAGCATTTGTGAAGGATTCGGCATTGTGGGATGTGGTATCCACTGGCACAGTGGGCTTAAAGGATACCATCTCAGTCTTAAGAAGAGTGAAGTCTGCTTTTGAGAAGTTTTTCACTGTGGTCTTTTGTGCTGGGAGTGGAAGTGGGATATGTATATCCAGGGTGATTAGTTTGTGGTCAGATCTCACTAGTGAGGGTATACTTCTGGTGTGGAGCATTTTGTCCCCATGTTTGTGATGATCAGGTCTAGTATATTATCTCCCCTAGTGGGAGAGGTGACTAGTTGTTCCAGTGCATTTGAATTTATGAATTCCAGGAACCTTTGGGCTGGGGTATTAGGGCTAGAATAATGTACCCAATCTATGTTTGGGTAGTTGAAGTCTCCCAGTATGATGGTATTTTGTGATACATTCATATCCTCCAATGTCTTCAGGAAGGCTGAATGGGGTTCTTGAGATTGGGAGGGTGGTCTGTAACATGCTACCAGTTGTATAGCAGTTTTGCCTATGGTTAGTTGCACCTGTATGGTCTCTGATGCTTCATGTGTTGCTACTAACCTGGAGGTGTGGGTGTCCTTTATGAATATGGACACTCCCCTCCTTGTGGTTTAGCCCGGGTTTTGGGGCGAAAAGCATGATCTGAGGTATAGCCTGGTAGCTGTGGTGCTCTCAGGAGCCTTGAACCAGGTTTCAGTTACTGCACAGATGTCGATGTTCTCCATGCTGAGGAGTGCATCAAGTGCCTGCATCTTGAGATTTAGACTTCTGGTGTTGAGCAGCATTACCCTTAGTGTTTTTCCATTTTTGTTTTCTAAGGAGGTGGGTTTGTCTTTTGAGCCTTGCCTAAAAAGGCACTATGGGGTGGCAAGAGCCTTAGCCAATATCCGGAAGCCCAGTGGTGACAGGTGTAAGCCATCCCTTGAGCAGCGTGGCTTGTCCAACATATCATCCCAGGCAGACAGACATTGGATCCCCTTAGAATGACACCAGTACTTGAGCCAATTGTTAAAGCTGATCATCTTGCCTTTGTATTGTGGTATCATTCTTGGTGAGGGCAAGATGCTGCTCAGTGTCAGGGTCATACCAGCCTGGGCTACATAATCGGAGAGCTCCTCTATGTCTCTTTTCATGTAGTCCAGGGAGGTACGTCTCAGGTCATTCACACCAGCATGGACAATGACGGAGTCATATTTGTACTTGCTTTGGAGTGACCTGAGTGATTGTGTTATGTGGCAGATCCTAGCTCCCGATAGACAGCTCACAGTCACCTTCGCCTTGTTCAGCCTGGTCAGTGGGACATCAGTGTGTCTGACTATGGAGTCACCTATTACTAGTGTATCAGGCAAGGTTCATAGGTTGGTACTAGGCTATCAGCCCTAGGGCCTATACAAGCCTAGCCATAACAATTCCCTGGCTATTTCTTCCCACATTATTTACTTTCCTGGACCCCTGTCTAGCAGGGCGACTGACGTGATCCCTGGGGTGAATTTCCTTTCTCCCATCCAATCGTCAAGGTTCCTCTTGAAGAGGTCCAAAGAGGCACTCTGCTTGACATGTATGGGCAATCTATTCCAGAGTCTGGGGAGTCTCTGGGTCAGGAACCTATCCCTCCAGCATGTTTTGTTTATTGTGATGACAAGGTTTAGATCCCTGGGTGTGTAGCTCTGAGGGATTGGGATTTCTTTAAGTGTAGCATGTCCAACAGCTCTGGGTTTGACATGGCCTTGTATGTTAAGCAGAGATCGCCTCTGGGTAGGCGATATGTGACAGAGTATAGCTGGAGTTTTTTAAGGCGGTCAGCGTAGGGCATCTGCTTTAGGCCTGTGATTCTTTTAGTGAGGTATGTCTGAGGCCTTTCCTGTTGTTGCAGATGTCTTGAGAGGTACATACCAAATGAGGCGTTGTATTCTATAATGGGTCTAATGAGGGATGAGTACAGTGGGACACTGACCTCCTTTTTTCTGGATGAAAAGCCCTTTGTGATGAGGTGTGCCACATAGAAGGATTTCCTGACTGTTGAGGCGATGTGGTTATCGAAGGTGAGACCACTGTCCAACTGTGTCCCTAAGTCTCTTATCACACTTTCTGTGTTTAGTGTACTGCCACCTATATGGTAATTCATGGATACATGTTTTTCCCAAAGGGATAACAATACATTTCTTGGCATTGAGCTTGAGCCCATGGCTCTGGCACCAAGCATCTGTTTCTGTAAGGCCCTTTTGTAGAGTATCCACATCATTTGGGGATTCAATAATGGCTCCCAGTTTGCAATCATCTGCAAACTTTGTTAGCCAGAGTCCCTTAGTGTTGACCTGTACTTCAGAGAAGTAGATGCCAAACAAGAGCCCCAGGACTGAACCCTGAGGTACTCCACTTGTCACTTGTCTGGAGCTGGATTTGGAGTCGGCTACTTTACAGTGTGGGTTCTATCAGTAAGCCATTTAGCAACCCATTGGGTGACATAGGGATTAATGCCCAACTTAGTAAGTTTATCTATGATTCCAGAGTGGGGATGGTGTCAAAGGCCTTGGCAAGGTCTAGATAGGTTGTGTGGACCACCTTACCCTTGTCCATGGCTCTGGAGACTGATTCAAAGAAGTCAATCAGGTTCAGGAGACAAGATCGGCCCTTCACAAACCCAAACTGGGTGGGGTCCAGTGTTTGAAGGTTGACAATGTCTTTGTTTATAAGTTCCATGATAATACTCTCCATGGCCTTGCAGATAAGGCTTGTCAGACTGATGGGACGGTAGTTTCCGGGATCCAAGGTGGATCCCCCCCTTGTGGATTGGGATAACTGTAGCTCTGTGCCACTCAGTGGGCACGAAACCTGAGGTTAGGCTATGATTAAACATGACACTTAGGTGAGGTGCCAGTTCATATTGTAGTTCATGTAGTACACAGCCCGGGATGTCATCTGGTCCCATGGATGCTGTATTCTTGGCTTTAGAGAGTGCGTTTTGTACCTGTGTGGCCGTTATTACTGGAATTTGGCAATCTTCTGGTATTGAGATGGGCCATTTAGGGGGTGAGATGGGGGTGAAGTTGGCACTGAATCGATCTGCCAGGATATTGGCAATATCCTTCGGATCAGTATATTTAATGCCATTCTGTTTGAGCTCAGAGCAGATCTGAGCATTGCCATTTAGATTCTTGACATAGTTATAGAATGCTTTGTGGTTGTCTTTGGAATATTTGGCAATTTTATTTTCGTAACTAGCTTTGGAGGATTTTATGAGGCATCTCAGTTTCTTACTGAGGCTAGTAAGGGAGTTTTTTCATCCTGGGATTTTCCTCTTTTCTGCAAAAGTTTCTTCCTTTTGTTGTAAAGTTTGTTTATGGCAGGGGACCACCAGATTGGCTTCCTTTTTTGGATGAGAGCATTTTGGTTCTATTTGGGATGGCACGATTCATGCATGAGTGGATGTGCTCGTACAGTGCCTTAGTGTAGGATTCAGCAGTTGAACTTTCAGTTTCCGTCTGCATGGGTGTCATGAAGTTTGTCACTTCTGACTTGAGTAGCATGAAGTTGGCTTTGGAGAAGTTTTTTTATGGTGGTTTCTTTACTGTGGGTGGGATGTGTATGTTAAGGGTGCTTAGCTTATGGTCAGACCTGACTAACAAGGGGTGACCATAGGTATGGAGCATTGATTTCCCATGTTGGTAATGACCAGGTCTAGGATATTGGAGCCCCTGGTGGGACTATGGATTAGTTGATCCAGGGCGTTGGAATTTATGAATTCCAAGAACCGTTGCGCAAAGGTGTTGGGACATGAGTAGTTTTCCCAGTTAATGGCAGGGTAGTTAAAATCACCCAGTATTAGGGTGTTTGGTTCTATCTTAATATTTTCCAGTATGTTTAGAAAGGTGTAGTGAGAATCTTGGGGTATGGTGGGGGATCTGTAGCAAGCTACAATTTGGATTGCAGTCTTACCTAGTGTTAGTTAGGTGTTTGGCCTTAAGGGCTGCGATTGGTCGACACACTGATTTATTGAAGTATGTGTTGCATGTGTTTTGTTTTGAGGTGGTGGATTTTTGGATGTCTGCTTTGGGAGCCTCTGTTGTTTTGGTAAGTTTTTTATTAGAGCCTCCGAGTATGTCTTTGTGTTTTTGTGTGTTTGGTTTGCAGTTGTGGTAGGTCTATGTGGGACTGGGATTGTTGTGTGTGTGGTTGCCATCTCCTCCTGTCTGGTCATGCCAGCCCTGAGTTGAGAGTTCAGCCTCCAGTTTGGCTATATAGTTGCATCTCTCACATGTATTTGTGTTTGTTGGGAGGAGGAGAGTTGTCTGTGTACATGAGACAATTGTAGCATTGTCTCAAGATGCCCAGATTGACCAGCTGAACTGGAGACGCCAGTAATCTACCACTCGACATGCTAGAACAGTATAAGGGAGTGGTATACCTTTAAGGAAGTGGATATTCACAGGGGTGGTAAGTAGATGTAGTGCTTTACTTGATGCAGAGTGCTTACTTAGTAGAGAAGTATTGAGAACAAGTGCTAGACTTATAATACAGTGAGTAGTCTGGTTATACTAAGAGTAGAGCTTCCTTAAGGGAAAATTTGAAGAGCAGACTTGGCGGAGCCAGAAAAAGTTTAACTTGGCTGCCAAGCAAAGCGATGCAAACGCAGATTTTAAACAGTGAACTACAAAAGAGCTAGAAATGGTTCCAAACAACCAATTACTACAGCTTCTTGTGCTGAGGTCACTTCCCCAAGGACAGGTAGGCTGCTCAAGGCTCCCCACTCTCACTGGTGAGCAAAGAAACTTCCTTCTATCCAAGTAAGGTAATGGACAACACAGGAACTACACCACAGCCCAGAATACAGCAATGCCTGTAAACTGGTCTAAACTAGTCGAGGAAGGCGGGAAAACAAGGATTATTTTTTTGTTTTTTTGGTAGAAACACACAGAAAATGCAGAAACAGTGATAAATTAGTTACACAGGCTAGCACACTTTAGTGGGCAGCCTCCACAGTTAAACAAACAAACAAGCAAACTTTCGATCAAATTCGACTAAAATGTAACTTTAATTGCAGATTTGAAAATAATGCAGCAATCAGTTAAAAAAACAGTTCAGGCTAGTTCAAAGTAAGCTACAGAAGCTATTTCAAGTGAAAAAAAAGCAAAGATACTTAAATCCAGAAAGGTAGTCGCTTTTCTGAGTTCCCTGCTGCTAGGACCACTCTGTAAACCCACGTGGAGCTTGTCTGAGCAGTATAGCCAGAAAAAAATGCCCACAGGCGGATTTTAAATAGTGAACTACAAAAGAGCTAGAAATGGTCCCAAACAACCAATTACTACAGCTTCTTGTGCTGAGGTCACTTCCCCCAAGGACAGGTAGGCTGCTCAAGGTGCACTCGATTGCTCAAGGCTTTGCTCCACAGAGCCATGGCTAACCTGCAGAGTGGGTACGAATGGGTTCCCCCTGCTTATGTACCACATAACTGTGCTGCTGTCTGTCTTTATCAACAGTTGCCCTGGAAGCATAAGGCGTTTGAAGGCTGTCAGAGCATTCTGTACAGCTAACATTTCTTTTTGATTGATATGCAGGTACATTTACTTTGGGCTCCATTTGCCCTGAACACAGTGTCCTGCCATGTGAGCCCCCATGCATAGTCTGATGTGTCTGTTAGGGTTTGGGCAGCAGGGGGTTGAGTGAAAGGGAGTCCTTTGTTGTGGTAGTAGGCCTCTGCCCACCAAAGAAACTCTGCCCTTAGGCAAGGAATGATGAGAGTCATTGTTTCCAGGTCCTGTGAACGTTGACACCGGAGACAGTACTACTGAAGTTTCCTCATATGCAGACTTGCATACGGAATTAGTAGAATGCAAGAGGCCTTGAACCCCAAGGCTTGCAGTATTTTTTTTGCAGATAGCTGGATTTTGGTGGCCAGTAGATTGAAGTAGTTTGTCGAATAAATTTGTTTTTCTGGAGTGAGGAATGCCATCTGGGAAGCTGTGTTCAAGCTTGCTCCCAGGAATACAATCTGTTGGCTGGGTACCTGATGTGATTTCGTTGATGGTGTACCCCAGTGAGGTTAGAAGACTCTTTTCAAATGTCAGGTGTTGGAGTTGCAATTCCTGACTGTCCACATTAAACAGACAATCGTTCAAGTAGGGGAAAATTTGAATTTATCTCTGCCTGCAATATGCAATGGCTGGAGCTAGGCATTTTGTGAATATCCTGGGCGCAGTAGATAAGCCAAAGGGAAGGGCAGAGAACTGACAGTGCATAGAGCCTGCTCTGAAACGTAGATATTTCCTGCAAGATTCCCTTATGGGGATGTGCAGATAAGCTTCTTTTAAGTCTAGGGTGGCTAGCCAGGAGTCCTTGGCTAGCATAGGAAGCAGCTGTTGGAGAGTAAGCATTTTGAACCTTGGAACCACCAGGAAAGTGTTGAGAATAGACAGATCCAGGATAGGGTGCCAACAGTTTTCTTTTCTGGTTACCAGAAACAGTCTGGAGTCAAAACCTTGCCCCCCTTGCTCTGCTGGGACAGGCTGAATAGCCTTGATACTGAGAAGAAAAAGTACTTTGCTTTTGGGTCTTTGTCCACTGGTTTGGGGGGAGGTCTGGCCATCCGCTTGGGGTGGGCAGTGAGTGGAAGTAGAATCTGTATCCCTGGGATACAATGTTCAAGACCCATCTATCCTGGGTGATGTATTCCCAGTTTTTTGCATGCACGGCAAGTTTTCTCCTAAAGGTGCAAGTACTTGGGCAAGGTTTGGAAGGGTTAAGGATAAGTCATTGTGAGATTTTACCATAGGATGGTGGTTTACTACTCCCTGTTTCAGCGGTGAGAGCACTCCATTGCTTAGATCTGTGCATACCCTGAGACTGTAATCTTGGTGGTCTATTGCCCCTGTGTTTGGACTGAGAAGGTCTGGGAGGGACTGGAAAGGACCAGTTTTTAGAAGGCCAATGCCTACTGAATCCAGGTGGCTGTACCTGTAGGAAATCTTTTAACAGTTTGCATAGATTTAGCTGTTTCCTCCATCTTTTTGAGGACTTCTGCTTTATTGCCAAACAGACATTCTTGGTTTAACGGAGCATCTAGTAATTTTGCTTTGACATGGTCTGGCAAGATTTGCTCCTTAAGCCAAGCATGCCTTCTAAGAACATACCTAGTGACAGCAGCCCTGCAAGATGCTGCTAAGGCATAAAAAACACATTGCAAAGTATGTTTTCCAACTTGGTTAGCAGAATGCATTAACTCTTGTAAATCTTTATGTTCTGCACAATCAGGAATCATCATCATTTTCTGTTTAATTAGCTGCATAATATGTTGCTGATACTTTAACATATGAAACTGGCAATTTAAAGCCCTGATGGCAAGAGTAGCAGAGGTGTATACCTCCTTACCCCATCTATCTAAAGCCCTAGAGTCCCTGTCTGAAGGGGTAGGGTTTTTGGCTGTTGTAGTCTTAATGCCTTTAGATCCCTGGGAAATGGTCTCTGGATCCGCAGTAGGATTCTTAAAGAGGAATTTGTGGGAGTCAGGTACTCTATAGTACCGGTCAGGTTTCCTGGGAGCTGGAAGCAAAGTATCAGGAGTAAGGCTGGATTCCAAGAAGACATCATCTACAATTTCCAGAACAAGAGGGATAGCTAGAGGCCTGTACTGAGGCAAGCATAAAAATTCCCCGAGTCTCTTTTTGGACTGTGGGTAGTTCTGGCACTCCCAGCAGAAATGCTCTCTAAAGGTATGGAGGGTTTCATCAAAGGAAATATTTTCTGGTGGGGAAGGAGAGGGAATGGAATCCTCCGTATCAGAATCCTCATAGGTAGATAAGGGTATGGTCCTGGTAATCAGAAGGATCAGAGTCAACAGACTCATGATCTGAAGAATCAGATGGAAAATCAGTTCTTGGTCTTTTTGAGGGAGAAGGCGGGCTTCCCCTAATTAAAGTAATAAGATCTTCAGCAATTCTAAGCATTTGTTTCTGAGGCACATGGGCCTGAGAATGCGCTTTGGTTGTTGGTTTCCTAGGTGTAGTGAGAACTCTGGGCCTGAGAAATTCAGTATTTTTGGCTTGAAATGAAGTCAGTTTAATATGAAAATCGGAAGGGCTGAATACACCCTCAGAAGCCGGTGCCTGCACAGCAGCTCCGGACCCATCCAAGGTAGAGACATCCGCAGGTTCCATAGTCGAAGAAAATACAGTTTTGTACCTACCATAAATGTAGATGTTAGAGTGTATACACTGCTGCAGTCATTACACTTGGGTCATCCTGCTGTCAGGCGGTTCTCCCCAGTCGGCCTGAGTTCCAAAGTCTTGGTCCGGCGTCGGTTGCTGTCGCCTCCTTCCTGATGTCAGTGCGACAGGGGTATATAAGATGCAGCAGACGCCATTTTCTTCAGTTTTTCTTGCCCCAGATGTCAGGTGCCTGTAAGTAGGTAGGCAATTCCAATTGCTAATAAAACATACATAAGAAAAGCAAAAAACAACTTACAGCTACCAGCAAATACTCCCCATAGGTAGTAAGGGTAGAAGACAAAGGTACGTACCAGCCAGTAAGAGGGGAAGGAGGGAGGGTAACCTGGACTGCAGCAGTGTATACACTCGAACATCTACATTTATGATAGGTACAAAACTGTACTATGTTCATCATGTTACACTGCTGCAGTCATTACACTTGGGTAGAATCCCAAAGCTGAGGTAGGGTGGCTGGTACAGCACTGCAGTGGCGAAGCCAGCTCTAGATTTAGAGTATAGAGGCAGATGGTAATGCTTGGCGAAGGTATGTACAGAACTCCGAGTTGCTGCTTCCAAAATATCCTTGGTAGGTACTCCCCTGAGGTAGGCAGTTGAAGTGGCTGTTGCCCTGGTGGAGTGAGATCTAATGCTGCTAGGTACAGGTTTTCCATGGTATGTGTAGCAGAAACGTATACAATGTCCTATCCATTTTGAAATAGTTTGTTTTGAAATGGCTTTTCCCTGTGCTCCTGCAGCATATGCTAGCAATAATTGCTCAGATTTTCTGAAAGCTTTGGTTTTGTCCAAGTAGAAGCGTAACTGCCTGTGAATGTCCAAAGAGTGCAGTAGTCTCTCCCCTTTATTCTGTGGTTTAGGATAAAAATTTGGCAGGTGAATAGTTTGGTTTAGAGCCACATTGGATACCACCTTTGGCATAAATGTAGGGTTAGTTCTTAAAGACACCCTGTCCTGGCGGAAAATGAGAAAAGGTTCCACTGCCATTAGTGCCTGTAATTCTGAAACTCTTCGTGCTGGTGTTATTGCCAAGAGCTGAACAGTTTTCCAAGAGATATATTTTAATTCTGCTGTGTTGGCTGGCTCAAAAGGTGGTAAAGTTAGCTTTTCCAAAACAAAGTTGAGGTCCCAAGTTGGAGTAGGTGCTCTACGGGGGGGGGGGTCTTATGTTTTTAGCCCCTCTGAGGTACTGTTTTAACAGAGGATTAGAGAAAATTGGTGGATCCGTGTTGTAATGAGCAGAGATGGCAGAGGAGTGGATCTTCATGGATGAGAAGGAGAGGCCTTTGTCCAGCATCTCAGTTAAGTATTGTAGTATCTGAGGAATGTTTGGGATAAGAGGGTCAAGGCTGTGAGCTTGGTTCCAGGCACAGAATCTCTTCCATTTATCAGAATACGCTTTTCCTGGCACTAGGCCGCCTGGCCTTCAGAATGACATCCATAACACCTTTGGAGCATTGCTTGCTTGACTAAGGAATCTTCCATGCAGCTAGATTTAAGGTCTTTAGCTGGCTGTGTAGTATTTGATTGTTGTGCTGAGTCAGCAGATGTGGGATTTGAGGCAAAATCCAGGGTGGTTCTTGTACTAAGCTCCTTAACATTGGGTAACCAGTGCTGGCGTGGCCAGTCTGGTGCAATCAGGATCATCTTTGGCTCTTCCTGCCTGGCTTTTATGAGTACCTTTGGCAGGAGAGGTAGTGGTGGGAAAGCATATACTTGTAGGTTCTCCCAGCTGAATGAGAGGGCATCCACTTTCCATGCTTGTGGATGGTAACTCCTTGTGCAGAATTTTTGTAGCTGGCAGTTTATTGGGGATGCAAACAGATCTATGTCCGGGCTCCACCATTTCTGTGTTATCATTCTGAATATTTGTGGATTTAACTCCCATTCGTGGGGATCCATGAAGTTTCTGCTTAAGTCGTCTGCCAGTGTGTTTTTCTCTCCTGGCAGGAATTGTGCTTGCAGATTAACTTGAAGGTTTATATCTGTGTTCCACAAGGTCATGGCTAGTCTGCATAGGGGGTAGGAGTGAGTGCCCCCTTGCTTGTTTATGTACCACATAACTGTGGTGTTGTCTGTCTTCAGTAGTAATTGTCCTGGATGCAGCAGGTCCTTGAAAGCTATAAGGGCATTTTGTACAGCTAGCATCTCTTTTTGATTGATGTGAAGATGCATTTGCTCTGCGGGCCACGTGCCCTGAATACATTTGCCTGCCATGTGTGCTCCCCAGGCATAATCCGATGCATCTGTTGTCAGTGTTTGCCTGGCTGTGGGTTGTGTAAAAGGCCGTCCCTTGTTGAGGTGACAAGCTTGAGCCCACCACTGAAACTCCTGCTGAATGCAAGGGATTAGTGGTATAACTGTTTCCAAACTTTGACAGTGTTGAGACCATACATTCTTTAGGTACCACTGTAGTCTCCTCATATACAGTCAGGCATATGGAATTAGTAGTATGCAGGATGCCATGTAACCCAAGGCCTGCAGAATTTTTCTTGCAGGGATTTGGGTTTTTGTTGCTATCAATTGAAAGTATTGAGTCAGTTGTCCTTGTCTATCTGGCGTGAGATAAGCCATCTGGGCCGTTGTGTTCAAGCTGGCACCCAGGAATATAATTTCTTGTGAGGGCACTAGCTTTGATTTCTTTTCGTTTACTGTGTACCCCAGGCAACTTAACTTTTTACAAACGCCAGATGCTTTAGAAGAATGTCCTTGCTCTCTGCTTGAATCAGGAAGTCGTCCAGGTACAGATAAATCTGAATTCCTTTCTGTCTGCAAAATGCAATTTCTGGTGCCAGGCACTTTGTGAAGACCCTGAGCGCAGTAGATAAGCCAAAGGGCAGTGCAGAGAATTGGTAGTGCATTGAACCAGCTATGAATCTGAGGCATCTTCTGCAGTTTTGTCTGATAGGGACATGTAGTTATGCCTCTTTGAGGTCCAAAGTCACGAGCCACGCTTTCTTGCCCAGCATGGGAAGAAGCTGCTGTAGTGTCAACATTTTGAATTTCGGAACATCCAGGTAAGTGTTTAGAGATGAAAGATCCAGAATGGGCCTCCAGGCTTTGTCCTTTCTGGGTACCAGAAAGAGTCTTGAGTAAAATCCTTGTCCTTGCTCCTGTGATGGTACCTTTTGAATAGCTCTCATATCCATGAGTGCTGTAATTTGTTTTTGAGCCTCTGCCCATAGATTTGGTGGCAGATTTGGCATTCCTTTTAACCTTGGCAGAGTGTGAAAGTGGAACCTGCAACCTTGAAATACAATGTTGAGAACCCATTTGTCTTTGGTGATCATTTGCCAATTGTGGTAGAAGAGTGCCAGTTTTCGTCCCAAGGGGGCTGCCAAGAAGGATTTGTTTGGCAGCTGTAGTGGGAAGTCATTGGAGACGCTTTTTATATGGTTGGGGCCTGTCTTTTCCTTCTTTCTGGCCTGATGCAACCCATTGTTGAGGCCTGTAAGGACCTTGTGTTTGACCTCTACCTCTTGGACGTCTGTATCTTCCCCTTTGAGGTCTGTCTGTAATTGGAAAGGACCAGTTCTTAGTTGGCCAGTTTCTGCTAAATCTAGGAGGCTGAACCTGTAAGAAATCCTTCACCATTTGCATAGATTTTGCCTTATCCTCCATTTTCTTTAATACCTCTTCTGCCTTAACTCCAAATAACACATCCTGCTGCAAAGGTGCATCCAACAATTTTGCTTTAACATGATCTGGTAACGTATGTTCTTTTAAGCAAGCATGTCTTCTAATGACAGAGCCTGTAACTGCTGCTCTGCAGGAGGCCTCTAGAGAATCAAAACCACATTGCAAAGTATGCTTTCACACTTGTTCAGCTGCATGCAATAAATCCTGCATTTCTTTAAAATTAGGAAGATCTGATTCTGGAAGCATTTTTGTGTTTTAACTGAGACAGTAAAGACTGCTGATATTTTAGCATGTGAAACTGGCAATTTAAAGCTCTCATTGCTCAAGTTGCAGATGTATATACTTTCTTCTGACAGAGATTCCAGAGCATTAGACAGATGGGGAAAGAAACTGGATTCTTGGCTGATGAGGCCCTAACTCCTTTGGGTCCCTGAGAAATAGTTTCAGGGTCAGCTACAGGGCTTTTATACAGAAATTTATGCGAGTCAGGGACTCTGTAGTATCTGTCAGGTTTAACAGGGGCTGGAGGTAAGGAATCAGTATTTAAGCTGGATTCAGTATACACATCATCCACAATATCTAACACTGGCAGAATAGCAAGGGGTCTGTGTTGAGGTAATAAAAGGAAGTCTCTGACCTTTTCTTGGATTCTGAGTAATCCTGGCCTTCCCAGTGGAAATGCTCCCTCATGGTATGTAGGGTTTCCCCAAAGGAGTAGTCCTCAGGCGGTGAGGCTGATGGAATTGATTCCTCAGCATCAAAATCCTCATAAGGGGGTAAAGAGTATCCTAGGTCTGAGGATGAATCAGAAGAGATGGACACCTGGTCGGATGAGTCATAGTCTGCATCCTGTCTAGGCCTTCTAACAGGAGGGGGATGGGACCCCCTGATCAGAGTGATTAGGTCTTAGGCCATTTTGAACATTTGTTTCTTAGGCATGGAGGCCTAACCTGGAGAATGTTGTATCTGTTTCTTTGATTTTAAAGGAGGCTTAGACTTAGCTGAGGCTTTAATGCTTAACTGAGTAGGTCTGAAGACACCCTCTGTAGCTGTGGGTTGCTCAGCTACTCCGGATCCCTCTGAAAGGTTAGTCTCGGTAGGCTGAAGAACTTGTGCGTCCGAAGGCCTAGTCATCTCCACGTGGGAGTCAGAGGCAGCCTGTGGTTCTACAGAAGCGGTCGTCAGGGGCTGCGAAGGCACCTCGCTGGAAACCGGAGAACTGGTGACTGGCCTAGAAGAGGCTTCGTCGTCAGTTTTGGGCCTCAGATGCCTATCCTTCTATTTGCGCTTTTTGTGTATTCCGGTCGTCGGAAGTTACGACGGCATGGTATAACTGAATTTTCTACCAAAATAATGTCGGGCAAAATCAAACAGACATTTAATAATGCGCTTGTCAAACCTAGCACAAAACCGACAACCAGTGACGTTGTGGTCAGGGCCTAGGTATGGGATACAATAGGAATGGAAATCCTTATGAGGTATTTGCTTCCCACAAGAAATACAGTTATTAACTTTTACTGACATCGGTCTGAGGCAAGAAAAAGTTTCCCCAATGGGGTACTTAGCTTTGTAGAAGACTTCGGTTCTGGATTCAGAATGAAAATCTCAGGAGACGGCCGACCGGCACTTGCGAACTTCTTTTGCTTCGGGCACCGTGCAAGAAAGACTGAAGAAAATAGCGTCGGCTGCATCTTATATACCCCTGTCGCACTGACGTCAGGGAGGAGTCGACAGCAACCGATGCCGGACCTAGACTTTGTAACTCAGGCCGACTGGGGAACCGCCTGATGGCAGGATAACCCAAGTGTAATGACTGCAGCAGTGTAAAATGATGAACATCCATCTCGCGGCATACCGGACTCCAAATGGGTCTCAGTAGAGTCCTACGAATCTGCAGAAGCGAGCATCAGGGGCTGCGAAAGCGCCTCACTGAGTACCGGTGGACTGGCGACTAGCTTAACGGAAGCGTTGTCGGCAGTTTTGGACCTATGCTGTCTGTCTCTGTCTTTATCCTTATGTTTTTTCGGAAGATTGGTGGTCAGATGGCTTATCGACGCCATTTCAGAATATGGTGAATGAAAGCGAAAGAATTTAGCGACAAAAAGAGCCCGACGACTAATAGTTCAGGCGTTGAACAAGGCACAAAACCGACAGTGAGGAACGTTGTGGTCTGGGCCTAAACAGGTGATGCAGTAAGAATGAAAATCTCTGAGGTATTTGCTTTCCACAGGCAAGACAATTATTAACTTTTTCTGACATTGGTTAGAGCAAGAAAAAAGGATCCCCAATGGGGCACTTATCTTTTAGACGACTTCAGGTCTGAAACTCGAAAAATGAAAATTTCAGGAGGCGGACTACCGTTACTTGCGAACTGCTTCTGCTTCGGACACTGTACGGCAAGAAAAGCTGGTGTAATGGCATCAGCTGCATGTTTTATACCCCTGACGTCATGGAAAAAGCGACAGCATCCGACGCAGAAATCCCAAGACTCTGGTATTCAGGCCGACTGAGGGCTACCTGCAGGCAGATAACTCAAATGTGATGACTGCAACAGTGAAACACGAAGAACATCCTGCACTTACTTTGGCCAGAAGGGAGGAAAGGAGTATCATGCTTGGCATGTCTGACTTTACTTTTATTAGTACCCTGGGAGTCAAAGGTAGGGGGAGAAAGACATACAGAAAGAGGTCTGTCCATTTGAAGGAGAAGGTGTCTTTCCTCCATGTCACTTTCTGTTGGGTTCTGGAGCAGAACTTTTGTAGTTGTCAGTTCAGGTGAGAGGCAAAGAGATCTATACTAACATGTCCTCACTGTTGGGTGAGATCTAGGAACCCCCCCCCCTTCAGCACCCATTCATTGGTATCCAGTAGGTCCCTGCTCAGAGGGTCTGCTATGGTGGTGTCCTGGCCTGGGATGCATAATGCTATTGTCTGCTGCAATCCTTGTGCCGAGAGCCAAATCTTTACTGAAAGACTGAAAATGGGGTAGGAATGAGTTCCACCTTGTTTATGTACCACATAACTGTGGGGTTGTCTGTCCATATATGCAGTGTTCATCGGTTTGGATTGCTTTGAAAAGCTTCTATAACTAGAAACACTACCAGCATTTCTTTCTGGGTTATGTGCAATTTACTTTGCTCAGGGTCCAGATACTCTGCACCTTCAGGGGTCCTAAGTGCGTGCAACAGGCTACTTCTGAAATGTCTGAGGTGATGATTTTGTCTGTCTCTGGTAAAGAGAAATCTGCCGCTGGGTTTTGCAGGCTGTGTCTTTCCACCACAGTAGTTCCTTTATTAGGCAGGGCAGAAGAGGCACCGAGGTTTCCAGGGGCTGGAAATTTTATTCTCAAGTGTTTTTTAGGAACTACTGGAGTTTTCTCGTGTGCAGCTTTATAAGGAGAACCATTACAATACAGGACACCATGTATCCCAAGGCCTTTAACCGACCAATGGACTGCAAGCCTTTGATAAAATGAGAGTTGTGCACTGGACTGCACAGCTAAAAAGAACTGAAGATGGTGTTGATGGACACCCCTCTTATACCCTGACGTCCAGACATCCATCAGCTAGGGATGATGTAGAGAGTCTGGGAATCAGGCCAGTTACAGGCTTCTTCATGGCAGGAAGACCCAAGAATCAGTAATGTCACACTGACTACAAAGAACATCAGATTTTTTGTTGTAATCATAATGCTTACATAACCAAGTTTTTATTTTCTTTTTTCATGCACACAGTAAATAAAATAAATGCAGAAAAGATGCGTAACTCACAGAAACAAAACTACCTCTGAAACAGCAGACTGATGCATTGCACATCCCTAGTGTCTGTAACCATATATTATGAGTTATGAACCATGTATGCTGTGACATAACCTTGAAGCAGTCAACAAAGTGACAAAAAAAAAACTTACCACATCCCCAGCACTGGAAAAGTCATTATTCACCAAACTCTCCAAGGCCATCCACCGTACAGGTCTGTTTTCATTGTCTCCCAAACAATGGTAGTCCATAGGAAAAAGGTCTCTGGACAGTGCATTGTCTGTGATCTTTACTTGCAACGCTTCATCAATGCTGGTTTTAAGAGACAGAGACAAAAGTTAGATTCTTAAACAACTGTACCTATTCCAGAGTTTTTTCCATGTAAAGTGGTTCCTACACTGCCACATACAAGCAAAAAGCACCTTTCCACACCCTGTTTATCATTTCTATAATCAGTCTTATTCTGTAAGAAAGAAAGGGGAAAAAATCCAAGGCACCTACAGGTAATTTTTTTTCCTTTTCAGTAAGTGCCTTTCATTCCTTTTAATCCAACCCCTCCAAAGAAAACATGAGCTAATAAGTACTCTTGCTGTTTTCTGGCCAATACTTTTTCTGCAGTTGCTTAGTATATCTACTTGGCTTTTTGTGAAATCTCATTTACTGCTGGCTTTTGCCACATCATCAGTGACATCACGAAGGCAAGGCAACTACATCTTAAACTTCTGCAACAAAATCAGGCAGGTAAATGATTTCTTGTCAATAATAAGCCTAGACAATGAGTCCAATCAATCTTTTTTGCGCATGTTATCTGTCACAGAAACAACTCGAAGACTAAAAAAAACAGTGCTAGCACTGAGAAATTTGCCAAGAAAAGGTGAGGGAGTTAGAAAACCCAAGCCATACTGAGCAGCCTTATTAAGAAGGGAGGGACAAGGGAGTAAGGCCCACCCAGGACCCTAAGTACCCCAAATGCAGACGGGAAGGAGGGAGAGAATCAGACACATGACCTCACTCAAAAACAGCTATTATATAAGTTGCCTACACAAGTCCATGTTCTTCATGTGGATCACTGCTACAATCGTAAAATCTGTGACTATGTCACATACAGTAGCTGGCCTCAATCTGGGATGAAGAATGAGAAGCAATGTTCAGAATAGCAAAGACAAATTCAGCCCTTACTCTGAAGATTACATCCAACACGTAATGCTGTCAGATGGTGGGGACACACAATATGGTGGCTGCCCCTAGAAGATGCCATGAGCTCTTACCCTTTTAAGGAACACAGGGGTAGCTGCTGTGCTCCTTGATGAATGGGGTCTGACCCTCTTCTGTAGGGTCTTCCATGACCTTTATAACAAAAATGGAATATAGTGTGGTATCCATTTAGAGATGGTTTGTATTTTTATTGAGAGTCTTTGTTTATTTTCTGCAGACAAGATAAACAATTGTTCACTCTGGGTAATATATTAATTGTCTACACACATCTAAAGAGTGCATAATATTGCAGGAAGTCAGATTGCTTCATTCAAGGCTGCTTCCATAAAGACCTTTGGTATAAAGAGGGGTTTAGTATACAGCATTATCCTACCTTTATGAACAGTAAATATGGCTCTGTATGCATCAGGGCATCTGAGAGAGGAGGTTGATTACCAGTGGCAGCAAGAAATGTCCCTCTCCCCATAAGGAGGGAGAAAATGTTGCAGAGCCAAAACAGGTGTCATCAACAGCATATTATGTCCCTCCCTCTCTTACTTTCTGAATCACCCCAGGGAGAAAAGGTATGGAGGAACCACACAGAGGAATACTTTTGTCCATTTGATGGAAAAGATATCTGCAACAGAATCACAAAGTCACAGAAAATACAAGGCAACTGGATAATGCACACACTGATGCCTTGCCAGTAGCCAACTTTAGTCCTTGCCTTCATTTTCAAGTTGTGATATACCAGTCATGCCAGGTACGCATTTCTGAATACCCATCCAATTTTCTAACGCCTTTTAAAAAGGAAGACGGATCCCCTTTTTCTAGTTCAGTCCATTACATTGCTCACCTTTAACTGCACCTCCCCTGATCCTGCTCCTTAGTGATGGAATTGACCAGGTGCACGGACTTTCAGTATTAAATTCTGAAACTCTGTGCATAGTCCTTGATCAGCTCCTTGAAGGGATCAGTGCTTTGATGATGGATTATAATAACATTGCAGATGTCCTGGATTTGGTCATCCCAGCCAGTGTTTGCCCATGAGCTACGGTTTGACAAGAAGTATGGCCTGAACACAAGTCACGAGGCTAAGGCATAGGTTCATAGATGTGTACTACGCTAATGGCCCTGGAGCCTTTACAAGCCTAGTCCACAGAATTACCCTAGCATCGTGCCACCCGACCTTAGCTCCCAGTGCCTCTATCGAGTAGAGCCACTGGAGTGATCCCAGGGGGTGAATTTTCTATTTCCCATCCACTCATCAAGATTTCTCTTGAAGAGGGCCAGTGAGGTGCTGTTTGACATGTATGGGAAGTCTATTCCACAGCATGGGCAGTCTCTGTATTATGAACCTGTCCCCCTCCAGTATGTTCTGTTGATTGTGGTAATGAGGTTGAGGTCTCTGCAGCATATGGTACGGAGGGGTTGGGATTTCTTTAGATGTAGCATTTCCAACAGAGCTGGGTTAGACATGACTTTGCAAGTCAAGCAGAGATCACCTCTAAGTAGGCAATATGAGAGAGAGAATAGTTGAAATTTTTTGAGTTTGTCCATGTAGGACAAGTGTTTAAGACCTAGGATCCTCTTCGTGAGGTACTTTTTGCAGCCTCTCCAGTTGTTGTAGGTGTCTAGTGAGCTACATGCCAAATGGGGCATTGTACTCTATGACTGGCCTAATGAGGCAAGAGTAGAGGGAGACAATGACCTCTTTCTTTCTGGATGCAAAACCCTTAGTAATGAGATGTGCCACATAGGACTTCCTGACCACAGTGGCAATGTGGTCAAAAGAGAGGCTGCGGCCAATCTGTGTTCCCAGATCTCCTATAACGCCTTCTGTGTTCAGTGGACTACCATCAATGTGGTAACTCATGGTAACTGGGTTTTTCCCAAAGGGGATGACTACATTTTTTAACATTGAGCTTCAGGCCATGGTTCTGACACCAGTCGTTGGTCTCAGTGAGGCCCTTCTGTAGGATGTCAACACTTGGGGAGGTAATAGCCCCCAACTTGCAATTGTCTGCGAACGTTGTCAGCCAGAGTCCCTTCGTGTTGGCCTGGACTTCAGAGAAGTAGATACCAAACGGGAGAAGACCCAGGACTGAACTCTGTGGGACCCCACTCATGACTGGTCGGCAGTCTGACTTGGAGTCAGCTACTTTCACACTATGGGTTCTGTGAGCCAGTTTGCAACCTACCTAATGATATAGGGCTTGATACCTAGCTTAGTGAGCTTTTCTAAGATTCCTAAGTGGGGAATGGTATCAAAGCCCTTGGCCAGATCAAGGAAGGCTGTATGAACCACCTTGCCTTCATCCACAGCTCTGGTGACTGACTCAAACAAGTCGACCAAGTTGAGCAGGCTTGATCTACCCTTCACAAAACCAAACTGTGTGGGATCCAGAGTTTAAAGATTCCCTACATTCTTGTTTATTAGGTCCATGATGATGTGTTCCATAGCTTTGCATATCATACACGTCAGACTAATGGGGCGATAGTTCCCAAGGTCTGTAGTCACTCCTCCTTTGTGGAGAGGGATGACTGTAGGAGTGTGCAGAGGGATGACTGTAGCACTGCACCATTCGGTAGGGACAAATGCCTGAGATGAGGCTGTGAATGAACAGGGTGCACAGGTGAGGTGCCAGTTCACTCTGTAGCTCATGTAGAAAACAGCCAAGGATATTGTCAGGTCCCACAGAAGCTGTATCCCTGGCCTTGGACAGTGCTGTTTTAACTTGCTCAGAGGTAATACTGGGTTGCCTGGCAATCTACTGGTACTGTGATTGGTCTTTTGGGGGGGGGGGGGTAAAGTTGATATTGACAATATACTGGCTGACAAATTCAGTATCTGTTGGCTCAGTATAGGAGGTACCATTGTGCAGTAGCTCAGAGCAAATCTGGGTACTGCCGTGGATATTCTTTACATAACTATAGAAGCCATTGTTGCTGTCTTTACTATCTGCTGCAATTCTGTTCTCATAGCTAGCTTTAGAGGATTTGATGAGGGATCTCAACTTTTTGTTGAGACTGATGAGGGAGTTTTTCTAATCTTCGGATTTCACTTTATTCCGCATCAGTTTCCTCAGTCTGTTGCAGAGTTTGTTTATGGCAGGGAACCACCAAATTTGCTTCCTTTTTGTGGAGGAGAGCATCTTGGCTCTATTGGGTATGGAGAGATCCATGCATTTGTGTATGTGTTCGTACAGTGCATTGGTGTATGATTCAGTCATGCAACTATTCTCCATTTGCATGGGTGCTGTGAAGTCAGCCACCTCCGTTTTTAGTTTTTCATGGTGGTTACCTTTCAGTGGGTGGGAGGGATGTGGATTTCCAAGGTGATTAGTTTGCAGTCGGATCTAAGTAGGGAGGAGTTCACTAGAGCAACGGTCATTAGTAATGACCAGGTCAAGGATGTTGCTACCTCTAGTGGGGGTAAGAATGAGCTGGTCCAGGGCATGGGAATTAATGAATTCCAGGAAATGTTGAGCAAGTGTATCGGTACATGCGTAGTTTTCCCAGTTAATGAAGGGGTAGTTGAAGTCGCCCAGTATGAGTGTGTTAGTTTGGACCATAATATTGTCCAGGGTGCTTAGGAACGTGGTTTGAGAGTCTTGGGACATGGTTGGGGACCTATAGCAAGCTACAACCTGAATCGCTGTCTTACCCAATGTTAGGTGCCCCTGAAGTATCTCTGATGTGCTATGTTGGGATACCAGTCTGGAGGTGTGCGCATCCTTTATGAATATGGAAACACCACCGCCTTTGGAGCTTCTGCCCAAGTTCTGGGGCTGAAAGGTGTGGAATGAGTTATAGCCTGGTAGTGCAGGGGTGCTTTCTGCTCCTTTGAAACAGGTCTCTGTTACAGCACAAATGTCTATGTTCTCTATTTTAAGGAGTGCTTCAAGCGAGTTCATTTTGAGATTTAGGCTTCTAGTGTTGAGCACCATGACCCTCAGATTGCATTTGTTTGTAGCTGTTACGGTGGTAATTTGGTCATTGGAAAACACCTAAAAAAGGCACCATAGGGGTGATAAGAGCCTTGGCCAGTATCTGGAAGCCCAGGGGTGACAGATGCAGGCCATCTCTGGCAAAGCATCGAGGTACTCAGTCATGTCATCCCAGGCAGACAGATACTGGATCCCCTTAGAATGACACCAGAAACATAGCCAATTGTTGAAATCAATAATTTTCTGCTTGTACTGTGGTATCATTCTGGGTGATGGTAGGCTGCTGCTCAGGGCTAGGGTCGCACCCACCTGGGCTACATAATCAGAGAGCTCCTTCGGGTCTCTTTTCATGTAGTCAAGGGAGGTATGTCTCAGGTCATTCACACCCACATGTACAATGACAGAGTCACATTTGTACCTGTTGTTGAGGGACCCGAGTGCGTGCGTTATGTGGTGGATCCTGGCACCTGACAGGCTGCTGACTGTTACTTTCTCCTTATTCAACCTAGCGAGTGGGACATCACTGTGCCTCACTATTGAGTCATTTATGACTAGTGTAAAACACAAACGAACCCAACCAGGGTGTCACTAAGAACAAAAGTAAGAAAATTCCGACAACGAGCACGAATCACACTCCAAATTTTATTCTTGTACATACAATGTCCAACGACTAAGCGCTTTCGGCAATAATTTGGCTTCTTCAGCGTCACTGGGCCATAGATTCTGACAGTTTAAATAATCCCATCAATTAGTTTTAAACCAATCATACACTCTGAATTTAATTGAAGCTGGCTCTGTGGTTTGTGTTTTTATGTGAAGGCAGTGCTGGTGTGTGTTCTGGAGGGCTGTGTGTTCCATGTGGTGTTATTAGAAATATAGATGGGGTCCACCACCTCGTCTGTAGGATAAGCATGCTTTGAAAAAGCATTATGCTCATTAAGAGATGGGGAGATAGCTGATAAACTTTCTTTGGTTAAACAGTTCCTGTCTTTTTAATGTATCCTTCCTACAATCCAAATATTTGCCTCAAACTAAACTACTTTTTCATCCAAACTACTTTTTGTTCAATTAAATCACTTTTTTGTCAACATAACATTACTGTGGAGTGACTCACATCTATCTCGATTATCACTACCACACACTTCTTCCACTTTTGCAACGTTAGCTGAGGTTACCAATTTTTTAGCATCACTGCGATACTATAACTTTTCCACTCATTAACACTGCTTGCACTAAATTTCCTTTATAGTTAACAAAAGTTACAATTTACTTAACCTCATGACACAGAACGAAAAGAGGAGACCTGCAACCTCAACAAGCATATGAAATCTTCCACTCCATAAAGGTGTCTGTTTTAGGATGTTTAAACACTTGGTCACTCAAACTGGTCAGTTGCTGACCACTAGCACTGGACCACCCTGTAGATCTTAGTAGCAGAATGAGGATGCCTACATATTCCCTAGGTGGTAATCTAAAATGTGGTTCTGAGAGAGAATGACAAGGTGGGCAGGCCAAAAGCTCTACACCCTAGGAGGAACACAAGGGATGGCCCACAAAAGACCTTATAACCTCAGAAATTTTCTGAAAAAGATGTAATTCAAAGAACAGCTCAAAAAACGGGGAGTGAAAGACTCTGTCTTACTAATACCAACCTCACCTATCATCACACTTCCCAAGGAAGCCTACGGGGAGGAAGTCAACTGCAAAAGTCAAATGCAACCTAGATCAATGGATGGGTGACACACTCCTGGGGTGGCACACATGTCCCTCCTGGACAGAGGAAGTTGGTATTAACAGACACAGACCCTTACCTCTGTGAACTTCACTCGCCTAACAACTGGGGCAACTTGGGATAAATATGGCTAGGCTTTGTTAGCTCAGTAACCTTCTAAGAACCTATGAAGTCAATGCTCTCCACAAGCCCCAAGTGGATACATTTTTCAGGTGAACAGGTGTTTGAGCATGAGCTGGAGGGGACATTAAAGCGAGATCTGTAAGGGTGAAACACCACACCTGTCATTTAAGCTTCTGCAAGGGACAAATGACTAATATCTAGTCTCTGGCCCACAGATCATGGTATGGTGTCACCTAATGACCTCTCCTTATCATCCAACCAAACCTGCTAGACCTAACTGTGCTACTCTGAAGTAAGTAGAGAGTCCACTTCCTGAGAGAATGAAAAGACCCAAGAACAAGCCAGTTAGCTGGAGTATAAGCACTGCTAACATCAATGGGTGCACTTCACCCAGGTGTAATAGTAAGGGGTGTGCTTCTTTCAAGCCTTTTGTATGCAGCAAAGAGAGAGGACCAGGATTAAAATAGATCTACTCTAACTGGGAATAAAAGTTGCATATTTAGAGCTCGAGAAGCTGCAAAAGATATGGACCCATCTCTAAAACTGTTATCTTAGTACATAGTCCTACTTCTAGAAGGTTATGTTAGGATACCTCCTAGTAAAAGTTGAAGATACGCCAGCATACCCTTTTGGAATAGAAATCATTCCCATCAGTTTTGTGTGGATTCTTCTTCTACCATACAACAGACTTTGGAAGTTCCAACCATCATCAGGCAGACAGACCAAAATCATACGACCACTTAATTTAAATGCAGGACAGTGACAAAGGTCTTCCAAACTGTGTATGTGGTACAGAGCAAATGCTTGCAGGATAAGTTCACTTAGAAAGCCACTGTGTCATTTCACAGTCTGCATCAAGGGTGTGCACCTGTCCCAAACTGCAAGAACTTGCAGAACGTTATGTCAGATGTTGATTAATGAGAAGAATAACATCAAACATATGACCCATTGGAGAGGGCCTTCAGTGCTAGGTCTTGAAATTACTAGTTTACCCTTTCTGTTTAATTTGCTGCACTAAAGCTGAACTCTTTCATAGTAAAGTACACCTGACTCGTATGACTAAAATATAGACCATCCTATACTATTTTCAGTTCTGTTTTGGAAAAAGGAACCAGTAAGTGGAGCCTGGTTAGAGTTACACCCTGTCCTGGTCTTTTATCTGCAAAGCTCTCAAAGGCATTGGCCTAGTACTCTGACCAATATTTGCTGATGGGTTACCCGAGTGTCAGGATTGGTATGGGGTATACAGCTTGGCATGCAGTGTACTAACCAGCGATCTCTTTTGTGTATCCTTCACGCTTTTGTTTTTGAAAAATCACACACTGCCTCAGGTTTTGTGAAGCCTTACTTTCATCACCCACTTAAAGGAAAGTACAGTTGTGTACACTTTCCATAAATGCAAATGTTTAAGTGTATTCACTGTTGCAGTCACCACATTTGGGTTATCTGTTTGCAGTAGCCCTCAGTCGGCCTGATTACCAAAGTCTTGGGTCCTGCGTCAAGTAGTCAGGGGTATAAAGCATGCAGCAGATGCCATTACATCGGTCTTTCTTGCCCCAGATGTCAGGTGCCCCCCATATATATATATATATATATATATATATATATATATATATATATACACACACACAACACACATACAAGGTTTTACCTCCAACAAAAAAGTAAATACACCAAAAACTTTTAAGTTTAGTAAAGGAGAATAGAGGTATAGCCAAGGGAAGTCAGGGGGTTGGAGGGAGGGTAGCCAGGACTGCAACAGTGAATACACTTGAACATCGACATTTATGGTAAGTGTACACAACTATACTATGTTCTTCGTGTTTCACTGTTGCAGTCATCACATTTGGGTAGATCCCCAAAGCTAAGGATGGAAGGAGGAATTTAAATAGCACTATGACCAGCTATAAGGCCCTGCAAGACTGCAGTGGCAAAGCCAGCTCTGGATTTAGAGAAAATTGGCAAATGGCAATGCTTGGTGAAAGTATACACAGAACTCCAGGTAGCAGCTTCTAGGATGTCTTTGGTAAGGATACCTCTGAGTAAGGCTGTAGAGGTAGATGCAGCCCTGGTTGAATGGGGTCTAATCCCCTGTGGGATAGGTTTTCCATGGTGCTTACAGCAGAAATGAATGCATTGGCCTATCCATTTAGAAATGGTTTGCTTTGAAATAGCCTTCCCCTCTTTCCCTGCAGCAAATGCCACCAGCAGTTGTTCAGATTTCCTTTGAGATTTATTCCTGTCCAAGTAATATCCAAGTTGTCTGTGCACATCTAAGGAATGCAGTATCTGTTCCCCTTTGTTCTGTGGATTAGAAAAGAAGGTTGGCAAATGAATGGACTGATTAAGAGCCACATTGGATACCACCCTGGGCATGAAAGAGGGATTGGTCCCGAGGGACACCCTGTCCGCATGAAAGATGATGAAAGGCTCCACTGCCATAAGGGCCTGTAATTCAGATACCCTTCTTGCTGAAGTGATTGCTAAAAGGAAAGCTGTTTTCCAAGAAAGGAATTTTCACTCTGCAGTTGCAGCTGGCTCAAAAAGAGGGAGAGGGAGTTTTTCCAAAAAAAAAAAACTGAGGTCCCATGCAGGGGTTGGTGCTCTCCTGGGAGGTCTTAAGTTCTTGGCCCCTCTGAGATACTCCTTTAGCAGAGGATGAGAGAAGAGGGGAGGTTCTGTGTTGTAATGAGCTGAAATGGCAGAGGCATGGATTTTTATGGAAGAAAAAGATAGGCCCTTGTGAAGCATCTCATTTAAGTATTGTAGATTCTGAGGAATATTGGGCATAGCTGTGCTTATTCCTTGTGATTGGTTCCAGGCACAGAATATTTTCCATTTGTCAGCATAAGATTTTCTAGTACTAGGCCTTCTAGCCTCCAAAATGACATCCATCAGAGGTTTGCTGAGGGATGCCAAGGGTGAAATTAGATGATGAGCCACGCAGCAAGATTCAAGGTTTGGAGCTGCGTGTGCAGAATTTGGTAGTTCTGCTGAGACAGTAGGTAGGGTGTCTGAGGCAGGTGCCACGGTGGAAGGTGTGACACATTGCGCAGGAGTGGGTACACCAGTGTTGGCAAGGCCAGTCTGGAGCAATCAGAATCATTTTTGGTTTGTCCTGTCTGACTTTTAGTAGGACTTTGGAGAGCAGAGGCAGAGGTGGAAAGGCATAGACTGATCGTTTTTTTGAGCTGAAATGATAGAGCATCCACTTTCCAAGCTTTTTTGTGATGAATTCTTGTGCAGAATTTGTCCAACTGATAGTTCTGGGGTGAGGCAAAGAGATCTATGTCTGGGCTCCCCCATTTGCGTGTCAACATGTTGAAAATTCGTGGCTCCAGTTTCCATTCGTGTGGGTCCATAAGACTTCTGCTTAGTTCATCTGCCAGAGTATTCAGCTTTCCCATCAGGAATTGAGCTTGTAGTTGTATTTGGTAGGTCAAGGCCGTGTCCCACAATGCCATGGCTAGTGTGCAAAGGGGGTAGGAATGTGTACCCCCCTGCTTGTTTATGTACCACATAACTATGGTGTTGCCTGTCTTTATCATTAATTGTCCTGGATGAAGGTAGTCCTTGAAGGCTGTCAGTGCATTCTGTACAGCTACCATCTCTTTCGGATTGATATGAAGGTGCATTTGATTTGGGCTCCATTTGCCCTGAAAGCACTTCCCTGCCAGATGAGCCCCCCCCCCCCCGTCCCCCCAAGCACAGTCTGATGCGTCTGTAGTTAGGGTTTGGGCGGCAGGGAGTGGAGTGAATGGCAGTCCCTTGTTTTGGTGGTAGGCCTCTGCCCACCATAGGAACTCTAGTTGCAGGCAAGGTATGATAGGAATCATTGTTTTTAGGCTGTGACAACGCTGACTCCATAAACTTTTGAAGTACCACTGAAGTTTCCTCATATGCAGTCTTGCATATGGAATTAGAAGACTGCAGGAGGCCATGAAACCCAAGGCTTGCAGAATTTGTCTTGCAGATAGCTGTTTTTTTGTGGCCATCTGTTTGAAGTAAGTCACCAATTGAATTTGCTTTTCTAGCGTAAGGTAGGTCATCTGGACAGTTGTATTCAAGCTTGCACCCAGGAATGTAATTTTTTTTGAGAGGGTACCAGTTGTGATTTCTTTTTGTTTATGGTGTACCCCAGACAAGTTAGAACCCTTTTTACAAACGCCATATGCTTTAGAAGAATGTCCTTGTTTTCTGCCTGAATTAAACAATTGTCCAGGTATGGATATATTTGAATATTTCTTTGCCTGCAAAATGCAATTACTAGAGCCAGGCACTTTGTGAAGACCCTAGGTGCAGTAGATAAGCCAAAGGGCAGTGCAGAGAACTGGTAATGCAAGTAGCCTGCTTTGTAGCGGAGGTATCTTCTGCAAGATTCCCTGACTGGGATATGCAGGTAAGCCTCTTAAGTCTAGAGTTACCAACCAGGCATCTTTGCCTAGCATAGGTAGTAACTTTTGAAGAGTCAGCATTTTGAATTTTGGAATATCCAGAAATGTGTTTAGAGTGGATAAGTCCAGAATTGGACACCATGATTGGTCTTTTCTGGGTACCAGGAAAAGTCTTGAATAGAAACCTTGTCCCTTTTCCTCTTCTGGTACTGGCTGAATAGCCCCCATGTTCATGAGGGACAGAACTTGTTTCTGGGCTTCTACCCACTGATTTGGGGGCAGGTCTGGCCATCCGTTTGGGATTGGCAACATGTGGAAATGAAATCTGTGTCCCTGGGATACTATATTTAAAACTAACTCAACCCAACGCTCTGCATGTATGGAAAATGCACGGCCAAACCAATTACAATGCAAAACACCAGTGGCCAGCATAGAGAGTACACCAAGTACTCGGAAAATAATAATCACATAATAATCACAATGATACTTTATTCAGACTGGTTTCGGCTAGCCAGCCTTTTTCAGTGAACAAGCATTGTTCACAAGTATCTATGTGATTATTATCTGATTATTATTTTCCAAGTACTTGGTGTACTCTCTATGCTGGCCACTGGTGTTTTGCATACTATATTTAAAACCCATTTGTCCTGAGTAATAAGCTGCCAGTTTTGTGCATGAAGTGCCAGTTTTCCCTCCAAAGGGGCGGCTAAAAGGTAAGTGCTTGGTGAGTGTAGAGGGAAGTCATTGAGACTGTTTACCATAGGGAGGTGCCTTGTTGTTTCCAGATTTGGAGGTGGAGGCACCCCCCCCCCCCATTGTTTTGTTCTAAAAGTTCCTTGTGATTGAAACCTGGAGCCTTTGGAATGTCTGGATTTGACTTGAACGGCTGTCGAAGGGATTGGAAAGGACCAGTTCTTAGTAGGCCAGTGCCTACTAAATCTTGGAGGTTGCACTTGTAAGAAATCTTTCACAGTTGCATAGATTTAGCTTCATCTTCCATCTTTTTAACACTTCAGCCTTATTACCAAAGAGATGGTCCTGTTGTAAAGAAGCATCCAACATTTTGCTTTAACATGATCAGGCAGAGTTTCCTCTTTGAGCCAAGCATGCCTTCTTAGCACAGATTCAGTTACAGCAGCCCTGCAAGAGGCCTCCAAGGAATCAAAACCACATTGCAAAGTATGTTTTCCAACTTTTTCAGATGAATGTAATAAATCCTGTAAATCGTTACTTTCCACACAGTCAGAAATTAACATAATTTTCTGTTTAAGTAGTCCCATAATATGTTGTAGATATTTAAGCATATGAAATTGACAGTTTAAAGCCCTGATTGCCAAGGTTGCAGAAGTGTAAACCTTCTTACCCCATCTATCCAGCGCCCTGGAATCTCTATCAGAAGGGGTAGGATTTTTAGCAGTAGAGGCCTTAATGCCCTTGGGACCCTGAGAAATGGTTTCAGGATCAGCAATAGGGTTTTTGAAAAGGAATTTGTGGGAATGGGGAACCTTGTAGTATCTGTCTGGCTTACTTGGAGCCGGAGGCAGAGAATCATCAACAATGTCTAGAACAGGAGGTATAGCCAAAGGCCTATGCTGAGGAAGAAGAAGAAAATCCCCAAGTCTCTTTTTAGCTTCAGTGAAATCCTGACTTTTCCAGTGGAAGTGTTCCCTTAAGATATGTAAAGTTTCCCCAAAGGAAAAATCCTCAGGGGGAGAAACAGAAGGAATGGAGTCTTCTGCATCAGAGCCCTCATAAATAGGAATAGAAAAATCCTGTTCATTAGAAGAGTTGGAAGAAATATAATCCTGTTCAGAAGATTCATAATCAATGTCTTGCCTAGGCCTCTTAGAAGGAGGGGGTTGACTACCCCTGATCAGAGAAATTAAATCTTCAGCCATTTTGATCATTTGTTTTTTTAGGCAAAGGGGCCTGCACATGTGGCCCAGGCATCAGTTTTTTAGACACAGATTTAGATTTTGGCCTTGGCAAGGAATACAGTACAAATGAAAATCTTTATGAGGTATTTGCTTCCCACAAGTAATGCAATTATTAACTTTTACTGACATCAGTAAGGAGCAAGAAAAGGTTTCCCCAACAGGGTACTTCGCTTTAGTTGAAGACTTCGGTTCTGAAACTCGAAAACGAAATTTCAGGAGTCGGCCGACCTGCACTTGCGAACTGCTTCTGTTTCAGGCACTGCGGAGCAAGAAAGACTGATGTAATGGCATTGGCTGCATGTCTTATACCCCTACCAATCTGATGTCATGGAAGAAGGGACAGCAACCAACACAGGACCCAAGACACTGTTAATCAGGCCAACTGAGGGCAACCTGCCAGCAGATTACCCAAATGTAATGACTGCAACAGTGAAACACAAAGAACATCGGAGAGATTAGGTAATTAGCCAGGCTGCCAGGTTCAGGGTTTGAAGCTGAGGGTGCAGTGTCTGGCTCTCCTGCTGAGACAGCAGGGTAGGGGTCTGAGGTAGGTGCCATGGGGCTAGCTGGGACACACTGCGCAAGAGGGGGTACCAATGTTGGTGTGGCCAGTCCGGTGCAATCAGTATCATCGTTGGTTTGTCCTGTTTTATCTTTAGTAGCACTTTGGAGAGGAGAGGCAGAGGAGGAAAGGCATAAACTGATAGATTTTTCCAGCTGAAGGACAGAGCATCCACTTTCCAAGCTTGTTTGTGGGGAATCCTTGTGCAGAATTGGTAGTTCTAGGGGAGGCAAACAGGTCTATATCCGGAATCCCCCATTTCTTGATCAACATGTTGAAAATCTTTGGTTCCAGTTTCCACTCGTGTGGGTCCATGAGATTTCTGCTTAGTTCATCTGCCAGTGTATTTAGTTTTCCTGGCAGGAATTGAGCCTGTAGATGCACTTGGTAGCTCAAGGCAGTGTCTCAGAGCTATGGCTAGTCTACAGAGGGGGTAAGCATGGGTACCCCCTGCTTGTTTATGTACCACATAACAGTGGTGCTGTCCGTCTTTACCATTAATTGTCCTGGAAGAATGTGGTCCTTGAAGGCTGTGAGAGCATTCTGTACAGCTAACATTTCTTTTTGACTGATATGCAGGTGCATTTGACTTGGGTTCCATTTGCCCTGAATGCACTTCGCTGCCAGGTGAGCTCCCCCCATGCATGTCAGGGTTTGGGCGGCAGGGGGTAAAGTGAATGGCAGTCCCTTGTTTTGGTGGCAGGCCTCTGCCCACCAAAGGAATTCCGACCGTAGGCAAGTTATGATAGGAATCATTGCTTCTAGATCCTGAGAATGTTGACACCATAGGCTTTTTAGATACCATTGTAGTTTCCTCATATGCAGTCTTGCATATGGAATTAGTAGAATGCCAAGACCATGAACCCCAAGGCTTGCAGTATTTGCCTTGCAGATAGCAGGGTTTTTGTGGCCACTAGTTTGAAGTAAGTTGTCAAATGAATTTGTTTCTCTGCCGTGAGGAAAGCCATCTGGGAAGTTTTGTTCAAGCTTGCTCCCAGAAATATAATTTGTTGACAGGGTACCAGATGTGATTTCTTTTCGTTTATGGTGTACCCCAGACAAGTTAACACCTTTTCTGCAAATGCCAGATGATTCAGAAGTATGTCCTGGCTTTCTGCCTGAATTAGACAATCGTCCGGGTATGGGTATATTTGAATATTTCTTCACCTGCAAAATGCAATGACTGGAGCTAGACACTTTGTGAATACCCTTGGCGCAGTAGATAAGCCAAAGGGCAGTGCAGAGAACTGCTTTGAAACGTAGGTATTTTATGCAAGATTCCCTGATTGGGATGTGCAGGTAGGCTTCCTTTAAATCCAGTGTTGCCAACCAGGTATCTTTGCCTATCATGGGAAGCGACTGGTGAAGAGTTAGCATCTTGAATTTTGGAATCACCAAAAAGACAGGTCCAGGATAGGACACCATGAGTTGTCTTTTTCTGGGTACCAGGAACAGTCTTGAGTAGAAACCTTGTCCCTTTTCCTCTTCTTGTACAGTCTGAATAGCCTTTAATCTTGAGAGTACTTGCTTTTGAGCCTCTGCCCACTAATTCGGGGGTAGATCTGGCCAACCGTTTGGGGTTGGTACCGTGTGGAAGTGAAATCTGTATCCTTGGGAAACTATGTTTAAAACCCATTTGTCCTAGGTAATGAGTTCCCAGTTTTTTGCTTGCAAAGCAATCTTTCCCCCTAAAGGGGCAGTCAGTTGAGAAGTGCTTGGAAGTTGTAAAGCTAAGTCATTGAGACAGCTTACCATAGGGGGGGGGAGTCTTACTACTCCCTGACTTGGAAGTGGGAGCCCCTCACTGCTCAGTCCTGTGCGTACCCTGCAACTGAAGCCTGGGTGTTCTGCTGGTTCTGGATTTGAACTGAGAAGACCTGGATGAGGCAGGAAAGGACCGATTTTTTGAGGGCCAATGCCTACTAAATCTAGGAAGCTGCACTTGTAAGAAATCTTTAACAGTTTGCATAGATTTAGCTTTTTCCTCCATCTTTTTAAGAACTTCTTCTGCTATGTCGCCAAACAGGTGGTCCTGATTTAAGGGACCATCCAGCAATTTAGTTTTAACACGATCCAGCAAAGATTGCTCCTTAAGCCAAGCATGCCTTGTAAGTACAGACCCGGTGACAGCAGCCCTGCAAGATGCCTCTAGTGAATCAAAACCACATTGCAAAGTATGTTTTCCAACCTGTTCAGCAGAATGCATTAAATCCTGTAAATCCATATTTTCAGCACAATCAGGAATCAACATCATTTTCTGTTTAAGCAATCCAATAATATGCTGCTGATACTTTTAACGTATGAAACTGGCAAATAATCCTCTGGGGGGTGAAGCAGAGGGAATAGAGCCCTCTGCATCAGAATCCTCATAGGTAGAGAAGGATAAATCCTGGTCATCAGAGACGACAGAAATTTCAGAATCCTGGTCAGAAGTATCATAAGCAAATTCAGTCCTAGGTCTCAGAGGGGGAAGGTTGGCTTCCCCTGATAAAATTAATAAGGTCTTCAAGCCATTCTTATCATTTGTTTTTTAGGCATAGAGGCCTGACCATGCGGTCTGGGCGTCGGATTCCTAGGCATGGTTCGAGATTTAGGCCTAGAGGAAGAAGATGGCGTCTGTTTAATATGCAAGTCAGTAGGCCTGAATACACCCTCAGAAGCCAGTGCCTGCACAGCGGCTCCGGACCCTACCAAGGTAGAGACATCTGCAGGTTCCACAGTTGAAGCATCTTGCGGCATACCGGACTCCGAATGGGTCTCAGTAGAGGCCTGCGAATCTGAAGTAGCAGGTATATCAGGGGCTGCGAAAGCGCCTTACTGAGTACTGGCAAACTGGCAACTAGCTTAGGAGAAGTGTCGTCGGCAGCTTTGGACCTAGGTGGCCTGTCCCTGTCTTTATCTTTGCGTTTTTTCAGAATGTCGGTATTCGGGTTGTTTACAGAAGACATATCTGGAAAATTGAACCGAGCACCAAAATATTTAGAAGCAAAAATGTACCGACGATGAATAGTTTGTGGTTTAAATAACGTACAAAAGCGACAGCGAGGTACATCGTGGTCAGGGTCTAGGCAAGGAATACAGTACGAATGAAAATCTTTATGAGGTATTTGCTTTTCACAAGAAATACAATTATTGACTTTTACTGACATTGGTTAAGCGCAAAAAAAGTTTCCCCAACAGGGTACTTAGCTTTAGTTGAAAACTTTGGTTCTGAAACTCGAAAACGAAAATTTCAGGAGTCGGCCGACCGGCACTTGCAAACTGCTTCTGGCACCGCATGGAAAGAAAGACTGGTATAATGCCATCAGCTGCATGCTTTATACCCCTGACTACCTGACGTCACAGAAGATAAGACAGCAACCGACGCAGGACCCAAGACTTTGATAATCAGGCAGACTGAGGGCTACTGCAAGCAGATAACTCAAATGTGATGACTGCAACAGTGAAACACGAAGAACATCAAAAGTATGGAAAGCAAAGGGGGCATAAAGGCACAGATTCTATACTGCAACAGTGATACTGTTACTCACACATCATCTGTTTTGGTGAGCTTGTTCACATAACTGTACTAAATTCATCATATGGATCACTGCAGTAATGTAATTATTTATTCATGGGAAGGATACTAACATAGCTAGATGCCCCATGAGGAGGTGCAAGTCATAATATACCTGTAGACCACCCTGAGCTGACATTCTTGAAGGCTGTTGCTTTTCTAGAATATGTTTTCAAAAGTCCCTCCAGGGGTTCTTTGATGCTAAATCAATGCAACTCCTTACCAGCCCTTAACCAAACACTGGGGGGGGGTGCAAGTTTCTTTTTGTGTCGACTTCTTTTTAATATTTACAAGAATGAATAAATACAGCGAAAATTTGTGGCTGGACTTCGATCTGATGAAGCAAAGCCCTCTAAGAAGGAGAAAGCACTCATCACTTGAAATACTGAAATCCATAATTATTCGTACATGAGGCATCAGTGTTTTCTTTTTATTATTGTTTACCTCTATTTTTAATCTTATACGTTTTAAATACAGCTAAAATATCACTTTGGTTGTCTTTTAGCCCTAACATGGGAAAGGACTGAGGATTCCAAAAGTCACACCATTGTGCGTTTCTCCTGGAATTTTTTTCCATGGATCACTCTCCATCGGTTCTTAACTTCTGATCAGAGCTATAAATTTCAGTACACCTCGACAATTGGATCTTGACTTGAACTACAGACAGTCTGAAGAATCACTTTGTCACCTACTGCACGTCCTTGGGGTGCAGGAGGAAACTAAAGCACTTGATGAAATCCACGTGGAAACACAGAAGTTGCGTGGACTCCACTCTGAAGGCATAAAAGGTTAATAACTTAACTGGAGGACCAAGCAGTGTAAGACAGAGAAATTACAAAAACATACTATACAAACTTTCAATACACTAATCTAAACCACCACAAACTTTTTTGGTCCCTTGTCAACATACGTCTGCATCCTGGCCACACTACCCAACCAAGCCCTTCCACTAACTGCACTGCCATCCAATTCAATACACATTTTATTAACATAGTAACATTTCTTTTAAACAATTCTTATCACGTGTAATTTCCTCACTTTCTCCAGTGTAAAATAATCCCAACACATCTGAGTATGAACCATCCCCACATCCTCCATCAGGAAATAACTTCAAACTGAAGTCAACCACACTTGCCCCAATCAACTGTCTTGAACAGTATATTAAACTTGCAGCAAACACACTAGCTTACTCTACCTCCATCCTAATAAACTGGTCCATCACAAAAAGCGGTGTCCTTAAAATTTGGAAATAATCTTATGTCCTACTCCTATTCAAAAGTGATGCCTTTACTGATATCTCCATTTACAGGCCAATAGCTATTTTGTTTCACCCTATCTAAAGTATTAGAAAAATGTTTCCAGTCCCAGCTACTTAAATTTGTTACAACATACAATTTTAACCCCGCAAAAACTGTTTCCGACTGCACTATCAGTATAATAGCTTTTCTCAGCTTTGCTACTACCATCAATGTTGACATGAATGAAGGGAACATATTAGTAGCACTTTTCCTTGATTTTTTTTAAGGCTTCTGACTCCATGTCTCACCAAAAGCTGCTCTACAAACCCTCCTCCCTAGGATTAACACTTATCTCTCACCTGGTTCAACAGCTACCTCTGTGATAAACTAAGCTGCAAAATGGGAAAACATGTCCATTTCTCTCAGTAAACATACCTTGGGCCTTTGCTATTCAATGTTTTAATAAATTATCTACATACTGCAAGCAAACATGCTGAGTGTATGCTCCATATGCACTCCTAAAAACCTACAATAACTTCAAACCCCAAAACAGGAATCCTTCAACTCCATTAAAACATAGCTCCACAACTCTCAACTACTAGTAAACCACAAGACCACCAAACTTATTCTGTTTACACCTAAACAATACGCTGACAAACCTCTTCTCTTACCACACCAAAATTGAACTTGTAACACATACAAAGTTCTTAGGTGTCATTATAGATGATGTCATGAAATGTGACTGCCACATAAAGCAAGCTTTCAACTTGGAACCCTATAATGAGCAAACCTCACTGACCAGGTTAGGCAAATTATTACCTGTACTCAACGGTTACCCACCATCCTACATGTTGCTCTTATATTTGTCAATCTGCAAGCTAGCCATATAACCATGCAAGAAAAATGCTTCAACAAACTAGCTAAATTTGTAGCTGATGTGCCTTATACAGCCTATCACAGTATGGTACTAAGCAGATTAATTGGTTAGAATTGCCTCACTATCTAATATTCACACAACTAAAAACTGTTCAGTCTCATTTTCCAGCCCAAAAAATACTACTCAGCCTTACTACCCCCTTCTAGGATTCTTTGCTCTACTGAAATTTCTAAGACACCCAATTAAATCACGTAATGCTCAAGACTCATTGTATTATTCTCATATCTCTAAAGTCTGTAATACTATTCCCCCTTTCACTCAGACAAAACAACCTGAAATCCTTCAAGCTACTACTGAAACAACACCTAAAGGTCTCATGGATTTGCTCATGTATCACGCCTGGCTAATCCCCCTGCAATATCCTTTCCACTCTACTGTATCATGCTCTAAACTGACTACTTGGCCAGTAATCTTCTCTCTTATCTGGTATGAGTATGTCTATGTGGCTACACACACTGTACCATATCGCCTCAACTCTACATTCTTATGAAAGCTTATTTTACCAGTGTCCTACTATTATAAATACTGTGGGTCTAAACACTCATGGTCTACCTTTGAATGATTTTTCACATTACTGTGTTGCCTATATCATGGCTAAGTACTTGACTAACTGCCCCTGTGGGCCATTTTAAGCCTAACCAATTTACCATTTTATGAGAATTAAATCCTGTACCTTGTGTCTGTGAGGGAAGTACTTTAACCATTATGCCAACTCCTCCTTCATGATTATAGTACATTTGCATTATGACAATTCATATGTACCTTGTCAATGCTTTTGTTTTTTCACTATTGTATACTCAATCTTTTTTTTTTTACAGTATACTCAAATGATTCATCACACTATGTATGTATGTATGTATGGTGCATTCTCTGCATCCTCGAGCATTTTTTTCCTTGGGACTCTGCTGAAAAGGGGTTTTCTACCCAGTCAGACTTTCCTGGTCAACAAAAGCAATAAATAAAACTAAAAAAACACACATAAGTGCAATCTACTGGCACTTCCCTAATGTGAAGAGATCAGTGGCAGATCCAGAGTTTAGAAGATCTTGTGTTCCAGCTTCCATTACTGACTGCTGGGTCTGGTCCTGCGTAGCTTGTCTGTCACTGTGCTCAGGGCTAGAAGAATATAGTAAGTGTGGAGATTCAAGCTTAGTTGGGAAGCTATCTTCTATACCATCACAGCTAGAGAGTGCATACCACTTTTTTATAATATGCCTCCTAATGGTGCTGTTGTCTGTTATCTTCAAGGTCTATGACACGATTTGAAGATTCTCAGCTTTAGAATCAGTGCCACCGTCTCTTTCACATCAATATGCCTGCAAGCATCATTTGTTCATCTCTTCTTCTCCTTTAGGTGGGCCAATTGCACCTCCAGACTACATCTCAGACATTCATGGCGATGATCTTTAGTGCCTCAAGGATCACAAATGACAACCACTGATTATAATCTCCACTGGTTGGGACCACCATGCAAACTCCTTTCTGATAGTGGGAATCACATGCATCACTTTACATAAAGTGAGTTTCTGCTGCTGCCAATGATTTCAGAGATATCGCTGTATTTTTATTTATTTATTTATTTTTTACAAGTGTAGTCTGGCTAGGGGAATAATTAAGCTACAAGGCTGATTAATGGTTAAAAGCCATCAGGAAAAATCTGACAGGTGAGTTCTCTGAAACAGATTTCAAAAACAAACCTTTAACTGAGAGGCCTTATTCTTTAGCAGTAACAGTATGCCCCACTCTGTGTATTGTAAAGCTCCCAAAAAAATCCTTGTCTTTCCTTGTGCTGCACTTGACTTGTGCAAGTTCAGTAAGAATGTTAAATGGGTTAAACACTGCAAGGTGTACCTCAGATATCTCTGAATATCCTCCACCAAGGTGCCTGTGTTTTAATCAATCATTGACACAAAGGCAAATGTGTGGTCCTATATCCTTAAGAAGACAAACACTAAGGCTAAGTATTCTGTGAACACCCTGGGTGCAGTGGACTGCTCACAGGGCAAAGAGGTGAACTAACTGTAACCTCATCCCTCTCTGAACTTAACTATCATATATTGCCTGTGGTTACCTTAACTATCATATACTGCCTGTGTTCCCCATAAATGGCAATGTGAAGATCTGCATCCTACAAATCCAGCATGATCAAGGCAGCCCTTGATAACAAGAGTGAAGCCAGAGACTGGCGGGTTAGTTTCTGTGAATGTTTAAAGTGGGTTAAGTGCTACAAGATCAGCCCAGAGATCTGTTAGCTAACATTTCAGCACTCTAATATCAAAATGTAACCTTTCAGTGGAGAAGTTATGCCTAAACATAGAAAGGGTGAGGCCAAGTGCATCCTTCTAGGCCTGCAGCCATTGAAATTCCCTTGTGCATGTCTCAGGTAAGCCTCTTCCAAGACCAATTATTTCACTATGGACGACGCTACAGGGAAGAGGAAAGATCAACTTTAACTGCACACAACAAATAGAATGAATGAATGAATAAAAAATAAACTCCAGCTTGCCCTTCAACCTCTGAAAACTGACACAAACAAGTAACCAGGTACCTTTCCAGGAAACTACAAAACTGATGGAGTTAACTTACTGAAAACATGAACATGGTACTGAGCGAGTGCAAAACAAACCAACTGTGGAAGAATAAAGATTTGACTTACACACAGTTTCTGGCAGCCAGGTCTTTGTGAATGACCTCTCTCCGGGCTAAGTAGCTCATCCCACAAGCTATCTGAATAGCCATGTGCACAAGATCCTGCTGAGAAATAGCCTGCAACATACACAATGGAAAAATGCAAAAACTACTCACTTAGAAAGTTAGACATTGGATGACAACATTCAAATCCATAAAAGAATCTCAAAGTGCAGCAGTCTAAAGAGCAAATACAGACTTTCAAAAGAAAACCAGCTTTTTGACAGACGCAGTAGCCCTTGCTCACCATTATAAATTAGATACTAAAATTGGTACTTTGACAAATACATACACCTTCCTAGTGGACTACAAACCATGGGGAAAATAAGTATTCTTAATGAGATTTAAGTACACATGGGGTAACATCAACTCACTGCTGGCAGGTGTAACACACAGTATTATTCTACTTTCAATACTATCAATGAAAGTTTTTTGAAAATGAGCCATTGCTTCTACCACTCAGCCTTTGTAGTTCAGAACTTGCCCTTTCAGTCTACATAAGCATCAGCCTTTACAGTGTTTTCGTTTTTCATTAGCCCTGAATTAAATGTGTGTAATGGAAAAGATAGCACAACTAATCTGCAATATTTTCACAGGCAGTTCTACTCAAAGAGTTAGAGAGAAATAAAGACTCACTAGTCTTCATATGTCAGATGGCCATCACTTCCTAACAATCACAGCAATGCAATGCCTGGAACTTCTTTAGCCAGCAATCACATAGCTTATGGTTATCTTAACTATTATATTAAAGGACAATGTGCCTCTCACTTACCAAGCAGACATATATCTATGATTCATTTTGCTATGACCTCCTTCAATCTATTCTGGGTGACACGGAGTTGAAGCTTATCCCACACTCACCAGGCAGGTACAAGACATACAAGTAACCTTGGCCAGGATGCCATTGCAGCATCACAGAGCATGTGTGTGTGTGAGCATGCACACAGTATTTAAAAAAAAAAAAAAAAAATACTGCATCCATCCACTGGCAATCCGCTAATACATAAGCAAAATCCCAGTGCATTGTGCAAGTCAGGTCAACTCAATGTTTGTGAGAGTAAACAAACAGCAAGACAGTGTTTCCAGACTAAAATAAAGCTGCAAAGCAAGAAAGTTTAAATCTTCACATCCTTAGAATACTGTTAAATGCTATTTTGCTGCAATGCAACAACTTTCTAGAAATATCATGTTAGTATAATAGCATACTTTCCATGCAGAACATGATGCACTGCTCACTGCATACCTACACTAAACACAGTTAATACCACTACAGGCAGGAATGAAACACATTGAATAAACAAAAGAAGATACACTGCCCACCATGCATAGACCTTGTGTAATATATTTTGATGGCCCATGAAAGAATACTATTTTAATTTGCACTTGCCAACTGCCTCACATATTTTCTAATCAGTACTTGTAAACTAAGAATGATACTGCTGCCAAGTCAAGAGAAAGAACTTCAGGTTGCTACAGACTCCTTAAAAAATTACAGATCTTTCTAAAGCTGTATAAAAAATTAAGGAATAACTTCCAACACTGCAAAAGAGTTCATCCATGATAGTATTACCCATTCTGACCACATAGGTATAGCTAATGCATCCACAGACAGATTTAGTGATAACTAACCACCTTACCAATAGTGTTGTTGCAACTATCTGTGAGAATTTAAATTTTCCTGTAACTGGAACAAGTATTAGAATCATTACCAAAGGCTAAAAATACTACTTCCACAGGACCAGACATCATACCAGGCTGAATTCTCATCAGTATCAACTATGCACTACCTGAGCCTCCACTTAAACTGTTCAACCTCAGCCTATCTACAGGGTTTGCTCCTGATGTCTGGAGAGCATCCATTGTGACTCCCCTACACAAAGGTGGCACCTCTACAGCCCCAGGTAATTACAGACCCATCAGCCTTACCAACCTTATATGAAAACCCATGCAATATATCATAGCAGAACACATTTGTGCAGACATAAGCATTTTACTTGATATAGTTCCCCATCAGTTTGTTTTTGTGAAAGGCAGATCCTGTCTCCTGAACCTATTAAGCTTCTTTGAAAAGGTCACAGAGGATGTGGACTGTGGTTATTCTGTGCACTCTGCTCATCTCAACCTGGTCACTATGTTGGTGCTACTGAAAAATTAGACAAGCTTAAAGTAAACCCCTACGCCTGCTGGATTTCAAACTGGCTATCCAACAGATCCCATATTGTGAATCTTGCTGGTTCCCTCTATGAATATAAACATGTAACTAGTAGGGTGTCACAGGGATCAGTTCTGAGTCCTCACCTGACATTTATTTTGTAGACATCAAGCCAATATCCATGAAGCGTGGTTGACCAGGATAGTTGACGACTGGAAACGTACAGTAGTGTACACTTACCATAAATGTAGATGTTCGAGAGTATTCACTGTTGCAGTCATTACATTTGAGGTAATCTGCTGGCAGGTTGCCCTCAGTTGGCCTGATTAACAAAGTCTTGGGTCCTGCATCGGTTGCTGTCCCTTCTTCCATGACGTCAGGTCGTCAGGGGTATAAACATGCAGCAGACGCCATTGCCTCAGTTTTTCTTGCCCCAGATGTCAGATGCCTCCAAATGGGGAGATATATATATATAAATAAAATTTAAAACACAAAAAATATAACTCCAAACAAAAGCAAATACACCAACAAGGCTTTTAAACATAGTAAAAGAAAGTAGAGGTATAGTAAGAGAAATACAGGGGGCTGAAGGTTGGGTAACCAGGACTGCAACAGTGAATACACTCGAACATCTACATTTATGGTAAGTGTACACGACTGTACTATGTTCTTTGTGTTTCACTGTTGCAGTCATTACATTTGGGTAGATTCCCAAAGCTAAGGTTGGGAGGATGGATTTATACAGCATTAGGGCCAGCTATAAGGCCCTGCAGGACAGCAGTGGCAAAGCCAGCTCTGGATTTAGAGAAGAAAGGTTAAGTGGTAATGCTTGGTGAACGTATGAACTGAGCTCCAGGTAGCAGCTTCTAGAATGTCTCTGGTAGGAACACCTCTGAGAAAGGCAGTAGAAGTAGATGCAGCCCTGGTGGAATGAGATCTGATCCCCTGGGGGATAATTTTACCATGGTGCATATAGCAGAAACGAATACAATAGCTTATCCAATTTGAAAGAGCCTTTCCCTCTGCCCCTGCAGCAAATGCCACCAGTAGTAGTTCAGATTTTCTTAGAGATTTTGTCCTGTTTAAGTAAAATCTAAGTTGTCTGTGTACAACCAAGGAATGCAGAATTCGCTCCCCCTTGTTCTGTGGATTAGGAAAGAAAGTTGGCAAATGAATGGTCTGATTAAGAGCCACACTGGATACCACTTTAGGCATGAAGGATAGGATGGCTCTGAGAGACACCCTGTCCGCATGAAAAATAATGAAAGGCTCCACTGCCATAAGAGTTTGTAATTCAGAAATCCTTCTAGCTGAAGTGACTGCTAAAAGGAAGGCTGTTTTCCAGGAGAGAAATTTTAAGTCTGCAGTAGCAGCTGGCTTGAAAGGAGGGAGTGTGAGTTTTTCCAATACAAAATTGATATCCCAGGCAGGGGTTGGAGCTCTCCTGGGTGGTCTTAAGTTTTTGGCCCCTCTGAAATACTGCTTTAGCAGAGGATGAGAGAAGAGGGGAGGTGCTGTGTTGTAATGAGCTGAAATGGCAGAGGCATGGATTTTTATGGAAGAAAAGGGCAGGCCCTCGTGAAGAATCTCAGTTAAGTATTGTAAAATCTGAGGAATACTGGGCGCTGCTGTGCTTATTCCTTGTGATTGGTTCCAGGCACAGAATCTTTTTCATTTGTTAGCATAAGATTTTCTAGTACTAAGCCTTCTCACCTCCAAAATGACATCCAACTCAGGTTTGCTGAGGGATGCTAAATGTGAATTTATGTGATTAGCCACGCTGCAAGATTCAAAGTTTGAAGATGAATGTGCAGAATTTGGTTGTTCTGCTGAGACAGTAAGAGGTCTGAGGTAGGTGCCACGGTGGAAGGTGTGACACATTGCGCAGGAGTGGGTACCAGTGTTGGCGAGCCCAGTCTGGAGCAATCAGAATCATTTTTGGTTTGTCCTGCTTGATTTTTAGTAGAACTTTGGAGAGCAGAGGCAGAGGGGGAAAAGCATAGACTGATAGGTTTTTCCAGATGAATGATAGATCATCCACTTTCCAAGCTTTTTTGTGAGGAGTTCTTGTGCAGAATTTGTCCAACTGATAGATCTTTTTGCCTCACCCCAGAACTATGTCTGGACTCCCCCATTTGCATGTCAACATGTTGAAAATCCATGGTTCCAGTTTCCATTCATGTGGGTCCATGAGATTTCTGCTTAGATAGTCTGCCAGAGTATTCAGCTTTCCTGGCAGGAATTGAGCTTGTAGTTGTATTTGGTAGGTCAAGGCCGTGTCCCACAATGCCATGGCTAGTCTGCATAGGGGGTAGGAATGTGTACCCCCCTGCTTGTTTATGTACCACATAACTGTGGTGTTGTCTGTCTTTATTATTAATTGTCCTGGATGAAGGTAGTCATTGAAGGCGGTCAGCGCATTCTGTACAGCTAGCATCTCTTTCTGATTGATATGAAGGTGCATTTGATTTGGGCTCCATTTGCCCTGAATACACTTCCCTGCCAGATGAGCCCCCCCAAGCATAGTCTGATGCGTCTGTTGTTAGGGTTTGGGTGGCAGGGGGTGGAGTGAATGGCAGTCCCTTGTTTTGGTGGCAGGCCTCTGCCCACCATAGGAACTCTAGTTGCAGGCAAGGTACGACAGGAATCATTGCTTCTAGGCTGTGACAATGTTGAATCCATACACTTTTTAAGTACCACTGATGTTTCCTCATATGCAGTCTTGCATATGGAATTAGAAGAATGCAGGAGGCCATGCACCCCAAGGCTTGCAGAATTTGTCTTGCAGATAGCAGGGTTTTTGTGGCCACCTGTATGAAGTAAGTCACCAACTGAATTTGCTTTTCTGGCGTAAGATAAGCCATCTGGGCAGTTGTATTCAAGCTTGCACCCAGGAATGTAATTTTTTGAGAGGGTACCAGTTGTGATTTCTTTTCATTTATTGTGTACCCTAGACAAGTTAGTACCCTTTTTTACAAACTCCAGATGCTTTAGAAGAATGTCCTTGTTTTCTGCCTGAATTAGACAATCGTCCAGGTATGGATATATTTGAATATTTCTTTGCCTGCAAAATGCAATTACTGTAGCCAGGCACTTTGTGAAGACCCTGGGCACAGTAGATAAGCCAAAGGGCAGTGCAGAGAACTGGTAATGCAAATAGCCTGCTTTGAAGCGGAGGTACCTTCTGCAAGATTCCCTGATTGGGATATGCAGGTAAGCCTCCTTTAAGTCTAGAGTTACCAACCAGGCATCTTTGCCTAGCATAGGAAGTAACTGTTGAAGAGTCAGCATCTTGAATTTTGGAATGTCCAGAAATGTGTTTAGAGTAGATAAGTCCAGAATTGGAAGCCATGATTTGTCTTTTCTGGGTACCAGGAAAAGTATGGAATAGAAACCTTGTCCCTTTTCCTCTTCTGGTACTGGTTGAATAGACCCCATGTTCATGAGGGACAGAACATGTTTCTGGGCCTCTGCCCACTGATTTGGGGGCAGGTCTGGCCATCCATTTGGGATTGGCAACATGTGGAAATGAAATCTGTATCCCTGGGATACTATATTTAAAACACATTTGTCCTGGGTTATAAGTTGCCAGTTTCTTGCATGAAGTGCCAGCTTTCCCCCTAAAGGGGCTGCTAAAAGATAAGTGCTTGGTGAGTGCAGAGGGAAGTCACTGACACTGTTTACCATAGGGAGGTGCCTTGTTGGTTCCAGATTTGGAGGTGGAGGCACCCCATTGCTTTGTTCTAAAGGTCCCTTGTGACTGAAACCTGGAGCCTTTGGAATGTCTGAGTTTGACTTGAGTGGCTCTCAAAGGAACTGGAAAGGACCAGTTCTTAGTAGCCCAGTGCCAACTAAATCTTGGAGGTTGCACTTGTAAGAAATCTTTGACAGTCCTGTTGTAAAGGAGCATCTAATAATTTTCCTTTAACATGATCAGGCTGAGTTTGCTCTAAGCCAAGCACGCCTTCTTAACACAGACCCAGTTACAGCAGCCCTGCAGGAGGCCTCCAAAGAATCAAAACCACATTGCAAAGTATGCCTTCCAACTTGTTCAGTTGAATGCAATAAATACTGTAAATCTTTATTTTCCACACAGTCAGAAATTAACATCATTTTCTGTTTAAGCAGTCCCATAATATGCTGTTGATATTTAAGCATGTGAAATTGAAAGTTTAAAGCCCTGATTGCCAAGGTTGCAGAAGTGTAAACCTTCTTACCCATCTACCCAGCTCCCTGGAGTCTCTTATCAGAAGGGGTAGAATTTTTAGCAGTAGAGGCCTTAATGCCCTTGGGACCCTGAGAAATGGTTTCAGGGTCTGTAATAGGATTTTTGAAAAGGAATTTGTGGGAGTCAGGAACCCTATAGTATCTGTCTGGCTTACAAGGAGTCAGAGGCAGAGAATCAGGAGCCATACTAGATTCTGAAAAAAACATCAACAATGTCAAGAACAGGAGGTATAGCCAAAGGTCTATGCTGAGAAAGAAGAAGAAAATCCCTAAGTCTCTTTTTAGATTATGAGAAAGCCTGACTTTCCCAGTGGAAATGTTCCGTTAAGGTATGTAAAGTTTCCCCAAAAGAAAAATACTCAGGGGGAGAAGCAGAAGGAATGGAATCTTCTGCATCAGAGTCCTCATAAGTAAGTATAGACAAATCCTGTTCATTATAAGAGTCAGAAAAAATAGAATCCTGTTCAGAGGATTCATAATCAATGTCTTGCCTAGACCTCTTAGAAGGAGGGGGTTGGCTACCCCTGATCAGAGTAATTAAATCTTCAACCATTTTGATCATTTGTTTTTTAGGCATAGGGGCCTGCACATGTAACCCAGGCGTCGGTTTTTAGACACAGATTTAGATTTTGGCCTTAGTTTTGAAGATGGCATTGGTCTAATATACAAATCTGTAGGCCTGAAAACGCCCTCAGAAGCCAGTGCCTGCACAGCGGCTCCGGATCCATCTAAGGGAGAGACATCCGCAGGTTCCATAATTAAAGCATCTCACGGCATACCGGACTCTGAATGGGTCTCAGTAGTGGCCTGCGAATCAGAAGTAGTGGGTAACAGGGGCTGCGAAAGCGCCTCACTGACTACTGGCGACTGGCTTAGGAGAAGCGTCGTAGTCAGTTTTGGACCTTGATGGTCTGTCTCTGTCTTTTTCTTTGCGTTTTTTTAGGTATTCCGGTAGTCGGATTGCTAACCGACATTTCTGGATTATTAAATCGTGAGCCAAAATATTTAGAAGCAAAAATATACTGAGGTTTAATAGTGCGTTGATTAAATTTAGCACAAAACTGACAGCAAGTTAAGTTGTGGTCAGGGCCTAAGCAAGGAATACAGTACAAATGAAAATCCTTATGAGGTATTTGCTTCCTACAAGTAATGCAATTATTAACTTTTACTGACATCGGTAAGGAGCAAGAAAAAGTTTCCCCAATGGGGTACTTAGCTTTTAGTTGAAGACTTCGGTTCTGAAACTCGAAAACAAAACTTTCAGGAGTCGGCCGACCGGCACTTGCAAACTGCTTCTGCTTCGGGCACTGCGTGGCAAGAAAGACTGATGTAATGGCGTCGGCTGCATGTTTTATACCCCTGACGACCTGACGTCATGGAAGAAGGGACAGCAACCGACGCAGGAACCAAGACTTTGCTAATCAAGCCGACTGAGGGCAACCTGCCAGCAGATTACCCCAAATGTAATGACTGCAACAGTGAAACACGAAGAACATCTGGACACTTTTAAGCTCATCCACTGGAGAAACAGATCCACAATGCCTGGAATATGCACACACATGGTGTGTATCAAAAACGGTCTCAAAATAAATGAAATATAGTGCAGGACAGTAGGGTTTCAAAGAAGGGTGTTCCTACCTCATATGTTAGAAATGGTACTCCCTTTCAAACATATAAAAATCTAAGAAACCTAGGTATTATGTGGATTGCCTTCTCTCATTTGATCCCATTTCCACCACAGCCAGGAAATCCTTCTGTCTAGCCCAGTTAATTTTCAAGGGAATACCTTCAAGATCCAAAGTCATCAAGTTACCACTGCTCTCTTCCCTTACCTGACCCATCACTGAATACAATATCCCCTTTGGTATATACAAATCCAAGCACTTCACTCAACTGGAAATACCCTACAGAATTCTAACCATGAAAATAAAGGGCCTTAAATCATTTAACTACCTCACTAGATTAGCATGACTTTCCTTATATTCGGTAGCAGACAGGTAGTGGTGAGCTGACAAGCCATGAAAGACAATCTTATTTGACCTCATATTTCTGTGCAAAAATGGTGGCTCTACAAACACCTGCACTAAAGACCTAAATCTACACTAAAAATAAGACTTGTTGGAGAGAGCAATGTATTCCTAGAGTATGGAATAAGTTACCACTACAAGTCAAACAAAGTACTACTTTGGCAACCTTTTGGGATAGTCTTCATGTCTGCAATGTTAGGCAAAATTTTACACCAGGACGATCATGTATGACCATGTTCAATTTGGGAGGTGAGCACTATCAAGTGTATGTTGCATGTTTTTAAGTGTGTAATCCCTACCGCTGCTGTTCATCTTCACAACTCAACACTCACAGATAAATGTTTGCTTATGCAAATGGTGACCAGGGGTAGTTTTATCGTCATTCCTCAAAAACCAATAGTCATCAACTTGCCATTATTGCAGATGTTACAGTCCCAGTCACTGCTTCAGGTCAAAACTTCAGAGAGCTCTACCACACGTAGAATCCTGTATCCAACCAGTGTTTCAAAGTTAACAACTTAGCTGGAGAATCACTGTTTGCCAACTTCGTGGGCAAAACCTGGAACTCCCTTCCTGCTGACCTTACTTCAGTACTCTCTCCAACACAATTCAAGAAAAATCTAATACAGTACTTCAAACTGCAGTGGCTTTGCCCATGCACCAATCCGGACTAATTAATGCCAAAAACTCATGTGCTAAAACAGAACATCTGCTTCCACTCTGACTACATCCTAAGTGTATGTCTACAACCTTATAACAATGTATTATATTGTTAGACTGATGGTGTATGACTCTATGTATGTTTGTTTCTTACACTGCTCTGATCTTGACAAATGTTTTTGCATCTTATATGTAAACATACATTTTATATGTTGATCGACAAATTTTTTTTTTACATCTTATATGTAATAGTTTTTGTATGTATATCTGGAGCTTTCCTCCCCGGGCCTCTGTTGAAAATGGACATGTATCCAGTCGGACTATCCTGGTCAACAAATGTAAAAATAAACAAACATACATGTACCTTGTGTCTCCTGTTCTCTGGATACCTCTGCATCTCTTTATAAAGTCAGACAAATGGTTTGCTATCTACACTTTTTTCCTGCTTCCAATTAAGGCTAACCCAGACAGACAGTACAGGATACATGCATGGGAAGGATGATTTCCTTCAGACAATTAAACATTAATGACAGGCTTTTCATCCCCACTGACCTGAACGGGTAAAGGAGACCAGCTACTTTGTATGGTAGGGAGAAAAAAAAAAGGAGTAACCTGGACCTTCACCCCAGTCATGTGCTTCTATGCTGTGAAGAGTGGAAGCAAGAAATTGGACTGCAGCAGTGAACAGCTATAATTATGTCAAGTTGAGGACACAAATGTACTACGTCTTCATGTAAATTACTTCTACAGTTACAACTTCAGGGCAGATTCTTCATCTGTCCTTTTGGATGGTTTGCAGCACTGTGGAAGAAGAGGGCAGTATGTCCTTCAGGACTGCTGCAGCAAACCTTGCTCTCACTCTAGACATGATGTTGAGACTACAGTGCTTGGAAAAAGTGTGGACCAAGATTATCATTTGCTGAAACTCCTCTTCATGGAAGGCTACTGTGGTATCTGTGACCATAGTGAAAGTAAGCCTCACCCATCCTAGTAACTGTCTGCCATGGAATATGTGGCAGAAAGCAATACAATGGATTATCCATTTAGAAACTCTTTTCTGAGAGAGGCATTTTTTTTCTTTCTGCAAAGGCTACAAAAAAAGCTGCTCAGACTTTTTATACAACTTTAATATGTCTAGGTAGTACCTTGTCTGTTAATATACAAGTGCAAGATTATTTCCCCGTATTTTGCAGCTTTTGGAAGACTGGAAGATGAAATGCCTGGTTTAGTGTCACCTACGTCAATACTTTCTGCCAAAAGAATGAACTGGCACGCAAGGTAACCCTTTCCAAATGAAATACTAGGAGGAATCATTACACATTAGGACCTACAATTCTGAGACCCTCCCAGATGAGATGACCCCCATCAAAAATACCATTGTCCACAAAAAGTACTTTATGTAGGCTAAACCTGCTAACTGAAATAGAAGTAGCATCAGTTTTTTTCTAACCTAAAATTCAAACCTAAGGTGGTATAAATTATCTTTCTGTGGGGCCTGAGATGCAACAAACCCCTTAGAAAATGTTTTGCTTTCTTCTTCTGAAGTGGAGAGGTGACTCCAGAGGTAAAGTATGCCACTATAACTGATGGGTGGACCTAAGCTTACTCTTGTCAAATATTGCGGGCCACTGGTTCCTCTGCTTCAATATGTTTAAGGTTTCTGCTTTGGCATTGTTTCCATTTTTTCAGAAATTGTTTCCTAGTGCTTAGTTTTCCTGGCCTCCCTCATAATTGACATGTATTCAAAAAATGTGCACAACAGGTAATGTTAAATCTTACTGGTTGGCAGAGCTGAAAATCCTGAGCCCTGAGTGTACTAGGGTGCTCCCCCTTTGAGTCAACAAATCTTCTCTGACCATTAACAGAAGGTGGGAGAACCACAATTGCCTGGGTCAGACAGGGGCATTTAGGATCACACTGGGGTGTTCCTCCTACATCTTATTACTGCCGCAAACAGAGGCAGAGAAGAAATGGCATAAAGGAACCTGCCCTTCTGGCTGATAGAAAACGCATTAACTATCCAAGCTTTTTAGTGCAGAATTCTGGTACAGAACTTTTTGATTTGAAAGTAATTGTATGATGCAGAGAGATACATGGTTAGCATCCCTCATTTTTTGTGTAAGAGCAAAACCTGTCTATGCAGTGCCCACCTAGGCTTTTGTTTCTTATGTTTTTTGCATTTAGGTAAAGCGAGATTGGAATTATCGGTGGACACCATAGTATGCTGCTGCACAAATTCTTGCCTCAGAAAACAAGCTAAAAACTCTGCTCTACACTTTATAGCTCTAGTGTTACCTTAGCAAAGAGTCAACAGTTAGGAATGTTGTGGTCTGGGCCTAAGCAAGTGACACAAAACATATGGAAGTCTCTGTGTGTAATTTGTTTACCACAGCAGAGACAATTAACTTTATCTGACAAGAGTCAAAGAAGAAAGAAATGAGTTCTACAACGGGGTGCTCATCTTTCCAATGACAGCATCTCTCCTGTGCAAATTGACTGACACATCTGAAGTCTGCGTTGGGCTCTGGCAGCATGAAATGACTGAAGTGATGATGCAGGCTAGCTCCCTTTATACCGGAGTGCACTAGTATCAATTAAGATGTCTGCCAGCCCGGAAGGCGAAATAAATCTCTCTACTAGTCTGGCTGGCTGAGGGCTTTCACAGCACACAGCAGGAAATTGCAACTGTCAGGACTGCAACAGTGAAACACGACAGAACATCCATGGTCAACATCCCTCATTTTTTTGTGTAAGAGCAAAACCTGTCTATACAGTGCCCATTCATGGGCTCTGATAAGGTTCTGCTTACCCAATCTATCAGTTAGCTGCCATCATGTTGTGATTTGTGGTCATCTAGCAGGTTTCCAGTGCCATCCTACACAGCTGACAGGAATGTGCATTCTAGTTTGTTGACATTCCACGTAACCGTGGTAATACTGGTATAAATTCTCAGGAGAGCAAGAATCCACAGGGGTTTCAAAGCATTGACAGCATACTGAACCACCTGCATCTCTTTCAAGTTTATGTGAAGCTCTTGACCTCTAACTTGATCCAGGTCAGGGTCTCACTGTTTGCTCTCCCACAAAGTGTGCTCTGATGCATTTGTCATCTGGATCTGGTTGTGGGGTGGATAAAGGAAGGTGTGGCCATGCTCTTTTTGATTCAACAAGCCCGTTCATTCTCTGAGCATAGTGAGGCTTGTTGAGTGTACACCAGTGAATGAGCAATTTTGATCTCACAGATTTCCTGAAGTATCACTGGATTTTCCCCATATCTGTGCAGGTCAATGGTTCCATTACAACTGCATCAGCCATGTACTTCAGAATCCTGAGGAATTATCTAGACACTAGTTTTTTTTTTGTGCAATTTGTTAAAAGAAAAATATGAGCAATATTACCTTTTTCTGAAAAACACCATGTACATTTCAATGTCCACAAATGTCCCCATGAACACTTTCCTCTGAAAGGGTTCCAAATTTGACTTCTGCATATCCAAGGAGAAGCCTAATTTCTGCTTACATAAAGGAGATTATCCTTTATTATCCTCCTCCTCTCCAGATAGTGTTTTAAAGATGGTAATTATCCTGACAGGGGTAAAAATGTGTGCCCTTTGCCTTGTAGTGGACAATTACTAGTGCTAGACATCTGGTGAACACTTGCAGCAGTGGTCAAGTCTAATGGCAAAGAGGTGAATTAGAGTTAATTAGCCCCTGCTAAGACTTTTGGGAATCTTTTGTCTCTCCTGAAATAGGGATGTACAGAAATGCATCCTTTAAACCTATGGTGACCGGAAATTATTTTGGGACTTAGCAAGGGAAGAAGAACCTAGACGGTTATCATTTTGAACTTTTGTAATGAAAGGAACTTGTTTACCTTGGACAAGACTAGAATGGGAAGCCAAGGAATGTGATTTTTTGGAACCATGAACAACCTTTACCGCTCCTTGTCCCTGGGGAAGTCTTACATGGCTCCTTGTAACATCAGATGCAGAACAGTTGCATTAAGCTGTTCTTGACCTACTGGCACCTTTGCCTAAGTAATTTGATTTGAACTCTACATGATACCTCTTTGCATAGATGCCCAGTACACATCTGTTTAACCTGATTGACCCCACTCCTACAGTTGTCAAATCTCCCTCCTGGGTCAGGAGGACATTTAAGTCTCAGGTTAGGATGATCACAACTGACATTCTGGGAACCAAAAGCTATAGCCATGTTATCCTCCTTGCATTCCATTGTAAACTTGACATTTTTTTTGCTGTAAAATGATTTGCCCTTCCATGGCTTTCTATAAAAACGGTCCTTTGTTTTAGGATAACTTCTACTACATTCGAGAAGTGGAAGATAGAACATATGACAAATTGTATCCACAACTCTTCCCTTACCTTCTAGGCTTTTAAAGACCTTATAAGGCCTGTGGCCTGAAAAGCCATTCCCTAGCTATTCTGACATTTAGCAGCTTGTTTGTTATTTCCTAAGCAAAAGGCTGTACCCACAGTGCATGTCTATTTACTTAGTATGGTGCCAGTGACAGCCATCCTAGAAGCTGAATCTGCAGCATCAAACACACAATGCATTGTCTGCCTAGTTTTAAAGGGTGTCTGAATAACCTACTCTAGAGAGGCTTTTGAGTCTTCCTGTATTAGATCAAGTTCCAACATTTGTTTTAAAATAGTGTTCTTTGAAGTTTAGAATATGAGCCTGATAACTCAAAGCTCTAAATACTGAAGTGGCTGATTACAAGTTTTCTTACCATACCTATCCAAGAGTCTACTCATTAGGGAGTTCCTAAAAAGTACAATTGTGTACACTTACTATAAATGTAGATGTTCGAGTGTATTCACTGTTGCAGTCATCACACTTGGGTTATCTGCCTGCAGGTAGTCCTCAGTCAGCACGAATACCAGAGTCTTGGGATTTCTCGTCAGATGCTGTCGCCTCTTCCATGACTTAGGTCGTCAGGGGTATTAAAACATGCAGCTGACATCATTACATCAGTTTTTCTTGTGACAGATGTCAGGAGCCCCGAAAATAGGAAGCAATTACATGGTGTGGAACACCTCCAGTAAAAAGTAAATACCATTTCCATAAGATATGGCCAAAAAAAGAGGATAGGTAGATAAGATAGGGGGCTAGAGGGAGGGTAACCAGGACTGCAACAGTGAATACACTCGAACATCTACATTTATGGTAAGTGTACACAGCTGTACTATGTTCTTCGTGCTTCACTGTTGGAGTCATCACACTTGGGATGATTCCCAAAGCTGAGGAAGGGTGGAGGCAGTCAAGAAGTATTATGGCAGGCTAGCAGGCCTTGTAAGATTGCTGTGGCATATCCAGCTCTGGATTTAGAAAAGACAGGTAAGTGGTAATACTTGGTGAAGGTGTGTACAGAAATCCAGGATGCAGCTTCCAGGATGACCCTGATAGGGACTCCCCTGAGAAATGCTGTAGAGGTTGAGGTAGCCCTAGTGGAATTAGGTCTGATCCCCTGTGGGGTAGGTTTTCTATGGTGTTTGTAGCAGAAATTGATGCAGTGTGCTATCCATTTAGAAATGGTTTGCTTTGAAATGGCCTTGGGCTCTGCCCCTGTAGCAAGGCTGACTAGCAGCTAGTCAGATTTTCTGAAAGGTTTAGTCCTGTCAAGGTAGAACCTGAGCAGTCTGTGCACATCCAAGGAGTGCAGGATCCTTTCCCCTTTATTCTGAGGACTGGGAAAAAAGGTTGGCAAATGGATGGATTGGTTTAAAGCCACACTGGATACCACCTTGGGCATAAATGATGGGTTAGTCCTGAGGGAAACCCTGCCCGCATGGAAGATAATGAAGGGTTCCACAGTCGTAATGGCTTGTAACTCAGAAACTCTTCTTGCTGAAGTGATGGCTAGAAGTAAGGCTGTTTTCCAAGAGAGGAATTTTAACTCTACTGTAGCAGCAGGCTCAAAAGGGGGGAGCGTGAGCTTCTCTAGTACAAAGTTAAGGTCCCAGGCAGGAGTGGCTCTCCTTGGGGGTCTTAAATTGTTAGCTCCTCTCAGGAACTGTTTGATCAGAGGGTGAGAGAAGAGGGGTGTGGCTCAGTACTGTAATGAGCTGAGATGGCAGAGGCATGAATCTTAATTGATGAGAAGGATAGGCCTTTGTGGAGCAACTCTGCTAGATAATCTAGGATTTGAGGTAAGGTGGGCACTGCTGTGTCCTTTCCTTGAGACTGGCTCCAAGAACAGTTATCTTTTCCACTTTTCTGAATAGGATTTCCTAGTACTAGGCCTCCTGGATAACGCCCAGCACCTGTTTGCTGAGGGTTGCTGGTGATGTATTCAGTGAATAAGCCAGGCTGCCAGGTTTAGGGTTTGCAGCTGAGGATGCAAAATCTGTCCCTCCTGCTGGGACTGCACAGAGGGGGTCTGATGTAGGTGCCAGGGTGGCACTGCTGTCAGACTGCACAGGAGTGGGTACCAGTGCTGGCATGGCCAATCTGGTGCAATAAGGATTGTCCTTGGCCTGTCCTGTTTGATCTTGAGTAGTACTTTTGAAAGGAGGAGCAGAGGGGGAAAGGCATAGATTGAGAGGTTTCCCATGTAAAGGATAGGGCATCCACTTTCCATGCCTGGCTGTGGGGATTTCAGGTGCAAAATTTGCTCAACTGATGCTTTGGGGGGGAAGCAAAGAGGTCCACCTCTGGTGTCCCCACCTGTGTATTAGAAGTTTGAATGAGTTGGGTTCCAGTTTCCACTCGTGTAGGTCCATTAGCTTTCTGCTTAAGTCTGCCAGTGAATTTTGTTTGCCTGGCAGGAACTGAGCTTGCAGGTGCACTTGATTGCTCAAAGCTGTGAGTTCCCCCTGCTTGTTTATGTCCCGCATAACTCTAGTGTTGTCTGTCTTTATCAAGAGTTGTCCTGGCAGGATAAGGTATTTGAAGGCAGTCAGTGCATTCTGTACAGCTAACATTTCCTTTTGATTGATATGCAGGTGAATTTGTCCTCGTCTCCATTTGCCTTGAATGCATTTGCCTGCCATGTGAGCCCCCCCATGCATAGTCTGATGCGTCTGTTGTCAGGGTTTGGGCGGCGAGGGGTTGAGTGAAAGGGAGTCCCTTGTTGTGGTTGCAGGACTCTGCCCACCAAAGGAACTCTGTCCCTAGGCAAGGAATGATAGGAATCACTGTTTCCAGCTCCTGAGAATGCTGACACCAGAGACTTTTTAAGTACCATTGAAGTTTCCTTATATGCTGTCTTGCATATGGAATTAGTAGAATGCATGAAGCCATGAAACCTAGGGCTTGCTTATTTTTCTTGCAGATAGCTGGGTTTGGGTGGCCAGTAGTTTGAAATAATTTGTCAAATAAACCTGCTTTTCTGGAGTGAGGAATGTCATCTGGAAGTTGTGTTCAAGCTTGCTCCCAGGAATACAATCTTTTGGCTGGGTACCAGATGTGACTTCTTTTCGTTGATGGTATACTCCAGAGAAGTTAGGAGTCTCTTTACAAACATCAGGTGCTGAAGTAGCAATTCCTAACTGTCCACCTGAATCGGGCAATTGTCCAAGTATGGGTAAATTTGAATATTTCTCTGCCTGAAGTATGCAATGGCTGGAGCCAGGCACTTTGTGAATACCCTGGGCACAGTAGATAAGCTAAAAGGAAGTGCAGAGAACTGATAGTGCATACAGCCTGCCCTGAAACGTAGATATTTCCTGCAAGATTCCCTTATGGGGATGTGCAGATAAGTTTCTTTTAAGTCTAGGATGACTAGCCAGGAGTCCTTGGCTAGCATAGGAAGCAGCTGCTGGAGTGTAAGTATTTTGAATTTTGGTACCACCAGGAAGGTGTTGAGAGTTGACAGATTCAGAATATGGCGCTAAGAGTTCTCTTTTTCTGGGCACCAGGAACAGTCTGGAGTAGAAACCCTGTCCCCTTTGCTCTGTTGGAACAGGTTGAATAGCCTTGATACTGAGAAGAGAAAGTACTTGTTTTTGGGCCTCTGCCCATTGATTTGGAGGAAGGTCTGGCAATCCGTTTCGGGTTGGCAGTGAATGGAAGTAGAATCTGTATCCCTGGGATACAAAGTTTAAGACCCATCGGTCCTGGGTAATATACTTTCAGTTTTTTTGCATGCAGGGCAAGTTTTCCTCCTAGGGGTGCAAGAACTTGGGCATGGCTAGGAAGGATGAAGGACAAGTCATAGTGAACTTATTCCATAAGGGGGTCGCTTACCACTGTTTTTGAGGAGGGAGGGCTGAGAAGGTCTGACAGGGACTGTAAAGGACCAGTTTATTGAAGGCCAATGCCTACTGAATCTAGATGGCTGTACTTGTATGAAATCTTTAACAGTTTCCATAGATTGAGATTTTTCCTCCATCTTTTTAAGAACTTCTTCTGCTTTTGAGCCAAACATTCTTGATTTAATGGAGCATCTAGTAACTTTGCTTTGACATGGTCTGGCAAGATTTGTTCCTTCAGACAAGCATGCATTTTCAGAGCAGACCCAGTGACAGCAGTCCTGCAAGATGCTTCTAAGGCATCAAAACCACACTGCAAAGTATGTTTACCATCTTGGTTTGCAGAATGCATTAACTCTTGTAAGTCTTGATTTTCTGCACAATCAGGAATCAACAACATTTTTTGTTTAATAAGTTCCATAATATGCTGCTGGTACTTCAACATGTGAAACTGGCAATTTAAAGCCCTGATGGCAAGAGTTGCAGAGGTATATACTTTCTTACCCAATCTGTCTAGAGCCCTAGAATCCTTGTCCGAAGGGGTAGGGTTTTTTGGCTGGAGTAGCCTTAATACCTTTAGGTCCCTGGGAAATGGTCTCTGGATCCGCAGTGGAATTTTTAAAGAGAAATTTGTGAGAGTCAGGTACTCTTTAGTACTGGTCAGGTTTTCTAGGAGCTGGTGGTAAAGTATCAGAGGTAAGACTGGATTCCATAAAGACATCGACAATATCCAGGATGGGGGGGGGGGGGTATAGCTAGAGGCCTATGCTGAGGCAAGTCTAAAAATTCCCCTGAGTCTCTTTTTGGACTGTGGGTAGCCCTGGTACTCCCAGCGGAAATGCTCTCTTAGGGTATGCAAGGTTTCACCGAAAGAACAGTCCTCTTGGGGGGAGGCAGAGGGAATGGAATCCTCATAGGTAGATAAGGGTATGTCCTGGTAATCACAGGGGTCAGAGTCATCAGACTCCTAGTCTGTAGAATCAGAAGAAAAATCAATTATTTGTCTTTTAGAGGGGGAAGGCTGGCTTCCCCTAATTAAAAGTAATAAGGTCTTCAGCCATTCTAAGCATTTGTTTCTGTGGCATGGGAGCTTGGGAATGCGCTTTGGTCCCCAGTTTCCTAGGCGTAGTGCGAACTCTGGGCCTGAGAAATTCAGAAGTTTTAGTCATTAACGAAGTAGTCGGTTGAATAAGAACATCGGAAGGTCTGACTACACCCTCAGAAGCCGGTGCCTGCACAGTGGCTCTGGACCCATCTAAGGTAGAGACATCCTCAGGTTCCATAGTCGAAGAAGCATCTTGCGGCATACCGGACTCTGAATGGGTCTCAGTAGACACCTGCGAATCTGTAGAAGCGGGTAACATGGGCTGCAAAAGTGCCTCACTGAGTACTGGCGGACTGGCGACTAGCTTAACGGAAGCGTCGTTGGCAGTTTTGGACCTATGCGGTCTGTCTCCATCTTTATCCTTGCGTTTTTTCAGAAGATCGATAGTCGGATGGCTTATCGAAGCCATTTCGGAATATGGAGAAGGAGAGCAAAAGAATTGAGAGACAAAAATAGCCTGATGATGACAAATAGTTTGGGCGTTCAACAAGGCACAAAACCAACAGCGAGGGACGTCGTGGTCTGGGCCTATACAGGTGACGCAGTAAGAATGAAAATCTCTGTGATTTATTTGCTTTCCACAGGCAAGACAATTAACTTTTTCTGACATCAGTTAGAGCAAGAAAAAAAGGATCCCCAACGGGGTACTTAGCTTTAGAAGACTTCAGGTTTGAAACTCGAAAAACGAAAATTTCAGGTAGCGGCCGACTGGCACTTGCGAACTGCTTCTGCTTCGGGCTCCCACGGGGCAAGAAAAGCTGATTGATGTAATGGCATCGGCTGCATGTTTTATACCCGTGACGACCTGATGTCATGGAAGAGGAGACAGCATCCGACGCAGAAATCCCAAGACTCTGGTACTCGGGCCGACTGAGGGCTAACTGCAGGCAGATTAACCCAAGTGTGATGACTGCAACAGTGAAACATGAACATTATCCGGACAGCACAAAGAAATAATCTCCCTGGCGAGTCTTACAGCAATTCTCCCTTCAGCAGCACATTTTTTTGAAAAAAAAAAAAAAAAGTAATTTAATTATTCAGACCAGCAGGTAACAGTTTCCAAATGCGGTAGCAAATACAACAAAATAAAGCAAAATGCCAAGAATGACAAAATTTCCACTTTAATTTAAGCTCTAAAACGCAGGCTTTTCGTCGGCTGACACGCCGACTTCTTCAGAAATAATGTAAAAACATTTTAAAAATCAACCACATGGTTTAAATACATCGTAAAAGTCACCTGATTTACCTCGTTCACTCAAACCATTTAAAGTCCACTAAATCCCACATTCATATACTTAGATGTAAATGCTTGTTGTTTTGAGAAAATCCGCATCTACTATACCAAGTACACAAACTCTGAAATAACCCGTATATCCTAATATACCAAAACAGGTAAACAAAACAATTCTACACGGTGAAACACCGCGAGAATAAAAAACACAACCTGTTGGTTAACCTGTGTAAAGCATATGAAATGCAATGTAAAACCAACTAATAAAATCCATCCTGACCGGTAATCCGCTGTAAATCACAGCAGGAATAATCATTAACAACACATCTATCCTAACCGGTATAATATTTATAACATTTTGTTAACCATAGTAAATATTCACAATTAAATAAACAAATAATGAATGTAAAATGCTACACAAGTTAATACAACTAACCCTGGTCTGTGTTTTAATTTGGTTCGCAACTAGTGTATTAATGAATAACACATGTCAATCTGACTGTTACAACAACTATAAGTAAAAAAAAAATTAAGTGAAACTCACAACTATGTTTTTTTCAACAATAGATTTTTTCATCAGTTGATAGGAGTACCGATGGGATCCCCATGTGGAGCTACTAGTGTAGCCAACTTGGTTATGGCGTATTGGGAAGTAACTTAGATCTTTTCTTTCCCCTATTTATGGAGACAGTCTCCTTGTATACCCGATTTTTGGATGATATTTTTATCATTTTTAAGGGCAACAATGAGACTGTTCTCAAGCTAATGGAGCTGTTCAATTCATCTTCTGAATTTCTCAGTTTTACTCAGTTTTAATACCGACAGGGTAACATATTTAGATACTGACTTTATGAAAGATCTTGAAAATGGATGTTTTATAGCTAAAATATACAGAAAGGAGACCTTTTCTAATAGTTATGTTCATTTTACCAGTTGCCATCCATTTTCCCAAAAAAGGTCCATCTTTAAAGGTCAATTGGTTAGGGCAGCCCGTATGGTAACCCGAGAATGCGATTTTTTGGAGGAATATTGTTTCATGTCCAATTTGTTCTTAAACAGGGGATACCCTGCAGACCTCATTAACAACTTAGTAGAGGAGGTTCAGATCAAGAGGGCTTCTGGATTTTATGTACCTATTTTGAGCCAAGATCTCTTGGTTCAGGAGACCAATGAAATGCCCAGAGTTCCAGGTACTACTATGTTCAGCAGTTTTATTTTGACGTTTAGCATGGATGCTAAGGAATTATTTTCTATTATATTGAAAAACTGGAATTTAATATTCCAAGATGATTCATTAAATAGGGCCATTGTTGAACATCCAAGAATAGTATTTAGGAGGGGTCCTAACCTCAAGAGCATTTTACAGAGGAAATCGTCGTCATTCAATTCTCGGGATGGCATGTTTAAATGCAATATATGCCGCTACTGTAGGTACATAAAGACGGGCTCTAGACATATAATTTGAGACTCGGTATATTCTATTAAGGGTAGATACAACTGCCAAAGTTCACAAGTGGTATATGTAACCCAATGTACTTGTTGTTCAGCGTTCTATGTCGGGAAGACAGACAGAAAACTACAGGAACGCATTTATGAACATTTATATGCCATGAGAAAAGGTAAAAAGGAGAACGCCTTAGCCAAACACATTCTAGATAATCCAAATCACAACTTTCAGTTTTATGTAATAGACCAGGTTAAATCCGATAGCAGGGGAGGTCCTATATCCCCTGTTGTTGGAATATAGAGAGTTGGTATGGCAACTAAGATTGGATGCATGTCATGCACCTGGCATCAATGGTCCTTTGGTGTTAACTTGTCTTTTAAAATTAAAGCAGCTGAATAGATAAAGGTTTTCTTTGGCCTCACAGGCTATGACTGGACTTTATAGCATTTAATAGCAATGTTTTTTAACACAAAATAATCATTTTTTACCAAGATGATAGAATGCTTAGTTTTATTAGATTTAGTTCACAATTTTTTTCATTGTTATTTAATCAGATCTCCCTTCGGCTTATATATGATCCAGAATGGTTAGGTTCCTATAATTATTGTTTGCGATTTCTGTAAAACGATTTTTATTATTTCTTACAGTTTTTTCTAGTCAAATCAATATTTGTTAGTTTAATACTTTATTACCCAATCCCCAGTGACTGTTCACAGGTCGGGTTGAATATGGGCTTCTCCGCCTAGATGGAGTGGGCGGAACCAGATTAAAGGATGTTCAGCCCTTCCTTTTTATTTATTTTATTATGGTTGGTACTATTGGCTAAGTATATGAAATTTTTGAAAATGGTTATCGATTTACTTTTTAGTCGTAGTACTGTGGCTTTAAATAAGGGGAGGAAACCATAATTTTATCACGAGTGATTTGATGACAGTAAAGTGTTATTCTGGCAAAAAGTGTTATTTATTTTTTCACTTATATTTTCTTTTACTTATAGTTGTTGTAACAGTCAGATTGACATGTGCTCATTAATATACTATTTGTGAACCAAATTAAAACACAGACCAGGGTAAGTTGTATTAATTTGTGTAGCATTTTACATTCATTATTTATTTAATTGTGAATATTTACTACGTTTAACAAGATGTTATAAATATTATACCGGTTAGGATAGATGTGTTGTTAATTATTCCTGCTGTGATTTATAGTGGATTACCGGTCAGGATGGATTTTATTAGTTGGTTTTACATTGCATTTCATATGCTTTACACAGGTTAACCAAAAGGTTGTGTTTTTTATTCTCAGGGTGTTTCACCGCGTAGAATTGTTTTGTTTACCTGTTTTGGTATATTAGGATATACGGGTTATTTCAGAGTTCGTGTACTTGGTATAGTAGATGCGGATTTTCTTAAAACAACGAGCATTTACATCTAAGTATATGAATGTGGGATTTAGTGGACTTTGAATGGTTTGAGTGAACGAGGTAAATCAGGTGACTTTTACGATGTTGTATTTAAACCATGTGGTTGATTTTTAAAATGTTTTTATGTTATTTCTGAAGAAGTCGGCGTGTCAGGTGACGAAAAGCCTGTGTTTTAGAGCTTAAATTAAAGTGGAAATTTCATTCTTGGCATTTTGCTTTGTTATCTTGTTGTATTTGCTACCGCATTTGGAAACTGTTACCTGCTGGTCCGGAACGCACCCATTTTGGAGTTTTCCTTTTTTGTTTTTTCTATTCCTTGGTTTGTAATTTAATTATTCGCTGATGGATGAGCATCCTTCCTCTCTTTCACCAAGACAGGTGGAGGAACCCTACATAGCTTAAAAGGAAGCTCACCCTATGTTGATGCCCTGGCATGGTCGGTCTGCCAGCACAACGAAAGGGTTAAAAAAAAAAATCTGGCTCAATGAGAATCATTCTGAGGATTGTGTCAGTGAGGCAGGTGAAATCTCTGGCTGAGGTCTGTCAGGTTCTGCATGAGGGCATTTGACCAAAGTATGTGATCTAAATCAAGTGTGGGAATCCAGTCAGTCAATGGTGCATTCACTGTTGTCTACTGTTAATCAGATGTAAATAGTTTCCCACCTGCTTTATCAGGTTCCTCTCCAAGTTTCAGTGAGTAGACTCTGATGGATATATCTGCCTTCTGAAGTACCTGAAAAGTTTGATATGATGGACTCCTTAGGGGCTTTGTCAGGGTAGACAACTCCTCAAATGCTAACCTTGAGAGTACCATCACATTACAGGTGCCCTCAGACAGACAGCCCTACAGTATCCCCTGGCTCCTCAGGCCTAATGCAAGACTTCCATGGGTGGACATCTGGAAAAGTGCTTTCCAATAAGATTGATGTACAAAGCAGGAATGCAGCTAACTTTTTATGGTTTAGGTGAGCTAGAATGGTGTCCATCCTGGCTTTAATGGTTTTTGGCCCGATTTCTTTACAGATATAGAGTGACAATGTGGCCGAGGCCTGAACCACACACACATGCTTGTCCTTGAAATTAAACATTTTTTTTCCAAGCACAGTTGCTTTGCCCAGTAGGCATACCAGACCAAACCTCCATTTGGGAACGCTCAGTCCCGAGCAGAGGTATTAAATTCAAACTTCAAAACTCAAAATTTTCTACAATTACTTCAATAACTCACTCTCTCTCTAGATAACTGGAGAAACTGAATCCCTCAGATGGTACTTATTGGTGTTCTTCCACTTGTAGTCCGGCCTGTTGGACTAATGAACATCTTGACAGTACTGAAATACATAGCAAGGACGACATGATGTAGAGACCACTTGTCTATTTTTGCCTTTACAATGAGATGTGATGATGTCTGCATGGTCAGTGTAAGGGGGAGGGAGGCTCTGACACACTGGAGAGACATAGAATTCTGCCTGTGGAAGAGATCCATGAAGTTAAGACTGCAGAAAAGACTTACACAAAGAGCATCAAATTGTATTTTCCCTAAAGTTCAGAGACAGCGAAGTATTAAATCATGTACCTGTAGGAAAAATACTTAAAATTTAACAGGCAGCTACATCTTAACCTCTTGAGGTGTAATAATTGCTTGTAATGGTTTACTAATGCAGAAAAGGCACTTCCAATGAGAGTACTAGCTTCTGCAACTGCAAAGGTAACAGTGTTAGTGGCAGAAACTTCCTTTTTTTGAGTGGGAGGATGCCACCTCAGGCTACAAAATCTGAAGCACCAGAAGGTTCAGAGAAGACTATCCTTAGACCTTAAAAAAGATCCCTAAATAACAGAACAATGGCTCCAGTGATGACAAATTGAGCTATTCTTTTAGAAGCTGCCTCCCAGCCTGCTTGGAACATTAATGCAACATAATTCAGTGACTATACCTGTGGATTGTTGGCCTCTGCTAGTTTGCACTGTCTAAGGAACAGCTTCAAGTTTCCCCAATTCATGAAAGGCAGAAGCACCATTGGTTTTTCTCCTTCTTCTATACAGACATGGCTGATGGGCAGTAGGTTCCTACCAAGAAAAAAATGAACAGAAAAGATGATAAAAACTATAAAGTCTCTTTACAGCAAATAGAGGAACCTACAAACTAATGTATGATTTTTTTTTTCCATGACAAAAACAACCATCACTATAAACAAATCAGCACACTCTTCCATAAAAATCCAACAGCAGAAACGCATAAAACGCCACCTATAACATAAATTTCAGGAGAAAATACTCTATTGGTAAGAAGTAATTTCAAGTCCAAGAAAGGAAATAAATTGAGCAAAACATATTATCAATTCACCTGGAAAGGAAAGTAATACAAACATTAACTGACATACCACCAACACTATGATAATTTTAAGATCTTTACATCTTTTGTTGACCAGATTAGAACACTGATTCAAATACATGATTTTCAAGTACAAGCCCATGGCTACATCACGCAGAAATATATTGAACAGTACATAAATCACCAATTGTTTGCAAGATCAGTTTAGACAGAGAACATTGAGAAAATTCTAGGCCCATTTCTTCAAACTGCTTGCACATGCTGCAACTTGGCCTCTGCAACTGTTCTGTAACTCCTGCTCCTGGTAATAGCTGAAAGTATCCACAAAGAGTAAACTATATTCATCACTAACTACTAAATAAACAAGAAATTACTAAAGGATCTTAAGTCAGTAAATTAACAGTTGCAAATGCTCACAGTTGGATGGTTATTTCATAGGTTGGTACTAGGCTATTGGCCCTAGGGCCTATACAAGCCTAGCCATAACAATTCCCTGGCTATTTCTTCCCACAGTATTTACTTCCCTGGACCCATCTAGCAGGGCGACTGACATGATCCCCGGGATGAATTTCCTATTTCCCATCCAACCATCAAGGTTTCTTTTCAAGAGGGCCAAAGAGGCGCTCTGCTTGACATGTATGGGCAGTCTACTCCAGAGTCTGGGGAGTTTCTGGGTCAGGAACCTATCCCTCCAGCATGTTTTGTTCATTGTAATGACAAGGTTTAGATCCCTGGAGTGTGCATCTCTGAGGGATTGGGATTTCTTTAAGTGTCGGATGTCCAACAGCTCTGGGTTTGACATGGACTTGTATGTTAAACAGAGATCGCCTCTGAGTAGACGATATGCGACAGAGTATAGGAGTTTTTTTTTTTTTTTTTAGACTGTCAGCATAGGGCATCTGCTTTAGGCCTGTGATTCTTTTAGTGAGGTATTTCTGCGGCATTTCCAGTTGTTGCAGATGTCTTGAGAGGTACATATCAAACAGTACAGTCTTCAATGATTTCAACCTGTGGAGCAAATCTTCTGCCAAAAGTCTCTTCCAACCACATTCCAAATGTAAAAAAACAGTAGGGCAGACACTTGTACTCTGTTCCTTTATTCAGAGGTCACAAAGGAATTCCTCAGCTATAAGGGTGAAAGAAGGGTATTGCTGGTACACACTACAGAAACACATCTACACTCCCCACAGCAGCCCACAAGAACTAAATAAACAAGTGGTAACAGCTGTCAGGCCTGTTCAAAGAGATTTCCTTCAATGGCACTGCAGTTGTGAGTACTCAGAACAAAGATCTCTGTGTGATGTATAGTTAAAAGTTAGAGCAGCCTTCATCAACAATTTCTTTTTTGATGAATAGGTTGCAGTACGTGTCCTGTTTAGAGACAAACTTTTGCCCCAGTCCTCCATCTGCCTCCTGATTTAAGGGACTTAACTTTTCTGCTTTTGGAGAGACTCCCTTTACACTAATTTAAGGGCTTTCAAGATTTTTAGTGCAGAAAGAGTAAAAAGCAATATCCCCTTCATCTCCTTACTTCTCATTACTTACCATTTTACACATACCTTTGCCATTTTGCTATTAGTCAGCTGTCTTAACATCTGAAAATTTGTAAGACAAGCATTTCACGAACTGTAGGAATCAACAAAAAGAACGCTGTCACAAGGCTTCAAACCAAAGAAATTTCTTTAATGACATGAGAGTTCACAAAAATAGAGATCACTGCATGAAGTTTTAACTTAATATGAAATCACTTTGTGATCTCTATTTTTGTGAACTCGTGTCATTAAAGAAATTTCTTCGGTGCAAAGCCTGGTCACAGCTTTCTTTTTGCCGATTCCTCCATTTGAAAAACTATTCAAGGTTATGCCCTCGAATGACTTGTGGAAATGAATTTTGGAGCCTACAATGCAGCAGTGATCCCCTATTCTTGAAAATTTACTGTTACAGTGAATGTGCTCACACAACTATACTATAGCTGTTATACAGATCACTACTTAAAGTAGAATCATATCCATGGAAAGAGCACCAACATCCATTCATTCTGAGAAAGAGACTGCAGACATACCCCTGGCAAAACAGCATATTTAAAACTTGACCCATTCTTATCATTGTATTCCATCTCCTACAGATTGCTAAGGGATGACCTGTGCCTGGCTTACAGGGAAGTCTCTGAGATAGCCCTAACAGAAATGCTACACATTTGTAAATCAAACTGCACAAGAGTCACTTGCTCCAGGGATTTTAACCTAGCCTCTGACAAACAGGTTATGCTGAAGAGACGGATACATCTCCCAGAGACTGACACTTCTCTGGAACAAGCTTCCAATTCTTGTGAAAGAGAGCCCTTTCCTGACCCTCTTCAAACGCAACCCAGTTCAATGGATGGGTGACCTCAAATTCACTCTTGGGGTGGTACCCATGTCCCTCCTGGACCAACAAAGTCGTTATTAATTACCATAGACCCCTTACCTCTGCAAACTTCACTCACCCAACCACTGACAACTGGGGCAACTCGGGATAAATATGGCTAGGTTTGTAAGGGCTCCAGGGTAATTAGCCTATTAACCTTCTAATAACCTATGAAAGCTTGTACAACGGGTATTTGTTCAAACAGCGGCTTCATAAACACTTTGAGCAAGAACATTACTGAGGAAGACTGCTTGGTAGACTGGACTGCTACTCGTTATCTCAGTGTTTTACCAAGGTATAAATAAGCAGAAGGTGATGACGTGACTCAAAATGAGAAACACTTGGATACATTTTATCTATACTGATCAACCCAGTTTACCTAGAATGTACTGTGCAACGAACTGGTTGGACCATCTGACATCTTCAGTAATGTACAAAACAATACAGATGCTGGCTATGCATAGCTAGCAAATATATTATTTTTTTCCTTTGTTCTGAGCATCAAGATACGATACTGCGAGATGTACAACTTGGTTCAGTGACAGGTCTGACACCACCATAAACATACAGACTTTCCTGAGGTTAATCCTGACCTTTTGAGAAAACACGGATAATTTCTTGGCCATAATGATTTGGAGCTCAGAAATTCCTCTACACAAGTTAAATGCAGCCAAAAGAAGTATCTTCCATGATAGAAATTTGATGGGTGGAGTCCTAGGTTAAAATAAGGAAGTATTAACTCTTTCATCACAAGATTCAAGATCCCCTAGGGATGGAACTGCTTTTAGGACGAGTAAGATGCAGTATGTCAATTAGAAACAGCCTTGTTGTACAACCAGAGAGGGTATGCTGCTAGAGCAGAAAACTATTTCAACAGATTTGTAACGCATACTATTCTGGAGACGGTAGCACACCAGAAGGAGAATTTTCTCCTCTTTTCACAGTTAAAACGATCTAGTGCTAGCTTTCCTACTCTCCCTTAGGCAATAAAGCAGTGTCATAGAAGCGTATCTGGCTGATGTTGGTCAGGTTTAGGTTCACCAAAAACCTCCCTTTTCCTAGGTTAGGAGAGCACAGAAATGGGGAAAAAAGGACTGGGCCCTCCTGCTCAGCTGCACTAGCTAAGAGAAACATGGCTGTCTTGGCCAAGGCTTAGTCTATCCATGCTTCTAATAAGGCACTTGGGATTATGGGAAAAGGAAGGAAGGCAAACAGGAGGCTTCTTATCTGTGGGAAAAGAAAAGACACTGCCTGCCCACTTGTCTTTCAAGGGTACCAAGTGCAGATTTTTTGTCTGACTGTTGAATTTTTAAGGTAAAAATATCCAGGACTGGGTCAGTCCATCCCTGTGTTACTGTCAGAAAAGCCCTGGGCGCATTAACTTTTGTAACTATCCTGGACCTTCTTGAATTGTCTGCTACAAAGCTGTGGTCAGAAGGCATTAAGAAACCTAGAGTTTACTTAGCAAAAATCACTAGTCTGTACAGATAGCAACATCAGGCACCTCCCTGCTAATTCATATACAAAAATGCTGTTGCATTCTCTGTGACTACCTGTTAAGGTAACTGGATGAGAGACTGTCACATTAATGCATCTTTTCAACACAAATGAGCTCCAAATCACTACAATTTGAGGACTGTTTTTTTTTTTTTTTTTGAGGGTTTTTGCCACCACTACCTGCAGATCATCAGTCCCCCGCCTTCAAAATGCCTCTTCATTCCCCATCACCGGGACAAGGGTCATCTGGCAGACACCATTAGCCTAGGTCAAAGTATTTTCTTTATGGTGGAATGGCACTGTGATGGAAATCCAACACTCAGTCCACATAAAATCAGGTTTATTGTTCAGAAACACAAAGTGGAAAGCACAAACCATGATAAAATACAGAAACGCCCACCAAATACTGCGTTTTCGTCCAAACCAAGACTTCATCAGATGTATTTTTGGTATACCCAAGGTGCATAACAATGTTATGGACCCCCCCCCCCCCCAGGCCTATTGTGGCAACGGAGGGTTCCGTTACTGCACCACTGGCTAAGTATTTAGATGTTAAGTTAAAGCCCTTCTGCTTGACTAGTACAGATCATTATTCCTAGGACTTACTCAAGCAAATTAAATCAGGTTTATATCTGGAGGATATGTTAATCATTACCATAGATATTGTTGACTTATTTACTTGTATCCCCAATGAAGAGAGTATGTTATGGTTGGAGGACTTGTTAGTGGAAAAAGGTATATTTTCGCAAGACGAGTTTTGTACTGGTCTTACCTTGATACAATTGGTCTTGAAAAATAATTTCATTAATTTTGAGGGTGAATTTTTCTGAAAAATCAAGGAAGTGGCGATGGGAGCCATATGTGCGCCTATGTATGCCATTATTTTATCCATTTGGGAACAAAAATTCAGTTTTAATTTCCAATATGTGGGATGTTGGAATCCATATAGGCACTACCTGGATGACATTCGTTTGTTTTGGACTGAACCAAAAGATACGTTTTTTGATTTTTTTAAAAAATTTGTAGTCTCTGAAATTTAATCTAAAGTTCACCTGTACTATTAATGACAAGAAGATGAATTACTTAGACCTTACCATTCATAAGCATCAAGGAAGGTTTAAGTCTACAGTGTATAGGAAAGACATATTTTCCAATTCACATCTGTATTTCACCAGCGCCCATCCTTTTTATCAGAAAAGAGGGATAGTCAAAGGGCAGCTGGTGAGGGGTAGCAGGATGTCCTCCAAGGAAGAAGACTTAAATTGTGATTTTTTTGCAAAAAGTTGTTTAAATAAAGGGGTCATCAGGTATACTTGATTCAGGACGTTAAAGAAAAGGTCCTTAAAGGTAGAGGGGATATGTTTGCCTCCCTTTTAGGAAGGAAAGAAATGAACAGAGTAGAAGCAGACAGTGTTCCAACATCATCAAATTCATTTGAAAGGGCATTCGTGACATGTTTTAATGGTGACGCAGGAGTCATTCACCATGTAACGGTTAGCAAATAGAACAGGTTTGGTAGCTTGCCAGATTTGGACATTTTTGGTGAGCCCTTTAATTGCATTTTTAGGAAAAATTTCAATATCAAGGATTTAATTCAGAGGAAGAGGGATGTAGCTGGTGTTAATGATTCAACTAAAAGGGGTACTTATAGGTGTGGATTTTGTCCAGTGTCCATATGTTTTAAATAGTGACTATGTTTACACTGCTGCAAGGAACAGGATGGTCAATTGTGAGGACAAGCTTCTTGCAATACTAGTGGGGTGGATTATTTGGCATTATGTGGGGTCTGTGATGTATTTTATGGGGGCAAAATGGAAAGGAAACTCCGTAAGAGAATATATGAACATATGTATGATGTTAAAATTAAGAATTCCAAAAATGCTTTATATCAACACAGAACTTCATGTACATCAGCCAATTTTACATTTTTTGTTATAGATATTATACCTAAAGACAAAAGAGGGGGCCATGGGAAAGTACAGTTGTGTACACTTACTATAAATATAGATGTTCAAGTGTATCCACTGTTGCAGTCATCACATTTGGGTTATCCCTGCCAGGGTAGCCCCCAGCAGGCCCGAATACCAGAGGCTTAGTATTTCTGAGTCGGTTGCTGTCGCTTCAGGACTGACGTTGGGTCGTTAGTAGTATAATGTAAGTAAGGCAGCTGACGCCATTACATCAGTTTTTCTTGCCCTGTCAGGAGCCCCCAAGCAGGGTTCTGGTGGAAGAACCCCACCAGTAGAAAGTAAATACCAAAATGTCCCTTGTAAGGAGAGGAAAGAAAGAAAAGGGGGTTGAGGGAGGGAAACCAGTTCTGCAACAGTGAATACACTCGAACATCTACATTTATGGTAAGTGTACACAACTGTACTATGTTCTTCATGTTTCACTGTTGCAGTCATCACATTTGGGTTGATTCCCAAAGCTGTAGAAAAGGGTGGAGGCAGTCAAGGAGACTTGGGGCTGGCTAGGATGCCCTGCAAGACTGCAGAGGCAAACCCTGCCTGGATTTGGAGAGGAAAAGCAGGTGGTAACGTTTGGTAAAAGTGTGAACAGATGTCCAGTTGGCAGCCTCCAGGATGTCCCTGAGGAAAGCTGCAGAGGTGGAGGCTGCTCTGGTGTAGTGAGGTCCTGACCCCCTTAGGGGGAGGCTTTCCGTGTTGTTTGTAGCAGAAATGGATGCAGTGTGCTATCCATTTGGAAATTGTTTGTATGGAGATGGCTTTGCCCTCTGCCCCTGCAGCAAAGCTAACCAGCAATTGATCAGACTTTCTGAGGAATTTAGTCCTGTCTAGATACAATCTGAGTTGTCTGTGCACATTTAGAATGCGCAGGATCCTTTCCCCCTTGTTCTGTGGGTTAGGGAAAAAGGTGGGAAAATGAATGGATTGGTTGACAATGGATACCACTTTGGGCATGAAGGATGGGTTAGTCCTGAGGGAAACCCTGTCAGCATGGATGATGATGAAGGGCTCCACAGCCATGAGTGCTTGTAGCTTGGAGACCCTTCTGGCTGAAGTGATGTCCAGAAGGAAAGCTGTCTTCCAGGAGAGAAATTTTAGCTCTGCTGAAGATGCTGGTTCGAAGGGGGGCAGGGTGAGCTTTTCCAACACACAGTTTAGGTCCCAAGCTGGGGTTGGTGCTCTTCTGAGTGGCCTCAAGTTGCTAGCCCCTCTTAGGAATTGTTTGATCAGAAGGGGTGAGAAAAGGGGCTGCTCAGTGGGGAAATGAGCAGAGATAGCAGAGGCATGAATTTTAATACAAGGAAAAGAGAGACCACTCTGTAGCAGGTCAGCCAAGTAATCCAGGATGAGAGGGAGGGAGGGCTGTGCCGTATCAGCTCCCTTAGCCTGAATCCAGGTGCAAAATCTTTTCCATTTGTCAGCATAAGACTTCCTAGTGCTAGGGCGTCTGACCTCATGTATAACATCTAGAACATGTTTGCTGAGGCTGGCAGATTGATCGGGGGTTACGGGAATAAGCCAAGCTTGCAAATTGAGGGTCTGCAATTTTGGATACAGTGGGTACCATTGCTGGTGAGGCCAGTCTGGAGCAATAAGAATTGTCCTTGGTTTTTCCTCCCTTATTTTGAGCAGTACCCTGGGGATGAGAGGTAGTGAAGGAAAGGCACAGACCGATAGATTGACCCAGGGGAAGGACAGAACATCCACTTTCCAAGACATGCAGTAATGCTCCATGGTGCAGAACTTACTGAGCTGATGATTGGTGTGGGAGACAAAGAGGTTGACCTTCAGAGTGCCCCATTTCTGAGTTATTAGGGTGAAGGTTCTTTTGTCTAGCTGCCACTTGTGTGGGTCCAGAAGATTTCTGCTTAAGTGGTCTGCCAGAGAGTTTAGAGAATCTGGCAGGAATTGTGCTAACAGGTGGAGCTGCATGGCAGAGGCTAACAGGTGGAGCTGCATGGCAGAGGCTGTGTGGCAAAGGGTCATGGCCAGCCTGCATAGAAGGTAAGTCCCTCCCTGCTTGTTGATAGACCACATCACAGTGGTGTTTGTTTTGATCAGGAGAGCCCCTGGGGAAAGAAGGGGCTTGAAAGCTGTCAAGGCGTGCTGGACATCTATCTCTTTTTGGTTGATGTGTAGATGGATTTGCTGTGGGCTCCATTGGCGATGTATGCACCTGCTGTCAATGTGTGCACCCAGGCATAGTCTGATGCGTCTGTGGTGAGGGTCTGGGCGGCAGGGGGTGGTGAAAAAGGTAGTCCCTTGTTGTGGGAGCATGCTGTTGCCCACCAAAGAAAATATTTTCCGATGCAAGGTAGCATGGGTATAAGAGTTTCAAGGTCTTGACAGTGTTGACACCAAAAGCTTTTTAGGTGCCACTGAAGTTTCCTCATATGCAGTCTGGCATATGGAATGAGTAGAATGCAAGATGCCATAAACCCCAGAGCTTGCAGGACTTTCCTTGCAGATAACTGCTGTCTGTTGGCTAGTTGAGAGAAGTAGGCTGTCGGGTAAGTTTGCTTCTCTGGTGTAAGGAATGCCATCTGGGATGCTGTGTTCAGGCTTGCTCCCAGGAATATAATCCTTTAGGTGGGTACTTGTTTGGATTTCTTTTCGCTGATTGTGTACCCCAGGGAGTTCAGTAGAGACTTTACAAAGACCAGGTGATTGAGCAGCTTTTCCTGGCTGTCTGCCTGAATTAGGCAGTCATCTAAGTATGGGTAAATCTGGACATTCCTTTGTTTGCAAAAGGCAACGGCCAGAGCCAGACATTTTGTGAAAACTCTGGGAGCAGTAGATAAGCCAAAGGGAAGTGCAGAGAACTGAAAATGCAGAGATCCTGTCCTGAAACGTAGATATTTCCTGCATGATTCCCCGATAGGAATGTGGAGGTAGGCCTCTTTTAGGTCTAGGGTGGCTAGCCAAGCATCCTTGGAGATCATGGGTAGCAGCTGCTGGAGAGAGAGCATTCTGATTTTTGGTATCACCAGAAAGGTGTTTAGAATGGCTAGTTCGAGGATGGGATGCCAGGTGCCCGCTTTTCTGGGTACCAGAAAGTCTAGAGTAGAAGCCTTGGCCTTTCTGTTCGTTCTGCAGGAATGTGCACTATTGCTCTCATAGAGAGCATGGAAAGCACTTGCTTTTGCGCCTCTGCCCACTGGTTTGGAGGCAGATCTGGGAACCCCTTTAGAGTTGGAAGGGTGTGGAAAGAAAATCTGTATCCCTGGGACACTATATTGAGGACCCAGCGGTCACTGGTAATGGTGGGCCAAGTGCTTGCGTGAAAGGAGAGTTTTCCTCCTAGGGGTAAGTGAAGGTGGGCAGGGGGAGGGGGTGGTGGAGGAGAGTCATTGTGAGTTCTTACCATGAGGGGGTAGCTTAGAACTCCCTGCTTTTGAAGTGGAGGAAGTCCACTGTTTAGATCTCTGCATTCCCTGTGGCTGCTGTCTGGGGGGGATCTGCTTCCACAGGGTCTGGGCTGAACTGACCTGGTGGGAGCACAAAAGGATCAGTGCTTGGAGGGGCAATGCCTGCTGAACCTGAGCGGCTGGACCTGTAAGAAATCCTCAACTGTCTGTATAGATTTAGCTTTTTCTTCCATCTTTTGCAAGACCTCTTCTGCCTTAGTGCCAAATAAGTTGTCTTTGTGCAAGGGTGCATCCAACAATTTAGATTTAACATGGTCTGGCAAGGGCTGTTCCTTAAGCCATGCATGCCTTCTAAGGAGAAAACCAGTGAGTGCTGCCCTGCAAGAAGCTTCTAGGCCGTCAAAACCACAGGGCAAGGTGTGTTTAGTTACTTGACTTGCAGAATGCATTAACTCTTTAGATTCTGCACAAGCAGGAAAGGAAGACACTTTTTGTTTGAGGAGTTTCGGGGTATGCTGCTGAAATTTTAGCATATGGAACTGGCAGTTTAGTGTTCTGATAAGCAAGAGTAGCAGAGGTGTATACTTTTTTACCCCATCTGTCTAGTGCTCAGGAATCCCTATCTGAGGGGGTGGGATTCTTAGCAGAGGCTGCTTTAATTCCTTTAGGCCCTTCAGAAATTACCTCAGAGTAAGCAGTAGGATTTTTAAAAAGAAATTTATGCGAGTCAGGGACTCTAATACCAGTCTGTTTTTCTGGGTGCAGGTGGGAGGGTGTCAGGAGTCAAACTGGATTCCAGGAAAACATCCTCCACAACATCCAGGACTGGGGGAATGGCCAGGGGTCTGTGCTGTGGAAGATCTAAGAATTCCCCGAGTCTCTTTTTAGACTGAGGGTAGTCCTCACATTCCCATTGGAAAAGCTCCCTTAAGGTATGAAGGGTTTCCCCAAAGGAAATGTCCTCGGGGAGAGGCTGAAGGGATGGAGTCCTCTGCGTCAGAATCCTCATAAGCAAAGCAAAGCAAAGAGCAAAAAGTAAAGGACTTCTTCCACAAAGTACTGTCAAAAAATACAAATAATAAATCCAAAAGTGAGGCAAGTACTACCACGCTGTATATGAAGCAACTTCACTTTATTAAAACAATAAAAGCAGTATCATAAGCGCTTTTGGGTAAATCCCTTCATCAGATGATAAAACACTAGTAAAAACATAGTATCTAATATAGTACAACACAGCCAATAAAAATAAATTAATTTACCTTCCTTTTTCTCTTGCATTGGTTTTAATGGGACAACATCATTTAATCCTGGGGCTTTGTCAGCTCCCAGTCTAAGAATCCATTGCATCTTTTTGTATTCAGTTTCATTATACAAGTCACCCATTCTTTGACTTCTGTTTACAACAGATATAACCATAAAGGCAAATACATGATCACTATGCAATTCTATATGCTTGTACAGTGCATTGTGTTCTTTTCTTAACCTTATATCTGATAGATGCTTAAAAATTCTCATCTTTTAGTCTGCAATTTGTTTTCCCTATGTAATATGCAGTACACTGTTGACAGTTCGCAATATAAACAACATTTTGTGTTACAGTCGGCATACATATTCAAAAAGTAATTCTTCCAAACTAACACTGGTGCAACAGAGAAATGAAAAAGGATTTAACAAAATAATTTATTCAACGTTTTCGTCCAGTAGATTTCTTCAGAATAAAACATCACAATCACAAACATTTATACAAATACTGCCTGTTAATATCTAATGAATAAGCCAATAATTCAATAAAACTTAAAATACAAAATGAAGAAATGTTACAAAAAACATGTTTTAAAATTAAGAAATCTAGAATATATGATTACCAACCTTACTTATACAGTATTTAATGTTAAATATTTATCCCCAGTTGTCTGTCAGCCAAAAAACACAATGTTGATCATGTCATTCAAACCTGGGGGGGGCATCCACCCCCAACCTTAGTTGCCATAATGTTTCTTTCCGTTCCACTTTATTTTTCATATTCCCTCCTCTTATATCCTTTTTTACTTGTTCTAAACTGGAGAATATAAATTTCTTATACAACTGACACTTTACTGAGTGTCTATAGAGAGCATTATTTTCGTCTTTGCTCTTTATGGCATAACAATGTTCCTTTATGCGTTTACTGAGACATCTTGTAGTCATTCCTACGTAATAGGCTGAACAGCCTGAACATAATGCGAACACATATACTAACCTAGTCCTGGGAAGATATGGTGATATCTGAGGCAGCACATGATTCGAAAGACAAACTTCTCTTTTACAACAGATTTGTGGACGATGATTTCTTTTTGTGGGGGGGCACCACATCAGAATTAACATCCTTTGTCAAGTATCTAGAGTCCACTACCAGCTTCTTTACATTTTCATTGAATTATTCTAGTTCAGTTATTGAATACCTGGATGTTAGTATTATTAAGAAAGAAAATGGGGAGGTAGAGACCTCACTATATAGGAAGCTTTGTTGGACCAACAGCAAGCTTAGATATGATAGCATGCACCCTAGACATGTATTCCAACACATAATCAAGGGACAAGTCTGTAGAATATCCAGACTTTGCACCGCACAAATGAAAATTCCTTGATACAGGAATTGGACTCTCTAAAGAATAATTTTCAAGCATGAGGTTATAGTAAAAATTTATTAAAAAAGGAAATGGACAACAGCAGTCTCTATAGAAAACAAAGTGCAAAACCATGGTTACACAGAGGTAAAAAATGGCCTAATAAGGTAGATGCACAGGTCCAAAAACCTGATGAAGATTTGAAAATAAGTTTAACATACAGTAATTATATAGGTGATATATGTAATATAATCAGAGACAACTGGAGAATTCTTTTAACAAATGAGAATATAACTAGAGTTGTAGGGACACAACCTAGATTTATTTTTAAAAGAAATAAAAATCTGAAAGATATTTTGTCAAGAACCTATGCATTTTAAAAATTCAGGCATTAAGAAGAAGGGAACTTATCCATGCCTACATTGTAAAGCCTGTAAGCACATTCTACAAGGGAACTGTTTTATACACCCCAGGACCAACAAGAATTACTTTTTGAATATGTACGCTGACTGTAACACACAAAATGCTGTCTATATTGTGAACTGTCAACAGTGTACTGCATATTATGTAGAAAAAACAAATTGCAGACTAAAAGATAGAATATTTAAGCATCTATCAGACATAAGGCTAAGAAAAGAACACAATGCACTCTACAAGCATATACAATTGCATAGTGTCATGTACTTGCCTTTATGGTTATTTATATGTGTTGTAAATAGAAGTCAAAGAATGGGTGACTTGTATAATGAAACTGAATACAAACAGATGCACGGGATTCTTAGACTGGGAGCAGACAAAGCCCCAGGATTAAATTATGTTGTCCCTTTAAAACCAGCTCTAGCAAAAAGGAGGGTAAAATATTGATTTTTATTGGCTGTGTTGTACTATATTAGATACTATGTTTTTACTAGTGTTTTATCATCTGATGAAGGGATTTACCCGGAAGCGCTTATGATACTGCTTTTATTGTTTTAATAAAGTGAATTTGCTTCATATACAGCGTGGTAGTACTTGCCTCACTTTTGGATTTATTTTTTAATCCTCATAAGCAGAGAGGAGTTGCATGTCTTCATATTCAGATGCATCAGAGTCATCAGACTCCTGCTCAGACAAAACTACTGGAGACAGATCTCTTTCTTTTGGAAGAGGTAGCTTGGCTTCCCCTAATCAGCAAGATAAGGTCTTCTGCCATTTTAAGCATTTGAGACTGAGGCAAGGAAGCAGGTGCCTGAGACTGGGTCATCAGTTTCTTGGGAGTGGTTCATACCCTGGGCCTTAGAAACTCGGTAGTTTTCGAAAGAACGGTAGACACAAAAGTCATCTTGTTTGTGTTGAGAATCGGTAGTGCAAAGTACTTCCTTGGAAGCCGGTGCCTGCTCAGCGGCTCCAGACCCATCCAAGGGAAAGACAACCACAGGATCATTAGTCGAAGAACAGTTTTGTGGCATATCGGACTCCGAAAGGGTCTCGGTAGCGGCCTGCGAATCCACAGAAGTGAGCATCAGGGGCTGTGAAAGCTCCTCACTGAGGACCGGAGAACTGATGACTAGCTTAACGGAAGCGTTGTTGGTAGGTTTGGACCCGTGCGGTCTGTCTCTGTCTTTATATTTATGTTTTTTTCGGAAGATCTGCTGTCAGATGTCTTACCGAAGCCAAATTGGAATTCGAGGACTGTAAGCGAAAATATCTAGCTACAATATGGGTCTGACGACATATAGTTCTGGCATTGAACAAAGCACAAAAGCGACAGCAGGGGACGTTGTGGTCTGGGCCTAAGCTAATGACGCAGTATGAATGAAAGTTTCTGTGTGGTATTTGCTTTCCACAGGCGAGACAATTAACTGTTTCTGACATTGGTTAGTGCAAGAAAAGAGGATCCCCAATGGGGTTGCTTAGCTTTAGAAGACTTCAGCTTCAATTTGGAAGACGAAACTCAGGTAGCAGCCGAATAGCACTTGCGAAAACTGCTTCTGCTTCGGGCTCCATGGCAAGAAAGACTGTTGTAATGGTGTCGGCTGCCTTACTTAATACTACTGATGACCTGACGTCAGTCCCTAAGCGACAGCAACCGATGCAGAAATACTAAGCCTCTGGTATTCGGGCTGGCAGAGGGCTACCGTGGCAGGAATAACCCAAAAGTGATGACTGGAACACTGAAACTTGAACATCTGAAAATAGAACACAGGGAGCTGTATTGGCAGATTATTTTGGATGCCCACAGGTTCCCTGGTTTGAATGATGCAGTTTCCATTGCACCCATTTTAAAACTTACAAGCTGCAAGATTGTAATTTACCACTTTGGCCACTAGATGGAGATTTTACATCATATTATTTTATATATGGTGCTTTATGAAGCACAGAACTTTTATGTAGTTCCTTTATTTCAATGTCATAAAGTTTAACATAACACACACACACATATTTATTTATATATTTATATATATATATATATATGTGTGTGTGTGTGTGTGTGTGTGTGGGATCATTACATAATATCAAACATAGTGGTGCTGCGGTAGCGTTCGATTCTCAGCTAGAGCATCTTCTGTGTGGAGGCATGCGTGAATGGGCGTGCCTTTGTTGAAGGTTGTGCGTCAGGGCTGGTAACTCTGTATGTAAAAATCCACTACAAAACATTAGCGAACCAGAGTTCCGCTGTGGCGAAAGACACAACAACAACATAATATCAAACGTTTGAAATACCGAATTTCAAACTTTCAAGACTATATAGCTGAAACCCCTAATTACCGAAAGACCAGAAGCGAGAATTTCAAAATCCCAATCATCGGGAGTTTGACATTCGCTCTTCTGGTGTTGCGGTATGGTGGAAGGTCAGGTAAGTATCTATGTTTAAATGTGTTGGTTAGGTTTTCATGTGTGTGTGTTGTGACTGATGTGTGCGCGAAGGGAATGTAGGTGTGTTGTGGTGTTTTGTGCGTTTGTATATGTAGTGCAACCTTGGAGCTAGAATATTTAAGTAGGGGGTGTGGGGGGCACAGTGTAGTTAAAGTTTGTGTTCTGGGGGATGGTGTATGCATGTGTATGTGCGTGGTGTAAGCTGAGTGTAGTTTTCGGTAGTTTGAATTTCGCTGTTTTGATGTTTCGGTATTTTAGTGTTTTGGGTATTTGGTCTTGGGATTTTGGGCGTTGGAAGTTTGGGTTTTTGGGATTTAGTAGTGGTTCTATATATATATATATATATATATATATATATTTTTTTTTTTTTTTTTTTTTTTTAAGAAATTCTAATATATGCACATATAATGTATTTCATTTATTGGTTTTAACATTTATGTTTTTATGAATACTTTTTAGGGCTGTTTAACTTTTATAGCTTTTACTATATTTTTCATAAGGTATTATCTGATAACTGCTTTCAATTAATGGGGTATTTAAGGAATGGGATTTGGAACTGTGGGATACATCTGATGAAGTCTTGGTTTGGACGAAAACGCAGTATTTGGTGGGCGTTTATGTGTGTTTTATCGTGATTTGTGGTTTCCACTTCGTGTTTCTGAACAATAAAACCTGAGTTTATCTGGACTGAGTGGATATACTTCAGAGTGCCATTCCCTTGTTTATGGATTTGTGCTGGATTTATTGGAATTTTTATCTTGCGGATTTGGGGTATTTTCTTTATGGCCCTATAAACCCCTGTGCAAGGTCAGTTCATGAGAGAAGAGAACATGCCATGAGCTGACTGTGCTGGCTGCCCCTTACTTCCTCAAGTGGTATCAGCAGCCCTTTTCTCCATTGCTCAAGTACTAGTTAGCGATTTCCCTGGTTTACACAAGACAAATTACACCTAACCAAGTGCCTGTCCCCTCAACCTTCCACATCAGAGAGGTGAGTGGGTCATGCCCTTCACACTCCACTCCCTCCTTGTTTGGATCCTCCAATGCAGGGGAACACTAATCAAAGCTGGTAACCTGTGTCACAGTCAAGGCTTCATCTGCCTGTGCCACAGAGCAAAAGAAAGACCTAACTTGGTTGTAATTTTGACTCCCCTACAGCTTTATCCACATCTGCTCCCTGTACCTAACCTCATTCACTGGGTTTACTGAACCTAACTATCCTTCCATTGACTTGCTCCACATTCAGGGCCAGAAAGGAGTTCAAAGCATCCTAAGGTAGCGTCAGAGCTGCAGCCAAAAGAATGGCTCTCCATTTAAAGTGTAGCCCCAGACCCTCTGCGTACAAGCATTATACAAGGAATGGAAATGCAATAGGCACTGCGGCTTACTGTCCAGTCTTCTGCATACTACTTTGTCAGTGTTCTGCCTCCTTAGTAGATTAGTAAGGAAGACACCCTCCCACACATTCCCATTGTTCAACATAGATCTGCGGCAGTGGGGTGCCAGACAGCATACCCCCTCTCTCTTGTCCCTCGACCAGGAATAAGCAAGCTGATGTGAGTCACTTAAACCAATTCACCTTGCCCATCTCTTCAAGAACTCAGGCCACTAATTAGACTTGGACCATATGGGTCACATTTAGGGATTTACTCCACTACACCACACAGCCAGGGCATCTGCAAAATTGAGTGTGTACCCCCTCAAACCAGGCCCAGGGTATTAGTAGTAAAGGCCTGTGAGCTGTCAGACATCAAGAAACATTCCCGGATTTTTTAATATTTGCGAGGACCAGTTCTATAGTCTTTGATGACAGGGCTCAACAGCAATACCTGCAGAGTGACTGGCAGTGGCATTTCAAGTATCACTACTTTTGCGATATACAGCCTAGTCAGGGTACCACACACATGAAGGCAGACAGGCAGCCTAACTCCTCCTAAAATGTTTGAGCTGGCATAATGGAATACTTGGCCAGATCCACCAAAAAAAAAAAAAAATCCTATCTGCAAGGACTTGCCCTGAGATAGGAACAACTTGCATCAAAGAATACTCCAGGGGGAAACTAGGAAGATTGTCTCCATTTCTAGATCTGATTCTGTTAAGACTCTAAGAATATCCTAATTTGGTTAGGCAGTGTTGCCTTATACTTTTCCTTTCTCTGGATGCTATACGATTTCATGATACAAAACCGGAGCAACACTGTTCAAGCACATGAAAAATATCCTGGACAAAGTGGAGAGAACAAAGGGCGGGGAAGTTAACTAAAAATGCTTTTTACCTGCCTTGAATCTCAGAAACATGATGCAATGTTTGTTGATAAGCATTCCTTTAGATCTTCAGTTACCAACAGCAACTTTTGGTAAAATTACAGGAAGAGGGGCCTTAAGGAACAGCATTCTGAAGCCCATCGTATTAAGAATTTGTTCAGCCTTAACAAATCCAGAATAGGTCTTCCAGGGACCACATGATTTTTAGAAATATGAAGAGCCATGAGTAAATTATGTCACTCATTGTTTACAATTTAAGTTAAGAAGAGTTGCAAACTTCTCCTGGTCAGGAATGGGAGTCATAGCCCAAGACAGAATTCAAAAGCTTTCCCACCCTATTACAGAGTTGGAGGTACACAACCTCACTGAATCATTTTACTGCTTAGAGAAACAAATTCACTTCAGAATGGGAGTACCTTCCTCCAAAGATAAGCAGCAGGACCTTTGAGGAGAGGGGGGAAAGAAAGTGACATGGCATTTCTACTTGCATAGTAAGTATTGACCCTTCTGAGGGAGAGGAGGCCTTTCCTCCACTCCTCCTGTCCTGTTGCCTTCTACTACCTCCTCTTTTTCAAAGCTTTCATTGGATTAAGTTAGTTTGCCTTTCATTGTTTGCTAGAAAAATAACACTACTTAATGGGTGTAATTTATTTTACAGTTGAGAATAAATGGATAAAAAAGTTGTTGTAGATTGTCCTTTTTTCTCTTGTCTTAGATACCTCCTGGGAAGGGTGTCCAAAGAGCAGACTTTTTGTATAGTGAGGCATCAAAGAGATGCCCTTTAGCATCATCCAATAGCAGCTAAATCCAAACCCAAACATACCTTCAAAGGACTTAACCTGTGGCTACACTCCAGCATGCTGCATCGAGGCAATCACAGCCACACTTGATGGCATATGTTTGTGCACTAGAGGCAGTTTGTTTGCCAATTTTATTCATTTCAGCTTCAATATGGATGTCTTCTGCCATACACTCTATACAATATATGCCTTCCTACTATAATTACTCAGTATTCACCTTCCCTACTATTGTATATTGGGTATTAAGACTATGGTCCAATTTTAATCCCCAAAAGAAATGTAAAGAAACCACTTTTCCTTTCTCTGGATGCTATACGATTTCATGATACAAAACCGGAGCAACACTGTTCAAGTATATGAAAAACATCCTGGACAAAGTGGAGAGAAAGTACAGTTGTGTACACTTATTATAAATGTAGATGTTCGAGTGTATTCACTGTTGCAGTCATCACATTTGGGTTATCCCTGCCAGGGTAGCCCTCAGTCGGCTTGAATACCACAGGCTTAATATTTCTGTGTCGGTTGCCATCGCTCCAGGACTGACATCAGGTTATCAGTGGTATAAAATAAGGCAGCAGATGCCATTACATCAGCTTTTCTTGCCCTGTCAGGAGGCCGCAAGAGGGAGCTAGGTTATGGTGGAAGAACACCACCAGTAGAAAGTAAATACCAAAAATTCCTTGTAAGGAGAGCGAGAGAAATTGAGAGAGACAAGGGGGGGTGGATGAAGGGAAACATGGACTACAACAGTGAATACACTCTAACATCTACATTTATGGTAAAGTGTACACAACTGTACTATGTTCTTCATGTTTCACTGTTGCAGTCATCACATTTGGGTTGATTCCCAAAGCTGAAGAAAAGGGTGGAGGCAGTCAAGAAGACTGGGGGCTGGCTAGGATGCCCTGCGTGACTGCGGCGTCAAAGCCTGCCCTGGATTTGGAGAAAGGCAGGTGGTAATGCTTGGTGAAGGTATGAACAGATGTCCATGTTGCAGCCTCCGGGATGTGTCCCTGGTGGGGACCCCTCTGAGCAAAGCTGCAGAGGTGGAGGTTGCTCTGGTAGAATGTGTCCTGACCCCCTTGGGAGGTGGTCTCCCGTGCTGCTTGTAGCAGAAATGGATGCAGTGTGCTATCCATTTGGAAATGGTCTGTTTGGATATGGCCTTGCCCTCTGCTCCTACAGCAAAGCTGACTAACGGATTGATCAGTCTTTCTAAATGATTTAGTCCTGTATAGGTAGAATCTGAGCTGCCTGTGTACATCTAGAGAGTACAGAATCCTTTCTCCCTTGTTTTGTGGGTTAGGGAAAAAGTGGGCAAATGAATGGATTGGTTGAGAGCTACACTGGACACAACTTTTGGCATGAAGGATGGGTTAGTCCTGAGGGAGACCCTGTCAGCATGGAAAATAATGAAAGGCTCTACATTCTTCTAGCTGAAGTGATGGCCAGAAGCAAGGCTGGCTTCTAAGAGAGAAACTAACTCTGCTGAAGCTGCTGGTTCAAAGGGGGGGGGGGCAGGGTGAGCTTTTCTAACACAAAGTTTAGCTCCCAAGCTGGGGTAGGTGCTCTTCTGGGTGGCCTCAAACGGTTAGCCCCTCTTAGGAACTGTTTGATAAGAGGGTGGGAGAAAAGAGGTGGCTCTGTGCTGTAATGAGCAGAGAGGGCAGAGGCATGAATTTTAACAGAAGAGAAGGATAGACCCCTGTGTAGTAGGTCAGCCAGGTAGTCCAGGATGACAGGTAGGGAGGGCTGTGCCATTCCGGCTCCCTTAGCCTGGATCCAGGTGCAAAACCTTTTCCACTTGTCAGCATAAGACTTTCTAGTGCAGAGAGATCTGGCCTGACATATAACATCTAGAAAGTACAATTGTGTGCATTTACCATAAATGTAGACATTGAAGTGTATTCACTGTTGCAGTCATCACACTTGAGTTATCTGCCTGCAGGTAGCCCTCAGTCAGCCCAAATACCAGAGTCTTGGGATTTCTGCGTCGGATGCGGTCACCTCTTCCATGACGTCAGGGGTATAAAACATGCAGCCGACGCCATTACAGCAGTTTTCTTGCCCCAGATGTCAAGAGCCCCTAAAATAGGAAGGAATTACATGGTGTGGAACATCTCCAGTAAAAAGTAAATACTATTGCCATAAGATATGGCCAAAAAGAGGATGGGTAGAAAGAATAGAAAAGTCAGGGGGCTGGAGGGAGGGTAACCAGGACTGCAACAGTGAATACACTCGAACATCTACATTTATGGTACGCATACACAACTGTACTATGTTCTTCGTGTTTCACTGTTGCAGTCAACACACTTGGGCTGATTCTCAAAGCTGAGGAAGGGTGGAGGCGGTCAAGTAGTACTGGAGCTGGCTACCAGGCCTTGTAATACTGCTGTGGCAATTGCAGCTCTGGATTTAGAAAAAAATAGGTAAGTGGTAATGAAAGGTAAAGGTGTGTACAGAGCTCCAAGTTGCAGCTTCCAGGATGTCCCTGGTAGGAACTCCCCCTTAGAAATGCTGTAGAGGTTGAGGTAGCCCTAGTGGAATGAGTTCTGATCTCCAGTGGGGTAGGTTTTTTCAATGGTGTTTGTAGCAGAAACGGATGCAGTGCGCTATCCATTTGGAAATGGTTTGCTTTGAAATGGCTTTGCCCTCTGCCCCGTAGCAAAGCTGACTAGCAACTGGCCAGATTTTCTGAAAGGTGTGGTTCTGTTAAGGTAGAACCTGAGCTGTCTGTGCACGTCCAAGGAGTGCAGAATCCTTTCCCCTTTATTTTGAGGATTAGGAAAAAGGTTGGTAAATGAATGGATTGGTTTAAAGCCACACTGGATACCACCTTGGGAATAAATGATGGGTTAGACCTGAGGGAAACCCTGTCCGTATGGAAAATAATGAAGGGTTACACCGCCATTAGTGCCTGCAACTCAGACACTCTATTTGCTGAAGTGATGGCTAGAAGTAAGGCTGTTTTCCAAGAAAGGAATTTTAACTTTGCTGCAGCCGCAGGCTCAAAAGGGGAAAGCGTGGGCTTCTCTAGTACAAAGTTATGGTCCCAGGCAGGGGTGGGAGCTCTCCTCGGGGGCTTTAAATTGTTAGCTCCTCTCAGGAACTGTTTGATGAGAGGGTGAGAAAATAGAGGTGGTTCAGTATTGTAATGAGCTGAGATGACAGAGGCATGAATTTTAATAGATGAGAAGGATAGGCCTTTGTGGAGTAGCTCTGCTAGGTAATCCAGGATTTGAGGTAAGGGGAACACAGCTGTGTCCTTTCCTTGAGACTGGCTCCAAGAAAGTACAGTTGTGTACACTTAAGATAAATGTAGATGTTAGAGTGTATTCACTGTTGCAGTCATTACATTTGGGTAATCTGCTGTCAGGTTGCCCTCAGTCGGCCTGATTAACGAAGTCTTGGGTCCTGCATCGGTCGCTGTCCCTTCTGCCATGACGTCAGGTTGTCAGGGGTATAAAACATGCAGCCGACGCAATTTTCATTTTTCTTGCCTCAGATATAAGGTGCCCCCCAAAATGGGGAGATTATATAAATATATAATATATATATATATTTATATGGATCTACTTCATTTGCCCTAACTTCCAATTACAATGGGGAAGGGGACATATTCCATTTACTTGCCAATAATACTTGTCAGTCAAATGACGTGTCGGTCAAATGGGGTCGGGCAAATGGGTGCCAGTCAATTGGAAGTTAGGGCAAATGAAGCAGACTCATATATATATATATATATATATATATATATATATATATATATATATAAAATTTAGAACACACATAAAATACCTCCAATCAACCTTTTAAGCATAGTAAAGGAAAGAAGAGGTATAGTAGGAGAAAGTAAGAGAAAAAGCAGGGGGCTGGAGGGTGGGTTACCAGGATTGCAACAGTGAATACACTCGAACATCTACATTTATGGTAAGTGTACACAACTTTACTACGTTCTTCGAGTTTCACTGTTGCAGTCATTACATTTGGGTAGAATCCCAAAGCTATGGTTGGGAGGATGGAATTATACAGCATTAGGAGCAGCTATAAGGCCCTGCAGGACAGCAGTGGCAAAGCCTGCTCTGGATTTAGAGAAGATAGGTAAATGGTAATGCTTGGTGAACATATGAACTGAGCTCCAGGTAGCAGCTTCTAGAATGTCTCTGGTAGGAACCCCTCTGAGAAAGGCTGCAGAAGTAGATGCAGCCCTGGTGGAATGGGATCTGATCCCCTTGGGGACAGGTTTACCATGATGCATGTAGCAGAAACGAATACAATGGCTTATCCATTTTGAAATTGTCTGCTTTAAGATAGCTTTTCCCTCTGCTCCTGCAGCAAATGCCACCAGTAGTTGGTCAGATTTTCTTAGAGAGTTTGTCCTGTTCAAGTAGAGTCTTAGTTGTCTGTGCACATCCAGTGAATGCAGAATCTGCTCCCTCTTGTTCTGTGGATTTGGGAAAAAAACTGGCAGATGAATGGTCTGCTTAAGAGCCACACTAGATACCACCTTAGGCATAAAGGATGTATTGGTCCTGAGCGCTACCCTGTCCGGATAGAAAATAATAAAAGGCTCCACTGCCATGAGAGCCTGTAGTTCTGAGATCCTTCTAGCTGAAGTGACTGCTAAAAGAAAAGCTGTCTTCCAAGAGAGAAATTTTATGTCCGCAGTAGCAGCTGGCTCAAAAGGAGGCAGGGTGAGTTTTTCCAACACAAAATTGAGGTCCCATGCAGGAGTTGGTGCTCTCTTGGGAGGTTCATAGGTTCATACTAGGCTATCTGCCCTAGGGCATTTACAAGCCTAGCCCATCGTTTTGTGGCTTACGCCACCCCTTTAGTATGGGGAACTATACCCATTATTTTGCTGTGCCTCTGTCGAGCAGTGACACTGAGGTAATCCCTGGGGTATATCTGCGATCTCCCATCCATTGGTCAAGATTTCTCTTGAACAAGGCCAGCGAGGTGCTCTGCCTCACATGTACCGGGATTTTGTTCCACAGCATAGGGAGTCTTTGGGTGATGAATCTATCCCTCCAGCACCTCCTATTAATAGCCGTGTCAAGGTTTAAGTCTCCCGCCCTTGTGGCTCTGATGGATCTAGATTTTTTGAGGTGAAGCATATTCATCAAATCTGGGTTTGACATGGCCTTGTATGTTAGGCAAAGGTCACCTCTGAGCAAGCGGTAAGCGACTGAATAGAGCTGGAGTTCTTTCAGTCGGGCAGCAGAGGACAGATTTTTGAGACCCTTTATCCTTTTGGTGAGGAACTTTGTGGCCTCTCCAGCTGCTGCAAGTGTCGGGTCAGATACATTCCGAATGGGGCATTGTACTCAATCATTGGTCTGATGAGTGATGAGTAAAGGGAGACTATGACCTCCATTGATCTAGATGAGAATCCCTTCATGATAAGGTGGGCAATGTAGAAGGTCTTCCTAACTACTTTAGCTACATGGGTGTCGAATGACAGACTACTATCAACCTGGGTCCCCAGGTCCCTGATAACTTCTTCTGTGCTCAGTGGATTGCCACCTATTTGGTAGCTAGGGGTAACCTTGTTTTTCCCGAAGGGTATGACTATGCATTTTTTGGCATTTAACTTTAGGCCGTGGCTCTGGCACCAGTTATCCGTTTCTGTGAGACCCTTCTGAAGGATATCTGTGTCAGATGTGTTTTCTACTATGGCGCCCAGTTTGCAGTCATCTGCAAACTTTGTCAGCCATAACCCTCCTGTGTTTGCTTGTACGTCTTAGATTTTTGGCCCCACTGAGATAACTGCTTTAGCAGGGGATGAGAAAAAAGGGGAGGCTCTGTGTTGTAATGAGCTGAAATGGCAGAGGCATGGATTTTTATGGAAGAGAAAGATAGGTCTTTGTGAAGCATCTCAGTTAAATATTGCAGAATCTGAGGTATATTGGGCATTTCTGTGCTTATTCCTTGTGCCTGATTCCAGGCACAGAATCTTTTCCATTTATCAGCATAAGATTTTCTAGTATTAGGTCTTCTAGCCTCCAAAATGACATCCATCACAGGTTTGCTGAGAGATGTAACTAGTGAAATTAGTTGATTAGCCATGCTGCAAGATTCAGAGTTTGGAGCTGAGTGCGTAGAATTTGAAAGTTCTGTTGAGACAGTAGATAACGTGTCTGAGGCAGGTACCAGGGAGGAAGGTGTGACATATTGTGTAGGAGCGGGTACCAGTGTTGGCGAGGCCAGTCTGGAGCAATCCGAATCATTTTTGTTTTTTTGCGGTCTGGCTTTTAGTAATACCTTGAAGAGCAAAGGCAGAGAGGGAAAAGCATAGACTGATAGTTTTTTCCTGCTGAAAGATACAGCATCCACTTTCCAAGATTTTTTGTGATGGATTCTTGTGCAGAATTTGTCCAACTGATAGTTTTCGGGTGAGGCAAAAAGATCTATGTCTGGGCTCCCCCATTTGCGTGTCAACATGCTAAAGATTTGCGGATCCAGTTTCCATTCGTGTGGGACCATAAGATTTCTGCTTAGGTCGTCTGCCAGAGTATTTTGCTTTCCTGGCAGAAATTGAGCTTGAAGATGTGTTTGGTAAGTCAAGGCTGTGTTCCACAAGGCCATGGCTAGTCTGCAAAGGGGGTAAGAATGGGTACCCCCTGCTTGTTTACGTACCACATAACTGTGGTGTTGTCCGTCTTTATCAGTAGTTGTCCTGGATGAAGTAAGTCCTTGAAGGCTGTCAGCGCATTCTGAACAACTGGCATTTCATTCTGGTTGATATGTAGATGCATTTGGTTTGGGCTCCATTTGCCCTGAATGCATCTCCCTGCCAGGTGGGCCCCCACGCATAGTTTGATGCGTCTGTAGTTAGGGTTTGGGTGGCAGGGGGTAGAGTAAATGACAGTCCCTTGTTTTGGTGACATGTCCCTGCCCACCACAGAAACTCCTGTTGCAGGCAGGGAATGAGAGGAATCATTGTTTCCAGGCTGTGACAACGTTGACTCCATAAGCTTTTTAGGTACCACTAAAGTTTCCTCATATACAGTCTGGCATATGGAATTAGTAGAATGCAGGATGACATGAACCCCAAAGCCTGCAGAATTTGTCTTTCAGATAACTGTTATTTTTTTTGCCATTTATTTGAAGTATGATGTCAATCACATTTGTTTGCCTGGCATGAGGTAAGCCATCTGGGCAGTTGTATTCAAGCTTGCACCCAGGAATGTAATTATTTGTGAGGGTACCAGTTGTGATTTCTTTTCATTTATGGTGTACCCTAGGCATGCTACAAGCCTTTTTACAAATGCCAAATGTTGAAGAGTGTCCCTGTCCTCTGCCTGAATGAAACAATCATCCAGATAAGGATAAATTTGAATGTTTCTTTGTCTGCAGAATGCAATTACTGGTGCCAGGCACTTTGTAAAGACCCTGAGCGCAGTAGATAAGCCAAAGGGCAGTGCAGAGAATTAGTAATGCAAAAAGCCTGCTTTGAAGTGGAGGTATCTTCTGCAAGATTCCCTTATTGGGATATGCAGGTATGCCTCTTAAGTCGAGAGTTACCAACCAGGCATTCTTGCCTAGCATAGGCAGTAGCTGTTGTAAAGTCAGCATTTTGAATTTTGGAATGTCCAGGAACGTGTTGAGAATTGATAAGTCCAGTACTGGACGCCACGATTTGTGTTTTCTGGGTACCAGGAAATGTCTTGAATAAAATCCTTGTCCGTTTTCCTTTTCTGGTACCGGTTGAATAGCCCCCATATCCATGGGGGACATGACTTGTTTCTGGGTCTCTGCCCACTGGTTTTGTGGCAGATATGGCCATCCGTTTGGAACTGGCAAAGTGTGGAAATGAAATCTGCACCACTGGGATACTATGTTTAATACCCACTTGTCCTGGGTAATTAACTGCCAATTTTGAGCATGAAGTGCTAGTTTTCCCGCCAGGGGGCTGTCAAAAAGATAAGTGCTTGGAGATGGTAGAGGAATGTCATTGAGACTGCTTATTGTAGGGTTGTGGTTTGTTAACTCCAGATTTGGAGGTAGAGGCACCACATTGCTTTGACCTGTAAGATCCCTGTGATTGATATCTGGAGCCTTTAGAGCACCTGGGTTTGCCCTGAGTGGCTCTGTCGGACACAGGAAAGGACCAATTCTTAGTAGGTGAGTGCCTACTGAACCTGGGTGGCTGTACTTGCAAGAAATCTTTTACAGTTTTCATAGATTTAGCTTTGTCTTTCATTTTCTTTAAAACCTCTTCTGTCTTATTACCAAACAGACTATCATGCTGTAAAGGTGCATCCAACAATTTAGCTTTAACATGATCAGGCAGATTTTGCTCCTTGAGCCAGGCATCCCTTCTTATCACAGATGCAGTTACAGCAGCCATGCAAGAGGCCTCCAAGGAATTAAAACCACATTGCAAAGTATGCTTCCCAATCTGTTCTGCTGAATGCAATAAATCCTGTAACTCTATTTTCCACACAATCAGAAATCAACATCATTTTCTGTTCCAGTAAGCCCATAACATGCTGTTGATATTTAAGCATATGAAACTGGCAGTTTAAGGCCCTGATTGCCAAGGTAGCAGACGTATAAACATTCTTACCCAATCTATCCAGCTCCCTGGAATCTCTATCAGAAGGGGTAGCATTTTTTGCTGTGGAAGCCTTAACACCCTTGGGACCCTGAGAAATAATCTCAGGGTCAGCAGCACGGTTTTTGAAAAAAAATTTGTGGGAGTCAGGAGCCCCATAATATCTGTCTGGCTTACTAGGAGCCGGAGGCAGGGTATTAGGAGCCATGCTAGATTCTGAGAACACATCAACAATGTCTAATACAGGAGGTATAAAGTACAGTTGTGTACACTTACCATAAATGTAGATGTTCGAGTGTCTTCACTGTTGCAGTCATGACTGTAGGGTTCTCCCTTGCCGGCAGTCCTCGGTCGGCCAGAATCCCAAAGTCTGGGTCCGGCGTCAGTTGCTCAGCCATGCTCCCTGACATCAGAGCGCCAGGAGTATAAAGCTGACAGCCGACGCCATGTTCTCCAGTTTTTCTTGCCCCAGATGTCAGGTGTTCCAAAATGAGTAAGATCCCATACCCTTTGCAAATACACCTCAAAAGAAGGGTGAAGAAGGGAACCACACAAAAGAAAAAATAAGAGGGGACAGGGGAGGGTAGCAGACTGCAACAGTGAAGACACTCGAACATCTACATTTATGGTAAGTGTACACAACTGTACTATGTTCATCGTGTTTCACTGTTGCAGTCATGACTGTAGGGTTGAATCCCAAAGCAGAATAAAAGGAAGGTGGTCAAAGTAGTGGGGGCGGCTAAAAGGCCCTGCAAGACAGCAGAAGCAAAGCCTGCCCTAGACTTAGAGAGGTAGATTGTAGTGCTTGGAAAAAGTATGCACTGAACTCCAAGTAGCAGCTTCCAAAATGTCTTTGGTAGGAACTCCCCTGAGGAAGGCAGCTGAAGTGGCAGCAGCTCTGGTAGAGTGAGTCCTTATACTCCCTGGGATTTGCTTTCCATGGTGTGAATAGCAAAATCTGATTCCATGAGCAATCCATTTAGAAATGGTCTGTTTTGAAATGGCTTTACCTTGGGAACTTGAAGCATAAGAAACAAACAATTGCTCTAATTTCCTAATGTCCTTGGTTCTGTCCAGGTAAAAACGTAGTTGTCTGTGTACATCCAAGGAATGCAAGATCCTTTCCCCCTTATTTTGAGGACTGGGGAAAAAAGTTGGCAAGTGAATAGTTTGATTTAAAGCCACTTTTGGAAACCACCTTAGGCATGAAAGTAGGATTAGTCCTCAAAGACACCCTGTCTTGATGAAAAATAATATAGGGTTCCACAACCATGAGATCTTGCAACTCCGAAACTCTCCTGGCAGAGGTAAGAGCTAACAGGATGGCTGTCCTTCCAAGATAAAAACTTGATGTCAGATGTGGCAGCAGGTTCAAAAGGAGGTAAGGTGAGTTTTTCCAAAACATAGTTGAGATCCCAAGCAGGAATGGGTGGAGATCTAGGGGGCCCTTAAGTTCTTAGCTCCTCTGAGAAACTGTCTCATGAGCTGATGGGAAAAGATTGGAGGGTCTGTATTATAATGAGCAGAAATAGCAGAGGCATGGATCTTTATGGAAGAGAGAGACCCTTATGCAAGAGGTCTGTCAGGTAAAGCAAAATTAGAGGAATGTTAGGAATAAGAGGATCTGAATCCTGAGCCTGCATCCAGGAGCAAAATCTTTTCCATTTTCCTGCATAAGATTTTCTAGTGCTAGGATGTCTGGCTTCTAAAATGACATCCATAACCTGCTTTGGTAGAAGAGAATGAATAAAAGACCCTGGATTAACCAGGCCGCCAGGCTGAGAGTTTGGACATGGGAGTGCAGAACCTGACCCTGGTGTTGGGACAGAAGGTTCGGAGTCTGTGGTAATACCCAAGGGGGCTCCAGACAAAGGTTTTTCAGTGTTGGGTACCAAAACTGTCGAGGCCAATTTGGGGCCTGCAAAATTATCATCTTGGCCTTGTCCTGTTTGATCTTTAATAACACCCGTGGAAGAAGAGGTAGAGGTGGGAAGGCATACCCAGAGAGGTTTCTCCAGCTGAATGATAGTGCATCCACTTTCCAAGCTAGTTCGTGGAATGTCCTGGTGCAAAAAATCTGTAGTTGATGATTGAGGTGGGATGCAAAGAAGTCTATGTGAGGACATCCCCAGACTGCTGTAATCATCCTGAATATTTCGGTATCCAGCATCCATTTGTGTGGGTCCGACAGGTTTCTGCTCAGACTGTCTGCCAGGAAGTTTTGCTTCCCTGGTAGAAACTGAGCTTGAAGGTCCAGTTTGCAAGCTAGAGCTGTGTTCCATAGATTCATGGCTAGTCTGCAAAGGGGATAGGAATGAGATCCCCCTTGCTTGTTTATGTACCACATAACTGTGGTGTTGTCTGTCCGTATCAGTAGCTGTCCTGGTTGTAGAAGATTCCTGAAAGCCCACAGAGCGTTCTGAATGGCTAACATTTCCTTTAAATTGATATGCAGGTGCTTCTGATCCTTTGTCCAAAGGCCCTGCAGACAGGTGCCCTGATAATGGGCTCCCCGTGCATAATCTGAAGCATCCGTGGTTAGTATCGGAGTGGCTGGAGGCAGACTGAAAGTTTTCCTGTGTTTAGAGTACATGCCTTGGACCACCAAAGGAATTCCTTTTGAAGACAAGGCAGGACGGTGATCTGTATGTCTAAACTGTGGCAATGCTGAGACCATACACTTTTTAGGTACCACTGTATTTTCCTCATATGTAGAGAGCATATGGTCCGAGAAGGATGCAGGAGGCCATGTAACCCAAAGCCTGCAGGAATTTCCTTGCAGATAGCGGAGTTAAAGTTGCCAAGGTTTTGAAATTTGAAGCCAGCTGTAATTGTTTTTCGGATGTCAGAAATGCCATCTGGGTTGTTGTGTTTAGAAGAGCACCCAGAAAGGTTATCTGCTGTGAGGGTATCAAATTTGACTTTTTTATGTTTACAGTGAATCCCAGGAACTTGAGAAGATTTTGAACAAATTCTAGATGCTGGAGTACGACATCCTTGCTGTCTTCCTGAATAAGGCAGTCGTCCAGATAAGGGTAAATTTGAATTCCCTTGAGTCTGCAATAAGCTACTACTGGAGCCAGGCATTTGGTGAAGACCCTGGGTGCAGTAGACAATCCAAAGGGCAGTGCAGAGAATTGATAGTGCCTCGATCCGGCCTTGAACCTGAGGTATTTCCTGCATTCCTGCCTGATGGGAATGCGTAAATATGCCTCCTTTAAATCCAGAGTTACCATCCCTGCATTTTTGGTCAGCATTGGAAGTAGCTGCTGCAGAGTAAGCATCTTGAATTTTGGTATTTCGAGAAAAGTGTTCAAGACTGACAGATCCAGAATGGGTCTCCATGCATTTTGCTTTCTGGGGACTAGAAAGAGCCTTGAGTAAAAACCTCGTCCCATCTCTGAAAGTGGAACCAGTTCTATGGCTTTCATAGCCAAGAGAGTTTCCACCTGGTTTAAGGCCTCTAACCATTGATGTTTTGGAAGATCCGGCCATCCGCTTGGTCTTGGTAGGGTATGAAAATGGAATTTGTAACCTCTTGAAACCACATCCAGAACCCACTTGTCTTGGGTTATAGGAGTCCAATTTAGGTGAAAAAGAGAAAGTTTTCCTCCGAGAGGGGCTTCCAGGCAAGAAGTTCCTGCAGCCCAACCGAGGGAGTCATTGAGCCTGTTTTCTATGAGCCTGTGACCTGTCCTCTCCTCCCCTAGGGGTGGAAGCAGCCCACTGTCTTGGTCTATAAGAAGCTTGTGTTTGAGGCCTTCCTCGGGAGCACCTGTATCTACCCCTCTGAGGCCTGTCTGAATTGGGAAAGGACCAATTTTTAGTAGGCCAATTCCTACTAAATCTGGGTGGCTGTACTTGCAAGAAATCTTTAACCGTTTGCATGGATTTTGCATTGTCCTCCATCTTCTTTATCACCTCTTCAGCCTTAGGTCCAAACAAAACATCATGCTCAACAGGAGCATCCAATAACTTAGCTTTTACTTGATCTGGCAAGTTTTGTTCCTTTAACCAAGCATGCCTTCTAATGACTGTACCAGAGGCAGCAGCCCTACAAGAAGCCTCCAAGGCATCAAATCCACAGTGTAAACCATGCTTCCCAACTTGTTCAGTGGCATGCATTAAATCATGTAATTCCTTATCATCTGCACAGGCGGAAATGGAAGTTAGCTTTTGTTTCAAAACAGACAGAAGAAATTGCTGGTATTTCAGCATATGAAACTGACAGTTTAAAGCCCTAATAGATAAAGTAGCAGAAGTGTACACTTTTTTGCCCCATCTTTCTAAAGATCTGGAATCCTTCTCAGTGGGAATGGGGTTTTTAGCAGTAGTGGCCTTAACCCCCTTAGGACCCTGAGAAATGGTTTCAGGATCAGCAGTAGGATTCTTGTATAAAAACTGGTGGGAATCAGGAACCCTATAATATCTGTCTGGCTTAACAGGAGCAGGAGGAAAAGAGTCAGGAGTTAAGTTAGCCTCAAAAAAGCATCATCCACAATATACAAAATAGGGGATAGCCAGGGTCTATGTTGGGGAAGAAGAAGAAAATCCCTAAGTCTTTTCTTAGATTCCGAGTACTCCTGTCCTTCCCAGTGAAAATGTTCCCTCATTTCATGTAAAGTTTCCCCAAAAGAGAAATCCTCAGGGGGAGAAGCTGAAGGAAAGGATTCCTCAGCATCAGAATCCTCATAAGGAGGGAAAGAATATTCCTGGTCAGAAGATGAAACTGAAGAAACAGAAGCCTGATCAGGAGTCATAATACACTTCCTGCCTTGGCCTTTTATCTGGAGGGGGATGTGAACCCCTAATCATAGTAAGTCAGTTCTCCGCCATCTTAAGTAATTGTTTCTGAGACCTGGGTGCCGGATCAGAAGAGGCCTGGGCTGTAGTCTTTGATTTGGAAGGAGTCTTTGCCTTTGTCTTTGCCTTTATCAGAAGAGGAGTAGGCCTGAAAACCCCCTTCGGAAGCCGGTACCTGCACAGCGGCTCTGGACCCATCCGAAGGAGCGTTGTCCGAAGGTCCTGCAACAGAAATATTCAAAGGCCTAGTTGGCTCCTCGTGGGAGTCCGTTTCGGCCATCAGTTCCGAAATGGCCGATGACAGGGCTGCAAAAGCGCCTCACTGACGACGGCCAAACCTGAAGCTGGCTCTGCTTGTACAATATCGTCAGATTTGGACCTCGGAGGCCTGTCTTTATCCTTGCGTCGTTTGTGAACTCCGGTAGCTGGAACCGAATCTGACGACATTTTGTAATTAAAACGCCTACCGAAATAATAAAATGCAAAATCGTACCTTCGTTTAATCGTACGTTGATTGAATCTAGCACAAAACCGACAACTAGCTACGTCGTGGTCAGGGCCTAAGCAAGGAATACAGTAAGAATGAAAATCCTTGTGAGGTATTTGCTTCCCACAAGAAATACAATTATTAACTTTTTCTGACATCGGACTGGAGCAAGAAAAAGTTTCAACGGGTACTTAGCTTTGAGTAGGAGAAGAAAGTCTTCGGACTGAAGTAAGTTTAGAAAAAATTGTCAGGAGTCAGCCTACCGGCAAATGCGAACTGCTATCACCGCACGGCAAGAAAGACTGGAGAACATGGCGTCGGCGGTCAGCTTTATACTCCTGGCGCTCTGACGTCAGGGAGCATGGCTGAGCAGCCGACGCCGGACCCGGACTTTGGGATTCTGGCCGACCGAGGACTGCCTGTCGGCAAGGGAGAACCCTACAGTCATGACTGCAACAGTAAATCACGATATACATCCAAAGGCCTATGCTGAGGAAGAAGAAAATCCCTAAGCCACTTTTTTGATTCAGAGAAGTCCTGACTCTCCCAGTGAAAATGTTCCCTTAAGTATGCAAAGTCTCTCCAAAAGAGTAATCCCTCAGGAGGAAATGCAGATGGGATGGATTCCTTTGCATCAGAATCCTCATAGGGTGGAATAAAATTCCTGATCAGAAGAAATGGAAACCTGGTCTGAAGAGTCAATCAGTGCCTTGCCTAGGTCTCTTAGCAGGGGGGGGGGACCCCTGGATCAATGTAATTAAATCCTCAGCCATTTTGATAATTTGTTGTTTAGGCATAGGGGCCTGAGAACGTGGCTCCTGCGTCGGTTTTGACCTTGTTTTTGTTGAGGCCTGAAAACACCCTGAGAAGCCAGTGCCTGCTCAGTGGCTCTGGACCCATCCAAGGTAGAGACATCCATGAGTTCAATACTTTGTGAATCTTGCGGCATACCGGACTCCAAATGGGTCTCGGTAGAGGCCTGCGACTCAAAAGTAGCAGGTATCAGGGGCTGCGAATGCGCCTCACTGAGTACCGGCAAACTGGCGACTAGCTTAGGAGAAGCTTCGTTGTTGGTTTTGGACCTTGACAGTCTGCCTCTGTCTTTTTCCTTGCATTTTTTGTGAACGGTAGTCGGATTACTAACAGACGACATTTCAGGGTAGTTAAATCTTGAACCAAAATATTCAGAAGCAAAAATATACCGACGCTTAATAGTGCATTGGTTAAATTTAGCACAAAACCGACAGCAAGGCATGTTGTGATCAGGGCCTAGGCAAGGAATACAGTACAAATGAAAATCCTTATGAGGTATTTGCTTCCCACAAGTAATGCAATTATTAACTTTTACTGACATTGATATGGAGCAAGAAAAAGTTTCTCCAACAGAATACTTAGCTTTAGTTTGAAGATTTTGGTTCTGAAACTCAAACGAAAATTTCAGGAGTTGGCCGACCGGCACTTGCAAACTGCTTTTGCTTCGGGCACTGCACGGCAAGAAAGACTGATTAAAATGGCGTCGGCTGCATGTTTTATACCTCTGACGACCTGACATCAAGGAAGAGGAAACAGCAACTGACGCAGGACCCAAGACTTTGATATTCAGGCCGACTGAGGGCAACCTGCCAGCAGATTACCCTAACTGTAATGACTGCAACAGTGAAACACGAAGAACATCTGGGTTTTTGTGGCCACTTGTTTGTAGTAAGTCATCAATTGGATTTGTTTGTCTGGCATGAGGTAAGCCATCTGGGCAGTTGTATTCAAGCTTGCACCCAGGAATGTAATTTTTTTGAGAGGGTACCAGTTGTGATTTATTTTCGTTTATGGTGTACCCTAGGAAAGTTAGAAGCCTTTTTACAAACGCCAGATGCTGTAGAAGAATGTCCTTGTTTTCTGCCTGAATTAGACAATCATCCAGATAAGGATAAATTTGAATGTTTCTTTGCCTGCAAAATGCAATTACTGGTGCCAGGCACTTTGTGAAGACCCTGAGAGCAGTAGATAAGCCAAAGGGCAGTGCAGAGAACTGGTAATGCAAATAGCCTGATTTGAAGCGGAGGTATCTTCTGCAAGATTCCCTGACTGGGATATGCAGGTAAGCCTCTTAAGTCTAGAGTTACCAACCAAGCATCCTTGCCTAGCACAGGTAGTAACTGTTGTAGAGTCAGCATCTTGAATTTTGGAATGTCCAGGAAAGTATTTAGAATGGATAAGTCTAGAATTGGACGCCATGATTTGTCTTTTCTGGGTACCAGGAAAAGTCTTGAATAAAAACCTTGTCCCTTTTCTGGTACTGGTTGAATAGCCCCCATAATCATGAGGGGCATAACTTGTTTCTGGGCCTCTGCCCACTGATTTGGAGACAGATCTGGCCATCCATTTGGAATTGGCAACGTATGGAAATGAAATCTGTATCCCTGGGATACTATATTTAAAACCCACGTGCCCTGGGTAATTAGATGCCAATTTTGTGCATGAAGTGCTAGTTTTCCCCCTAAAGGGGCTGCCAAAAGATAAGTGTTTGGAAATGGCAGAGGAAAGTCATTGAGACTGTTTACTGAAGGGAGGTGCCTTTCTACTTCCAGATTTGGAGGTGGAGGTGGAGGTACCCCATTGTTTTGTTCTGTAAGTTCCTTGTGACTGAAACCTGGAGCCTTTGGAGTGTCTGGGTTTGACCTGAGCGGCTCTGGTGGGTACTAGAAAGGACCAATTCTTAGTAGGCCAGTGTCTACTGAACCTGGGTGGCTGCACTTGTAGGAAATCTTTTACAGTTTGCATAGATTTAGCGTAGTCTTCCATCTTTTTCAAAACTTCTTCTGCCTTATTACCAAATAGATTGTCCTGTTGTGAAGGAGCATCCAACAATTTTGCTTCAACATGATCAGGCAGATTTTGCTCCTTGAGCCAAGCATGCCTTCTTATCACAGATCGAGTTACAGTGGCCCTGCAAGAGGCCTTCAAGGAATCAAAACCACATTTCAAAGTATGCTTTCCAACTTGTTCAGCTGAATGCAATAAAATCCTGTAATTCTATTTTCCACACAGTCAGAAATCAACATCAATTTCTGTTTAAGTAAGCCCATGACATGCAGCTGATATTTAAGCATATGAAATTGACAGTTTAAAGCCTTGATTGCCAGGGTTGCAGATGTGTAAACCTTCTTACCCCATCTATCCAGCGCCCTGGAGTCTCTATCAGGAGGGGTAGGATTTTTAGCAGCAGAAGCCTTAACACCCTTGGGACCCTGAGAAACTGTTTCAGGGTCAGCAGTAGGGTTTTTAAAAATAAATTTGTGGAGTCAGGAATCCTGTAATATCTGTCTGGCTTACTAGGAGCCAGAGGCAGGGAATCAGAAGCCATGCTGGATTCTGAGAAAACATCAACAATATCTAGAACAGGAGGTACAGCCAAAGGCCTATGCTGAGGTAGAAGGAAATCCCTAAGCCTCTTTTTGGATTCTGAAAAATCCTGACTCTCCCAAAGAAAATATTCCCTTAAGGTATGCAAAGTTTCTCCAAAAGAAAAATCCTCAGGAGGAGAAGCAGAAGGGATGGATTCTTCTGCATCAGAGTCCTCACAAGGTGGAATAGATGATTCCTGATCAGAAGAGGAATCAGAAGAAATGGAAATCTGAATATTCATAATCAGTGCCTTGCCTAGGCCTCTTAGTAGGAGGGGGTTGGGAACCCTTAATCAAGGTAATTAGATCCTCAGCCATTTTGGTCATTTGTTTTTTAGGCATAGGGGCCTGTGCACATGGCCCATGCATCATTTTTTTAGACATAGAAGTTGGTTTTGGCCTTGTTTTTGAAGATGGCGTCGGTTTAATATACAAATCTTTAGGCCTGAAAACACCCTCAGAAGCCGGTGCCTGCTCAGCGGCTCTGGACCCATCCAAGGTAGAGACATCCGCGGGTTCAATACTTAAAAGTGTCTCGCGGCATACCGGACTCAGAATGCGTCTCAGTAAAGGCCTGCGAATCAAAAGTAGTGGGTATCAGGGGCTGCAAAGGCGCCTCACTGAGAACCGGCAACTGGCTTAGGAGAAGCTTCGTCGTCGGTTTTGGACCCCAACGGTCTGTCTCTGTCTTTTTCTTTGCGATATTTGTGAATTCCGGTAGTCGGACTGCTAACCAATGACATTTCTGGATAGTTAAATCTTGAGCCGAAATATTTAGATGCAAAAATATACAGATGCTTAATAGTACATTCGTTAAATTTAGCACAAAACCGACAGCAAGACACATTGTGGTCAGGGCCTAGGCAAGGAATACAGTACAAATGAAAATCCTTATGAGGTATTTGCTTCCCACAACTAATACAATTATTAACTTTTACTGACATCGGTAAGGAGCAAGAAAAAGTTTCCCCAACGGGGTACTTAACTTCAGGTTGAAGACTTCAGTTCTGAAACTCGAAAACGAAAATTTCAGGAGTTGGCTGACCGGCACTTGCGAACTGCTTCTGCTTCGGGCACTGCGCGGCAACAAAGACCGATGAAAATGGCGTCGGCTGCATGTTTTATACCCTTGACGACCTGACGTCATGGAAGAAGGGACAGCAACCGATGCAGGACCCAAGACTTTATTAATCAGGCCCACTGAGGGCAACCTGCCAGCAGATTACCCAAATGTAATGACTGCAACAGTGAAATACGAAGATCATCAATATCTTTTCCACTTTTCTGAATAGGATTTCCTAGTACTAGGCCTTCTGGCCTCAAGGATGATGTCCATCACCTGTTTGTTGGGGGTTGCTGGTGGTGTATTCCGGGAATAAGCCAGGCTGCAAGGTTCAGGGTTTGCAGCTGTGGATGCAAAATCTGTCCCTCCTGCTGGGACAGCAGGGAGGGGGGTCTGATGTAGGTGCCAGGGTGGCACTGCTGTCAGACTGCGTAGGAGTGGGTACCAGTGCTGGTGTGGCCAGTCTGGGGCAATAAGGATTGTCCTTGGCCTGTCCTGTTTGATCTTGAGTAGTACTTTGGAGAGGAGGAAAGGCATAAATAGAGAGGTTTTCCCATGCAAAGGATAGGGTGTCCACTTTCCACACTTGGCTGTGGGGATTTCTGGTGCAAAATTTGTTCAATTGATGGTTTAGGGGGGAGGCAAAGAGGTCCACCTCTGGAGTCCCCCACCTGTTGGTTAGAAGTTTGAATGAGTTGGGTTCCAGCTTCCACTCGTGTGGTCCAGTAGATTTCTGCTTAAGTCATCTGCCAGTGAATTTTGTTTGGCTGGCAGGAATTGAGCTTGCAGGTGCACTTGGTTGTTTCAAGGCTGTGTTCCACAGAGCCATGGCTAACCTGCAGAGTGGGTAGGAATAAGTTCCCCCTGCTTGTTAATGTACCACATAACTGTGGTGTTGTCTGTTTTTATCAGGAGTTGTCCTGGAATTATAAGGTATTTCAAGGCTATTAGAGCATTCTGTACAGCTAACATTTCTTTTTGATTGATATGGAGGGGAATTTGTCCTGGGCTCCATTTGCCTTGAATGCATTTGCCTGCCATGTGAGCCTCCCCACACATAGTCTGATGCGTCTGTTGTCAGGGTTTGGTTGGCGAGGGGTTGAGTGAAAAAGTCCCTTGTTGTGGTTGCTTGCCTCTGCCCAACAAAGGAACTCTGCCCTCAGACAAGGAATGAAAGGAATCAGTGTTTCCAGGTCCTGAGAATGTTGACACCAGAGACTTTTTAAGTACCATTGAAGTTTCCTCATATGCAGTCTTAGATATGGAGTTAGTAGAATGCATGAGGCCATGAACCCTAGGGCCTGCAGTATTTTTCTTGCATATAGTTTGGTTTTGGTGGCCATTAGTTTAAAGTAGTTTGTCAAATAAACCTGTTTTTCTGGTGTTAGGAATGCCATCTAGGAAGTTGTGTTCAAGGTTGCTCCCAGGAATACAACCTTTTGGCTGGGCACCAGTTGTGATTTCTTTTCGTTGATGGTGTACCCCAGAGTGCTGAGGAAGCAATTCCTGACTGTCTGCCTGAATCAGGCAATCGTCCAAGTATGGGTAAATTTGAATATTTCTCTGCCTGCAGTATGATATGGCTGGAGCCAGGCACTTTGTGAATACCCTGGGTGCAGTAGATAAGCCAAAGGAAAGTGCAGAGAACGGATAGTGCATACAGCCTGCCCTGAAACATAGCTATTTCCTGCAAGATTCCCTTATGGGGATGTGCAGATAAGCTTCTTTTAAGTCTAGGGTGACTAGCCAGGTATCCTTGGCTAGCATAGGAAGAAGCTGTTGCAGAGTCAACATTTTGAATTCTGGGACCACCAAGAAGGTGTTGAAAATTGACAGATCTAGGATAGGGCGCCAAGAGCCCTCTTTTCTGGGCACCAGGAACAGTCTGGAGTAGAAACCCTGTCCCTTTTGCTGTATTGGCACAGGTTGAATAGCCCTGATACTGAGAAGAGAAAGTACTTACTTTTGAGCCTCTGCTCACTGGTATGGAGGAAGGTTTGGCAACCCTCTTGAGGTTGGCAGTGAGTGGCAGTAGAATCTGTATCCCTGGGATACAATGTTTAGGACCCATCGGTCCTGGGTAATGGACATCCAGGGCAAGGTTTCCTCCTAGGGGTGCAAGTAGTTGGGCTTTGCTGGGAAGGAAGATAGACAAGTCATTGTGAACATTTTCCATAAGGGGGTGGCTTACCACTCTCTGTTTTAGAGGAGGGAGCACTCCATTGTTTAGATCTCTGCATACCCTGAGACTGTAGTCTTGGTGGCCTGTTGCCCCTGGGTTTGGACTGAGAATGCCTGGGAGGGACTGGAAAGGACCAGTGGTTAGAAGGTCAATGCCTACTGAATCTAGGTGGCTGCACCTGTAAGAAATCTTTAAAAGTTTGCATAGATTTGGCTTTTTCCTCCATCTTTTTAAAAACAACTTCTGCTTTTGTGCCAAACAACCTTTCCTGGTTTAATTGGGCATGCATTAACTGTTGTAAATCTTTATTTTCTGTACAATCTGGAAGCAACAACATTTTTTGTTTAATTCCATAATATGCTGCTGGTACTTCAACATGTGAAACTGGCAATTCAAAGCCCTGCTGACAAGAGTTGCAGAGGTATATACCTTCTTACCCCATCTGTCTAAAGCTCTAGAATCCCTGTTTGAAGGGGTAGGGTTTTTGGCTGTAGTTGTCTTAATGCCTTTAGGTCCCTGGGAAATGGTCTCTGGATCTGCAGTGGGATTCTTAAAGAGAAATTTGTGAGAGTCAGGTACTCTGTAGTACCTGTCAGGCATTCTAGGAGCTGGTTGTAAAGTAAAGTATCAGTAGTAAGACTGGATTCCATGAAGACATCCTCTACAATGTCCAGGACAGGCGGTATAACTAGAGGCCTGTGCTGAGGCACGTCTAAAAATTCTCTGAGTCTCTTTTTGGACTGAGGGTAGTCCTGGCATTCCCAGTGGAAATGCTCTCTTAAAGTTTGCAAAGTTTCACCAAATTAAAAGTCCTCTGTAGGGGAGGCAGAGGGTATAGAATCCTCTGCATCTGAATCCTCATAGGGTATGTCCTGGTAATCAGAAGGATCAAAGTCATTGGACTCATGGTCTGTAGAATCAGAAGGAAAATCAACTATTTGCTTTTAGAGGTGGAAGGCTGGCTTCCCCTAATTAAAGTTATAAGGTCTTCAGCCATTCTAAGCATTTGTTTCTGTGGCAAGGGAGCTTGACCATCCACTTTGGTCATCGGTTTTCTAGGTGTACTGCAAACTCTGGGCCTGAGAAACTTGGAATTTTCAGTCAAAAATGAAGCTGTCAGTTTAATGCGAACATTGGATGGTCATAATACACCCTTAGAAACGTACCTGCACAGTGGCTCCAGACCCATCCACGGTAGAGAAATCCGCAGGTTCCATAGCCAAAGCATCTCGCGGCATACCAGACTCCGAAAATGGGTCTCAGCAGAGGCCTGCAAATCTGTAGAAACTGGTATCAGGGGCTGCGGATGCGCCTCACTGAGTATCGGCGGACTGGCGACTAGCTTAACAGAAGCGTCTTTGGCAGTTTTGAACCTATGCGGTCTGCCTCTGTCTTTATCCTTATGTTTTTTTGGAAGATCGGTAGTCGGATGGCTTATCGAAGCCATTTCGGAATACGGGGAACAAAAGTGAAAGAATTTAGTGACAAAGATAGCCCGACGATGAATAGTTCAGGCATTAAATAAGGAACAAAACCTACAGCGAGGAACGTCGTGGTCTGGGCCTAAACAGATGACACAGTAAGAATGAAAATCTCTGTGAGGTATTTGCTTTCCACAGGCAATACAATTGTTAACTTTTTCTGACATCGGTTAGAGCAAGAAAAAAGGTTCCCCAACGGGGTACTTAGCTTTAGAAGACTTCAGGTTTGAAACTCGAAAAACGGAAATTTCAGGAAGCAGCCGACCAGCACTTGTGAACTGCTTCTGCTTCAGGCTCCCATGCAGCAAGAAAAGCTGATGTAATGCGGTTGGCTGCATGTTTTATACCCATGGCGATCTGACATCATGGAAGAGGCAACAGTATCTGACGCAGAAATCCCAAGACTCTGATATTCGGGCCGACTGAGGGCTACCTGCAGGCAGAAACCCAAGTATGATGACTGCAACAGTGAAACATGAAGAACATCTTGTTTGCTTAGATTGGCAGCTTGTGAAGTGGTCAGGGAATAAGCCAGGCTGCCAGATTGAGGGTCAGCAATTGGGGATGCATGAATTCTCCATTCCTCTATGTCAGGAGTGTTGGGATCCGAGGGATATGCCATGGTGGCAAGGGTGACAAGTGCACAGCAGTGGGTACCAGTGCTGGCATGGCCAGTCTAGGGCAATCAGGATTGTCCTTGGTTTTTCCTCCCTTATTTTGAGCAGTACCCTTGAAATGAGAGGTAGAGGGGGAAATGCACAGACCGAGGTTAACCCACTGGAAGGATAGAGCATCCACTTTCCAGGCCTTGCTGTGAGGTTCCCTGGTGCAGAATTTGCTGAGCTGATGGTTGGAGTGGGAGACAAAAAGGTCGACCTTCAGGGTGCCCCATTTCTGGGTTACAAGGGTGAAGGTTCTTTGGTCGAGCTACCACTCGTGTGGGTCCAGAAGATTTCTGCTTAAGTTGTCTGCCAGAGAGTTTAGAGAGCCTGGCAGGAATTGTGCTAACAGGTGTAGTTGCATGGCTGAGTTTGTGTGCCAAAGGGCCATGATGAGTCTGCAAAGAGGGTACGAGTGAGTCCCTCCCTGCTTGTTGATATACCACATCACAGTGGTGTTGTCTATTTTGATCAGTATAGGCCCCGGGGAGAGTAGGGGTCTGAAAGCTGTCAGAGAGTGCTGAATCGCTAACATCTCTTTTTGGTTGACGTGCAGATGTATTTGATTTGGGCTCCATTGGCTCTGAATGCACCTGCCATCCAGGTGTCCACCCCAGGCATAGTCTGATGCATCTGTGGTAAGGGTCTGGGCAGCATGGGGTTGTGAGAAGGGAAGTCCCTTGTTGTGGTAGCATGCTGCTGCCCACCAAAGAAAATCTTTCCTTATACAAGATATCATTGGTATAACAGTTTCCAGGTCTTGGGAGTGCTGACACCAAAGGCTTTTTAGGTACCATTGTAGTTTCCTCATATGCAGTCTGGCATATGGAATGAGTAGAATGCAAGAAGCCATGAATTCCAGAGCTTGCCGGATTTTCCTTGCGGTTAACTGGGGTCTGGGTGGCTAGTTGAGAGAAGTAGGCTGTCAGGTAGGTTTGTTTTTCTGGTGTAAGGAATGCCATCTGGGATGCTGTGTCCCGGCATGCTCCCAGGAATACAATTTTTTGTGTGGGTACTAGTTTGGATTTTTTTTTTGTTGACAATATACCCTAGGGAGGTCAGTAGGTTCTTTACAAAGGTCAGGTGCTTTAGCAGCTTTTCCTGACTATCTGTCTGAATCAGGCGGTCGTCTAAGTATGGGTAAATTTGAATATTTGTCTGCAAAAGGCAATGGCGGGAGCCATACATTTTGTTAAAACTCTGGGGGCAGTCGATAAGCCAAAGGGAACCGCAGAGAACTGAAAGTGCAGTGATCCTGCCCTGAAACATAGGTATTTCCTGCATGATTCCCTGATTGGGATGTGTAGGTAGGCCTCTTTTAGGTCTAGGGTGGCTAATCAAGCATCCTTGGAGAGCATAGGTAGAAGCTGCTGGAGGGTGAGCATTTTGAATTTGGTATCACCAGAAAGGTGTTTAGAATGGATAGATCGAGAATGAGGCACCATGTGCCCTCTTTTCTGGGTACCAAGAAGAGTCTGGAGTAGAAACCTTGGCCTATCTGTTCTGCAGGAACATGCTCTATTGCCCTCATACAGAGCAGGGAAAGGACTTGCTTTTTGGCCTCTGCCCACTGGTTTGGGAGAAGATCTGGGAACCCTTTTGGGGTTGAGAGTGCGGAAATAAAATTTGTATCCCTGGGACACTATGTTGAGTACCCAGCGGTCGTTGGTAATGGTGGCCCTGGTGCTTGCGTGGAAGGAGAGTTTTCCTCCTAGGGGCAAGAGCAGGTGGGAGAGGGAGGGGGTGGAAGTGTAAAGTTATTGTGAGTTCTTACCATGAAGGGGTGGCTTAGCACTCCCTGGTTTTGAAGAGGAGGAACGCTTGCTTAGATCTCTGCATTCCCTGGGGCTGTTGTCTTGGGGGCCTGTTTCCCCAGGGTCTTAGGCTGAGCTGACCTGGAGGGGGCAGGAAAGGACCAGTGCTTGGAAGGGCAATGCCTACTGAACCTCGCTGGCTGGACCTGAAGTCTAACTATCTGCATAGATTTAGCTTTTTCCTCCATCTTTTTTAAGACCTCCTCTGCCTTGGTGCAAAATAAATCGTCTTTGTGCAAGGGTGCGTCCAATAATTTGGATTTGAATGGTCTGGCAAGGGCTGTTCCTTAAGCCAAGCATACATTCTAAGGACAGAACCAGTGACTGCTGCCCTGCAAGATGCTTCTAGGGTGTCAAAACCACATTGCAAGGTGCGCTTAGTTACTTGACTTGCAGAATGCATTAACTCTTGTAACTATTTTCTGCACAAGCAGGAAAAGAAGATTATTTTTGTTTGAGGAGTTCTATGTTATGTTGTTGATAGTTCAGCATATGGAACTGACAATTTAGTGCTCTAATAGCAACAGTAGCAGAGGTGTACACTTTTTTACCCCATCTGTCTAATGCTTGGGAATTCCTATCTGAGGGGGTGGGATTCTTAGCAGAAGTTGCTTTAATTCTTTTAGGCCCTTGAGAGATAACCTCAGGGTCAGCAGTAGGATTTTTGAAAAGAAATTTGTGAGTCAGGGACTCATTGTACACCGGTCAGGTTTTCTGGGAGCAGGAGGGAGGGTGTCAGGAATCAAACCAGATTCCATAAAAACATCATCCACAACATCCAGGACAGGAAGAATGGCCAGAGGTCTGTGCTGTAAAAGATCTAAATTCCCAGAGTCTCTTTTTTGACTGAGGGTAGTCCTGACATTCCCACTGGAAATGCTCCCTTAAGGTATGTAAGGTTTCCCCAAAGGAAAAGTCCTCGGGTAGAGAGGCTGAAGGGATGGATTCCTCTGCATCAGAATCCTCATAAGCAGAGAGGGGTTGCATATCTTCATATTCAGATGCACCACAGTCAGTTCAGATAAAACTACCGGGGACAAATCTCTTTCTTTTGGAAGGGGTAGCCTGGTTTTCACTGATAAGCATTATAAGGTCTTCCACCATTTTAAGCATTTGAGACTGAGGCAAGGAAGCAGGTACCTGAGCTTGGGTCATCAGTTTTTTGGGTGTGGTTCGTACCCTGGGCTTTAGAAACTTGGTAGTTTTCGAAAGAACGGTAGACACTAAAGAAGTTTGTCCGTCGAGAATCGGTAGTGCGAAGTACTTCTTCGAAAGCCAGTACCTGCTCAGCGGCACGGGACCCATCCATGGTAGAGACATCCGCAAGATCCTTAGTCGATGAAGAGTCTCGCGGAATACCAGACTCCGAAAAGGTCTCGGTAGCGGCCTGCGAATCCACAGAAGTGGGCATCAGGGGCTGCAAAAGTGCCTCACTGAGGACCGGAGAACTGACAACTAGCTTAACGGGAGTGTCGTCGGAAGGTTTGGACCTGTGTGGTCTTGTCTCTGTCTTTATCTTTACATTTTTTCAGAAGATCTGCTGTCAGATGGCTTACAAAGTCATATCAGAATTGGAGGACTGTAAGCAAGAATATCTAGCTACAATAAGGGCCAGACTACGTACAGTTCTGGCATTGAACAAAGCACAGAAGCGACAGCGGGGGATGTTGTGGTCTGGGCCTAAGCAAATGACGCAGTAAGAATGAAAGTCTCTGTGTGTTATTTCCTTTCCACAGGCAAGACAATTTACTTTTTCTGACATCGGTTAGTGCAAGAAAAAAGGATCCCCAACGGGGTACTTAGCTTTAGAAGACTTCAGCTTCAATATGGAAGACAAAACTCAGGTAGCGGCTGACTGGCATTCGTGCAAACTACTTCTGCTTCGGGCTCCACGGCAAGAAAGACTGACGTAATGGCGTACTTTATACTACTGACGACCTGACGTCAGTCCTGAAGCGATGAAAGCCAACGCAGAAATACTAAGCCTCTGGTATTCGGGCCTGCTGAGGGCTACCCTGGCAGGGATAACCCAAATGTGATGACTGCAACAGTGAAACACGAAGAACATCTACACAGATCAAAGACTTGGAGGAACATGTTTCCCCAAGGCTATCAAGAACGAAGTATGCCAAAGGTCTTAAAGGAGGACAAGGAAATGGACAGGGACAGAGTACCCATTCCAGCCCAAAAAGAGAAAATGGTGGGAGAACACCACTGCTGTAACTCTCAAGAATGACAGCAATTACTACACACGTATAAACGCCATCCCAGTTGTATGGCTTTCTTCATACACATCACTACTGCAGTAACCCTGTAGAATGGCAATTGCAAACCCAGCCCTCAAGTCCTACAGGCAATGATTATTCAACAGCATTTAAAAAGTGAGTGGAATAAGGACCAAGTAGCTGCTTCTACAACAGTTTGTGCACTCATGACCCTCATAACAGTGACAGTGGTTACGGTTTCCTAAATATTTTGGGTTCTCACTGTATTCTCAATATTATTTCCATAATGACAGCAAAAAAAAAAAACATGCACTGAGCCACCCACTTAGAGACTGTCTACTTGGAAACTGGTTCCCTCCTAAATGGAAGCAAGGAATACAAAAAAACTGATCAAAGTTTCTGATGTTTTTATCTTTATATTGATAGTACCTCAGTTGCCTGTGCACATTCAAGAATAAATAATACTTTGTACCACACTTTGGGGATTGAGGAACAAAGCAAGGACATGGCTACTCTCTTTGATAAAGAACTCGGACATTACATTTGGCATAAATGTGAGGTTTGTTCAAAGACTGACATTGTCCTTGCATGTAAGGCTTAAATTACATGCAAGGCTTAAACAGAGCTCCCTCCTGAATACTTGCAGTTCTGAAATCCTTGCAACTGAGGTGAGAGGTAGTAGTAAAGGTGTTTTCTATATTAGACATTTGGGGGAGGTGCTGAGGCAGCAGGATCAAAGGGGGTTGTAGTTTGCCTTTCCGGGGTGTGGTTAAAAGCACCTGCAACATCATCGGCTTTTCCTGGGAGTCCCAGCTGGACTCCTTTTGTTTAAACTGGCTGCACAGATGCTAGGGCTTCCACGTGTATGCAGAAAGAAACGTCTGAGAGATGCACCTTTAGAGAGGTAAATAACATGCCTAAATTAAACTGCTCACCCAAGTACTGGAGAATAATGAAAATCAATGCCATGTTAGGGTCCTATTCCTTCACAAACCATAAGAGGGGAAAACCTGTCATTTGGTTAAGGAGGCTTGCCTTGTGGCAGGCTTCCTAGTCTCCTTACGTATGGCCGGCACACATTCAGAGAACAGGTGCCTGAAAGGCAAGAGTTGACTATCTAGGCAGTAAGCTGCAACGTCTTCAGAAGGATGCATAAACTGATGCAAAATGGCACCCTTGACCTGAGTTAGGAGGTCCATTTGCATAGGCAGCACATGAAATTCCCACTGGATAAATGAATAGCAGCAGACAACAAATGTTTTCTGGGCTAAAAGGGGTTAGAAACAACATTCTTTCTCTCCCCTCCCCTGCTTTCTGCACCAACTGGGAGATGAGGAGGAATTGAAGGAATGCATATAGAAAGACACCTGTCTTTCTGAAAAAAGTCATCCATGGGCCAAGCTTCATTTTGTAGTAGTCTTTGCTGAGCTGCTTGTTGAATGAAGAGGCACATAGTTTCTGCTTCTAAGACACCACCAGCTATGAATAATCTGGGAAAAAAAATCCATGTGTAACATCCATTTGTAAGAATCTGCACCGGATTTATTTTGCTTGTCTGCCTTTGAGCTCATCTGGGATAGGATGTAGACTGCCCTTATGGTAATATGTGATTAACAGCCATCTTTCAGGTAGTGATGGCCAGACTGCACAAGGGGGAAAGAACAGGTCTACCCTTGTTTGTTGGTATACCAAGTTATGTTATTACAGTAGCACTGCCCCTACTGCACGTGCAAACCCCTTTCTTGCACACAGGCATGAAGGCTCTGAGGGATGTGCTTCTTCATTTATTTGAGTTCCATTCCACATTCCCTTCACTTTGAGGTTGTGTAAATGTGTCCTACAAAACAGGAATGAAAAACCCATTAGTACCCAATTTTGAGGTTCTTGAATAAATGGCACCCTGTTTATTTAGTCTGACCTGGATAAAACACCATTCTTAACACTCAGGAGATACAAACGAGCATGGAAATTCCTCCATCCAAGGGCTGTGAATTCTGACATTATGTACCATCCTTGGTACCACTGAAATGTTCTCATGGGTATTCTGACTAGAGGACATCAGGACTGCAGAAGTCATCAATCCCAGTGCCCTTACAAATTCTCTGGCTGTAACCACTGTTTGTAGATCTACCTGCTTGAAGTACTAAGCTAGAGCTTCTACTTTATCTAGAGAGAGGTGGACCTTCTAGCTGCTAGAATCTAGTAAGTTTCCAATAAGCACTACTTTTACAGAAGTGGTAAGATCTGACTTGGGGATGTTAAATGAAAACCCCAGGTTTTGAAAGCAATTCATGATGGACCGTTACTGATGCCTTCCTCCTGGAAACACTGCCTGAAAGTGGCACTCATCTAGGTGAAATTATCTTGATTCTGCAATAAGTATTTATTGAAGTCAACCACTCTATAACAAAAAGGGGGAGCAGAGTAACCAATCCAAAGGGCAAGAAGGTAAACTGATCATAGAAGCCCACCAACTTAAATCTGAGAATGCTCCTGCAATACCCATGGTTGTGTATGTAAAGATAGGCATCCTTGAAAAGCAGCATAACAATCAAAGCTTGAGAAAATAGGTGTGATAAGAAGGCTTGCAATGTCAGTATTTGTCATTTTTGAATCTTAAAATAAATAGCTCTGAAAAGTCAAAGAAGGGCTTCTACTCGCCCTCTTAGTAGGAAGAGTTGCGTACAAGCCATCGGTCTGGCCCCGTTTTATTGGACACTAGCACCACTAGTTTGGAAAAGTTCTTGTAGTATAGAGGAGCAAATGTACTTGGTCCTTTGATGTCAGTGGAATGCCAAACATTTCCAATGTTCTTACTTTGCAAACCTGACATTTTGCTGTGGCACCCTTTTGTGATGCTTTCTCCATTTCACATGCACTGAGTTAGCCTTCCTCACATCTTTGAGGTGGATGAAGTGGCACGGGGAACAAGACTAGGGAAGTGATTTTTAGGGACAGGAGGGGAAGAAGTTCCAGATGGACATGATTGCTCCCTTGAGGGGTAGAGGGTTCTGTGGTCCTGCCATCCTTCTTATACTGGCCCTTCTTACACTTTATTTGCTTACCTTTTCTTGCCTGCAGTAGTAGGCTTCAGATTTAGATGGGCAATTCATTTTACATGTGGGAGTGAACAAGTTGTTTGTCTGACTGTGCAGCCCCCCCCCCAAAAAAAAATTATTTCACCAGTGGTGTTCTCAGACAACAGCTCCATATTCAAAACAGTCAGCAGCTGCACTCTGACATCTTCTGGCAGGAGGTCCAACCTTCAGCCAGGCATGTCTTCTGATCTCTGTCCATATAGCTTGTTGCCCTGGATGCTGCATGCACATCATCATCCCCACATGTGGGGTTTTTAGCCATCTTTCTGAGTGAGGTCAAACAGTTTCCCCTAATATCCTGTCAGACACCTTCCTAACCTTCTTCCTCATCTGGTCTATGATAGTAATGTGAAACGTAATTGTGTGCCTCTGACAATGTTCCAGAAGGCCAGAGCAGCAAATGTGCACAGTTTGTTTCCAAATCCGACAGGTACTTTACTATCCTTTACCATGGGGAAGAGAATTCAAAAAAGGTACTAGCAGAGCAAAAAGTTTTGTGAAGAAATCAAAGGTCTAACAGGATTGGGTCTTTCATGAAACAAAGGGTGAGACACTGGTCATCTTGGAGCAGCCAGAAACTACTGAACATAAGCAGTCATGCTGATCTATCAGGTTAGTTAAAGGATTTAAGGCCTTTCATTTTCTTGGTTAGAAATCTTTTGGGCTTCACAAACACCCACATTACAGACCTAAACCTACACTAACAAACGTGACTTACCAGAGGGCTACGCTCCTAATTCAACATATTCCCTGCCTATGGAATAATTCATTGGATGCCCTTAAGGCTAGTTTGATAACTTCGTGTGCGACATGTACATTTACACTGTAGTTGTCACATATGGCCCTGTTTGATCTGGAAGGTGAGCACTATTAAATGCTTGCAGAGGATGGCAAGTATCTTTGTGTTTCTTCTTAAAGGTGAACATAGCTAAGCATATTATGGCCCCCATGATTGCTTGCCTAGTACTGTTGATAAGCTTTTAGCAGTGGTATGATTTACAGCAACATTATACAAAAATGCACAGCAGAATAAGCCGCTGCTACACACAGTGCAATGAAAAGAAGAGCAGTGGGTTGGATGGCAGCATGTAGGATCTACAAAACCAATGCAAAGAAGTGTCTCTTTACCTGTGGTGCAGCCCTCGCAGTTTGCAGCTCTCAGTCAGCATCATTGTAATTTGGACTTCAGATGCCTGATCTGCATGAACAGAAAAAACATTAATGGAGGACGGTTTACTCAAGCTTAGTTACATGTGCAATATAGAAAACCAGGACAAGTTGACTAACCAGACTTCCTTACTTGTACAAACTCTTACCAAAACACTGCAGCTCTAGATGTTTCTGTCCATTCTTTCTAACATTTTTTTTGTCAAGACAGAAAAGTCCATGCTGAATGAAAGGAGAACATTGTCTCACATGGCAGACTTTTAATGTTCAGCTGCTTCCTAGATCATAATTATTTGCAAAATTCTAATGAACTAACCATACTGCAAAGATTTGTGTTCAATACTAAAGAAAAAAGGCACCAGACAGACAGCAGGTAGCCTATAAGCTACACAGTGGAAAAGGATTCTGTTTCTTAAGTCAAAAATCTGCATTTGCTAAAGAATAAACAATCCATCCTCCTATTTCAAACATAAAATAACTTAGAACTTCTAAACTGGTACGTTTCAGAATTGTTTTAATTTAGACTAGACTTCAAAGGAAGCTTCTGGTTTTAAGATTACAGAAAGCACCATCCTTATAAAGGTGTGTGATGATTTCTACAAGCCTCAGTATTTTAATTCTTGGAGTACTGTTGGGTTTTATACGAGTTACACAGAAGTTAATACCAAGACACAACAAAGTAATTTAAAAAGTAAAAATAAGTGTACTGTCTTGCTCAAATACCTAATTACCACAAATACAGTAAAATTCCCATTAACCAAAACTCAACCAACCAGCACTCCCAAGCAACCAGCATCTAGTCTCAGCGCACTTGTATGAATATAATTTCTGAATTCCCATGTGCATTACTGCCAACTTCTTAGCACAAGAATATGGGACAAATGTCTAAAAATAAGGGCAAATTTAAATATTCCTCTTAGAAAACTGCTAAAATATTTGGATTTGTGTTAGCATGCATTTCGCAAAGGAAGTCAAACGTCACTACGTATTTAGAGACTTCAATCCTCAGTGATCTGCTAGAAAACCACAAATTTTACGAGGAGCAACCCTGTTTCGGTACATGCTACCCTTCTTCTACATAACCCCATCGGTAAAATGCTTTAAAAAATAAGTACAAATGGTACAATTACTTGTTTCACATGTGCATTCCATTTTATACAACTGTCAACAGTTTGTGCAAGACACTCAGATTTTCAATTGCCCACCTGCAAAAAAAGCAAAGACCTTTCCCTACAGTTTATTTGGTGAATTGCAAAGTAATTTACAGTTTTCATAGGTGAAAGACTGACTATGCCTTCCTGTTGAGAAAAAACATGTCATGGAGTGTGTCAAAGAGGGCAGAACTATCAGCATTGCACAATACTAAGTGCATAGCTCTCAACCTTTCGATTTCCAAAACATGGAAGATTACATGTAAAAGGTAAGCATAAGTGTGGCACATTCTGTATTATATCAGTAATGTTCCTGACAAAACAGAAAGCCCACATTTCCACTTATGACTCCTACATCGACCAGTGAATGTCACTGTCAGTAAAGGTAGCAGCTGTAATTGTAGCAATGATTGCAGGCACTCTGCTTTACACAGCACCCTGCAGTGCATTCACACCCCAAATGACCAAAGTTAAAGCAGCAGCACAACTAAACTTTTTATTTTAGATATACATGTAAAGGGAAGCCAATGCAAAGTAAAGTAGTAGGACAGAACAGCTGTGTAAAATCTTACCATAACCATAGATGTCCTTCTCTGCCATGTTGGAGTATTCCTGGTGTGGGATTTTCCACCTCAGGCGACCCATACGTCTGCTCCTATACAAAAGCTTCAGCTTGGCTGTAGTAGCTGCATGGGACGTCACACTTAGGGCCATAAACCAGGAACCTTAAATGTTACATCTGCATGCATAGACCTCAGAACTTGAAGGCCTAGCAGGAGGACTAGCCAGTGGTTCAAGGAGCCCTTATGTAGTTGCATAGGTCACAAGATAGAGTGTAGACCTCGGGAGACCTAAGGATATGCGTGATTGAGAGGGAGAAAAGGATAAGGGGGTTTTGGCGGACGGGAAGGAATATTGCAAAATGGAAGAGAGGGACATCTATGGTTATGTTAAGATTTTACACAACTATTCTATGTCCTTCTATTCCTATGTTGCAGTATTCTTGGTGTGGGAGAGTACCACAGCTTAGTTGGAAGGAAGGGTGGAGGTTGAAGTGGCTGATTCCACAAAGCTCTGCAGGATTGCCCTGGCAAATCCTGCCAGTGCTCTGGAGACATGGTCTAACTTGTAGTGTTTGGTGAAAGTGTGAATGGTGGACCATGTGGCTGCTTTCAGTATGGAAGTGGTGTCTAGCCCCTTTAAAAAGGCTTTGGAAGCTGGCACTGCCTTGGTGGAGTGAGCTTTGACTCCCTGTGGCAGCTTTTTGCCATGGTGTGAGTAGCAGAGGCAAATGGCTTTCCTAATCCAACATGCAAGGGTTTGTTTGGAGACTGCCTTGCCCAGGGCTGTGGGGTGGAAGGACACAGAGTTGATTGGATTTTCTAATGGATTTTATTTTGTCTAGGTAAAATCTTAGCTGTCTGTGTACATCCAGGGAGTGGAGTATTCTCTCACTGTCATTGGTAGGAGAGAGGTAGAAGGTGGGAAGATGAATAGATTGGTTTAAGGATATATCGTTGATCACCTTTGGCATGAAGGAAGGGTTAGTTCTAAGTGTTGCCCAGTCCTTCTGGAAGGTAGTGTATGGGGGGCAGGCCATTAGGGCCTGTAATTCAGACACCCTTCTGGCTGAAGTTATGGCCACTAGCAGTACTGTCTTCCATGTGCACATTTGCAGAGAAGCTGCACTAGCAGGTTCAAATAGAGACTGGGTTAGTTTTGCCAGAATGATGTTAAGATCCCAGGGTGGTGGGATGGGCTTTCTAGGTCGTCTGATGTGCAAGAGCCCTTTTTAAGAACCGCTTCACATCGAGCCTGGCTAATAGGGGAGGGTCTGGTGGCAAGCAGGCTGAGATTGCTGAAAGGTGAACTTCCACTGAAGAGTAAGAGTCCACCCTTTACTAGCTGACACACACAAGCAAGAAAGTACAGTTGTGTACACTTACCATAAATGAAGATGTTCGAGTGTATTCACTGTTGCAGTCATCATACTTGGGTTATCCTGCCAGGGGTAGCCCCAGTTGGCCCGAATACCAGAGGCTTAGTATTTCTGTGTCATTTGCTGTCACTCCAGGACTGACGTCAGGTCGTCAGTGGTATAAAAACAGGCAGCCGATACCATTACATCAGTTTTTCTTGCCCCTAATGTTAGGAGCCCCCAAATAGGGAGCTAGGTTATGGTGGAACACCACCACCAGTAGAAAGTAAATACCAAATAGCACTGTAAGGAGTGAGGAAGAGAGAGAGAGAGTGAGAGAAAGAGTGACAAGGGGGTGGAGGGTGGGAAACCAGGAGTGCAACAGTGAATACACTCTAATATCTACATTTATGGTAAGTGTACACAACTGTACTATGTTCTTCATGTTTCACTGTTGCAGTCATCACACTTGGGTTGATTCCCAAAGCTGAAGAAATGGGTGGAGGCAGTCAAGAAGAGTTGGGGCTGGCTAGTACGCCCTGCAGGACTGCTGTTGCAAAGCCTGTCCTGGATTTGGAAAAGACAGGCAGGTGGTAATGCTTGGTGAAGGTATGAACAGAGCTTCATGTTGCAGCCTCTAGGATGTCCCTGGTAGGGACCCCTCTGAGAAAAGATGCAGAGGTGGAAGTTGCCCTAGTGGAATATGTTCTGATCCCCTGTGGGGGTGGTTTCCCGTGGTTGTAACAGAAATGGATACAGTGTGCTACCCATTTGGAAATGGTTTATTTTGATATGGCCTTGCCCTCTGCCCCTGCTGCAAAGCAACTGGTCAGACTTCCTAAAGGTCTTAGTCCTATCCAGGTAGAATCTGAAGAGTGCAGGATCCTTTCCCCCTTATTTTGAAGTTTAGGGAAAAAGGTGGGCAAATAAATCGATTGGTTGAGAGCCACACTGGACACCACTTTACGCATGAAAGTTGGGTTAGTCCTGAGGGAGACCCTGTCAGCATGAAAAACGATGTTCCACAGCCATGAGTGCTTGTAGCTCAGACACTCTTCTAACTGAAGTGATGGCCAGAAGCAAGGCTGTTTTCCAAGAGAGGAATTTTAACTTTGCTGAAGTTGCAGGCTCAAAGGGAGGTAGCGTGAGATTTTCCAACACAAAGGTAAGGTCCAAAGCAGGGGTAGGGGGCTCTTCTGGGTGGCCTTAAGTTGTTAGCCCATCTAAGGAACTGCTCGATGAGGGTGTGTGAAAAGAGAGGTGGCTCTGGCTGTAATGAGCAGAGATGGCAGAGGCATGGATTTTAATAGTAGAGAAGGATAGGCCCCTGTGAAGTAGGTCTGCTAGGTAATCCAGGATGAAAGGTAAGGAGGGCTGCGCTGGTTCAGCTCCTTTAGCCTGGATCCAGGAGCAATACCTTTTCCACTTGTCAGCATAGGACTTTCTAGTGCCGGGTCATCTGGCTTCACGTATAACATCCAGGACTTGCTTGCTTAGGCTGGCCACTGGAGAAGAGGTCAAGGAATAAGCCAGGCTGCCAGGTTCAGGGTCTGCAATTGTGGATGCAAAAACTCTCCCTTCTGCTGGGTCAGGAGAGTTGGAATCTGAGGGAGGTGCCATGGAGGCAATGGTGACAGACTGCACATTAGTGGGTACCAGTGCTGGCGTGGCCAGTCTGGGGCAATCAGGATTGCCCTTGGTCTTTCCTCCCTTATTTTGAGTAGTACCCTTGTAAGAAGAGGTAGAGGGGGAAATGCACAGATCGCGAGGTTTACCCATTGGAAGGATAGGGCATCCACTTTCCAGGCCTTGCTGTGAGGTTCCCTGGTGCAGAATTTGATGAGCTGGTGGTTGTTGCGGGAGGCAAATAGGTCCATCTTCAGGGTACCGCATTTCTGGGTTACGATGCTAAAGGTGTTGTGGTTTAATTGACACTCGTGAGGGTCCAGGAGATTTCTGCTTAAGTTGTCTACCAGAGAGTTTTGGTTGCCTGGCAAGAATTGTGCTAGGAGGTGAATCTGCATGGCTGAAGCTGTGTGCCAAAGGGTCATGGCTAGCCTGCAGAGTGGGTAAGAGTGGGTTCCTCCCTGCTTGTTGACGTACCACATCACTGTGGTGTTGTCTGTTTTGATTAGTAGAGGCCCCGGAGAGAGTAGGGGTCTGAAAGCTGTCAGAACATGCTGAACAGCTAGCATCTCTTTTTGGTTGATGTGCAGATGAATTTGATTTGGGCTCCAGTGGCCCTGAATGCACCTGCCATCCAGGTGTACACCCCAGGCACAGTCTGATCCGTCTATGGCTAAGGTCTGGATGGCATGGGATTGTGAAAAGGGAAGTCCCTTGTTGTGGTTGCATGCTGCTGCCCACCAAAGAAAATCTTTCCCTAGACAAGGTATCATAGATATAATAGTTTCCAGGTCCTGAGAATGCTGACACCAAAGGCTTTTTTTAAGTACCACTAAAGTTTCCTCATATGCAGTCTGGCATATGGAATTAATAGAATGCAGGAGGCCATGAAACCCTAGAGCTTGCAGGATTTTCCTTGCAGATAACTGTGTTCTGGTGGCCAATTAAGACAAGTAGCCTGTCAGATAGGCTTGTTTTTCTGGAGTATGGAATGCCATCTGGGATGCTGTGTCCAGGCTTGCTCCCAGGAATAAAAAATTCTGACTGGGGACTAGTTTGGATTTCTTTTTGTTTACAGTGTACCCCCAGTGAGGTCAATAGGTCCTTTACAAATGTCCGGTGCTGCAACAGCTTTTCCTGACTTTCTGCCTGAATCAGGCAGTCGTCCAAGTAGGGGTAAAATTTGAATACTTCTTTGTCTGCAAAAAGGAATGGCTGGAGGAAGGCATTTTGTGAAAACTCTGGGAGCAGTGGATAAGCCAAAGGGAAGTGCAGAGAACTGATAATGCATAGATCCTGCCCTGAACTGTAGATATTTCCTGCAAGAGTCTCTGATTGGGATGTGCAGTTAGGCCTCTTTTAGGTCTAGGGTGGCTAATCAGGCATCTTTGGATAGCAAAGGAAGACGCTGTTGGAGGGTGAGCATTTTGAATTTTGGTACCACCAGGAAGGTGTTTAGAATGGATAGATCTAGGATTGGGTGCCAGGTGCCCTCTTTTCTGGGTACCAGAAAAAGTCTGGAATAGAAATATTGGCCTATCTGGTCTGCAGGAACAGGCTGAATTGTCCTCATGGAGAACAATGAATGAACTTGGTTTTGTGCCTCTGTCCACTGGTTTGAAGGAAGATCTGGGAACCCTTTTAGGGTTGGCAATGTGTGGAAATAAAATTTGTACCCCTAGGACACTATGTTGAGGTTGGTGATGCAGGCCCAGTTTTTTGCATGGGAGGCAAATTTCCTCCTAGGGGCACAAGCAGGTGGGCAGAGGTAAAGGTGGAGTTGAAAAGTCATTGTGAATTCTTTCTATAAGGGGGTGGCTTAGCACTCCCTGTTTTAGAAGTGAAGGTACTCCATTGCTTAGATCTCTGCATTCCCTGGGACTGCTGTCTGGGGGGGGGGGTTCTGTTTCCCCTAGGTCTAGTCTGAGCTTGCCTAGAGGGGCTGGAAAGGATCAGTGTTTTGAGGGGCAATGCCTAATGAGTCTCAGAGGCTGGACTTGCAAAAAGTCTGTCTGCATAGATTTAGCTTTTTCTTCCATCTTTTTCAAAACCTCTTCTGCCTTGGTACTAAACAGATAGTCTTTGTCCAGTGGTGCATCCAATAATTTAGATTTAACATGGTCTGTTCCTTAAGCCAAGCGTGCCTTCTAAGTACAGAACCCATGACTGCTGCCCTGCAGGATGCTTCTAGGGCGTCAAACCCACATTGCAGGATATGCTTAGTAACTTGGCTTGCAGAATGCACGAGCTCCTGTAATTCTTTATTTCCTGCACAGTCTGGAAAGGTAGACATTTTTTGTTTAATAAGTTCCATAGTATGTTGCTGGTATTTCAGCATGTGGAACTGGCAATTTAATGCTCTAAGGGCAAGAGTTGCAGAGGTGTATACTTTTTTACTCAATCTGTCTAAAGCTCGGGAATCCCTGTCTGAAGGGGTGGGATTCTTAGCTGTGGTTGCTTTTATTCATTTAGGTCCTTGAGAGATTACCACTGGGTCAGCAGTAGGATTTTTGAAAGGAAATTTGTGTGAGTCAGGGACTCTAATACCTCTCAGGTTTCCTGGGAGCAGGAGGTAGAGTATCAGGAGTTAAACTGGATTCCATGAAAACATCATCCACAACATCCAGTACAGGAGGAATAGCTAAGGGTCTGTGCCTGTGGTAAATCTAAAAATTTCCCCGAGTCTCTTTCTGGACTGAGGATAATCCTGGCATTCCCAATGGAAATGCTCTCTCAAGGTATGTAGGGTTTCATCAAAAGAAAAATCCTCTGGAGGAGAGGTAGAAAGAATGGATTCCCCTGCATCTGAATTCTCATACGTAGATAAGGGCATGTCTTCATAATCAGAAACCTCTGAGTCATCTGACTCTTGGTCAGATAAAGCTGCTGGGGACAAGTCTCTCTTTTAGAAGGGGTAGGCTGGCTTCCCCTAATCAGCATGATAAGGTCTTCCGCCATTTTAACCATTTGAGACTGAGGCATTGAAGTGCTTGAGCTTGGGTCAGTTTTTTAGGCGTAGTACGTACCGTTGGCCTTAGACACTCTGCAGTTTTAGAAAGAAGTGAAGACGCGAAAGTTGGTTTGTGTCAAATATTGGTAGTGCGAAGAACTTCCTCAGAAGCCAGTGCCTGCACAGTGGCTCCAGACCAATCCAAGGTAGAGACATCCGCAGGTTCCATAGTCAAAGAAGAGTCTCGCGGCATACTGGACTCCGAATAGGTCTCTGTAGCAGCCTGTGAATTCACAGAAGCTGGCATCTAGGATTGCGAAAGCGCCTCAATAAGTACCGGTGAACTGGCAACTAGCTTAACAGAAGCGTTGTCGGCAGTTTTGGACCTGTGCGGTCTCTGTCTTTATCCCTACCTTTTTTCAGAAGATCGGTAGCTGGGTGGCTTACCGAAGCCATTTCGGAATACGGAGACGAGAGCAAAAGTATTTAGCTACAATAAGGGTCCGATGACTTATAGTTCTGGCGTCGAACAAAGCACAAAACTGACGGTGAGGGATGTAGTGGTCTGGGCCTAAACAGGTGACGCAGTAAGAATGGAAATCTCGGTGTGGTATTTGCTTTCATAGGCGAAACAATTGTTAACTTTTTCTGACATCTGTTAGAGCAAGAAAAAAGGATCCCCAATGGGGTACTTAGCTTTAGAAAACTTCAACTTCAATTTCGGAAACGAAAACTCAGGTAGCAGCCGACTGGCACTTGTGCGAACTGCTTCTGCTTCGGGCTCCTCGGCAAGAAAGACTAGTGTACTGGCATCGGCTGCCTGTTTTTATACCACTGCCGACCTGACGTCAGTCCTGGAGCGACTGCAACTGACGTAGAAATACTAAGCCTCTGGTATTCGGGCCGACTGAGGGCTACCCCTGGCAGGATAACTTAAGTGTGATGACTGAAACAGTGAAACACGAAGAACATCTACGGGGGGGGGGGGGATCTGCTATGCATGGATCCCTGCCCTTGTCCAGACACCATTTTGAAAATCTTTCCCATTTAGTTGAGTATCATTTTCTTGTAGTAGGTTTCCTGGCCTCCCTCAGGACTGAAAGCATGTCATCCAAGTAGTGGTGCCTGAATGGAATTAGAAGTTTATCACCCACAGTGTCAGCAACATCTGCAAGTGTGTGTGAATGAGGGTTCCCTTTTGTTGTCAGAAGGTCCACCTTGTGGGGTAACCTGTGGTGACTGCCCTTGGCTAGATTGTGATGTAGGGGGGAACCAGTGCTGCCTTGGCCAGTAGTGAAGTCACCAACAAGGTTTTTGGTTTGTCTCTCCTGATTTTCAGGACTTTCTGAATTAGTGGGAAGGGAGAAAAGGCATACAGAAACCTTCCCTTCCAAGAAATGCTGAAAGTGTCTACTCTTCAAGCTAGAGGGGAGTACGTCTTGGAGCAGAAGGTCTGCAGTTCTCTGTTCTGGTGGAGGCAAACAAGTCTTGAGGAGTGCCCCACTGGTGGATAATGTCTAGGAAAACATTCCTGTCCAACATCCATTCGTGCTGTGGAGAGGATGTCCTGCTTAGAAGGTCTTACTTGTTGCCCTGTGAGGGGATGTAGGATGCCTGGAGGGACAAGTTGTGTCGAGAAGCTAGGTCCCATATCAGTAAGTTTAGTCTGCACAGGCGGTACACTTTTGTTACCCCCGGTTGTTGAGGTACCACATAACTGTGGTGCTGTCCGTTATTATTTGGAGAACAACTGGTTGTAGGAGAGGGCTGAAGGTTTTCAGTGCTAAAACGACTGCTGTCATTTCCCTCACTTTGATGTGCTTGTTCCTTAAGGAAGGGTGCCACTTTGCTTGGACCCTGTAGGATGTCATTGTAGCTCCCCATTCCGAGTCTAAGGCATCTGTATGCATATCCTGGGTTGGGAGAGGAAGGCCCGGGTTGAGCTGAACTTGCTGAATCCACCAAGTTACTTCTGCCTTTAGGCAGGGCAGGAGAGTGATTTCTTGCTCTAGAGGATGTTGGTGTTGAGACCAAACATGTTTTAGATACCACTGTAGCTTTTGCATGTGCATTCTGGCTAGTGGAAGCATGGGGTTGGTGGCTGCCATTAGGCCCAGGATCCTTAGGAATTGCCATGCAGTTGGGTCGGCAGCAGGGCTTTGAAATGGGAGGTCAGGAAACTGACCTTGTCCTGGGGAAGGAAGGCTTTTATTGTGTCCGTCTTGATTCTGCAACCCAGAAATATTTTGTCTTGTTCTGGTGTCAAGGATGATTTTGGGAAGTTGAAGGTGAACCCCAGATTTTGTAGTAGGCACATCCTGAACTCTAGATGGATTAATAGGGTTTCTTTGCAGTCTGCTAGATCAGGATGTTATCTAGGTAAGGATAAATCTGAATCCCCTGTGTTCTGCAATAGACAATGGACGATGCCAGACATTTTGTGAACACTCTGGGGGCAGTGGACAAACCAAGGGGATGGTAGAATGGGTATGTGCACGTAGGCTTCTTTCAGGGCCAGTGTGGCCGCGCAAGTCTTGGCCGGTAACAGAGGGAGTAAACTTGGAAGGGACAACATTCTCAAGGTGGGCACTTTTAAGAATAGGCTTAAGAAGGAAAGGTCTAGAATGGGTCTCCATGGTCCATCCTTTTTGGGGACCCGGAAAAGACTTGAATAGAAGCCCTTTCCTTCCTGTTCGGGGGGACAGGTTCTATAGTGCCCAAGTTCCGAAGGTCTGTCAGGACTTGTGGGAAGAGGTGTCTGATTTCTTGGGTAAAAGGGGACACCCCTTAAGGGTGGCCTTTCTTTCCAGGAGAGGAAGTATCCTTTTTGGATAATAGCCAGAACCCATCTGTCTGTGGTGATGGTTTTCCAAAAGGGGAGGCAGTGGGAGAAGCAGGCGGAAAGGGGAAGGGGGCAAGGCAGTCACGCATTGTTGGGGCCTCCTCTGTCTTGAAAGGGCTGTCTAGAGGGAGGCTGAGAGGCAGCTGGCCTGGTAGGGGTTTGCCTTCTGGTTCCTCTGTCTGGAAGAGGTAAGGTCCAGCAGAGGGTGGGTTTAGTCTGAAAATGTGGCCTTGGCAGGGTAATTCCTGTAATATTTGGGAATTGGGGACACCAAGAGATGCTTGAAGTCTTGCAATTCCTTGCTCTTTTCCTGCAGATTTTTAAACCGGTCTACTGACTGTTTGCCAAATAGGAAATTAGGGTCCAGAGGGGCATCTAAGACCTTACACTTGAAGTCTTCAAGTAAGCGTTGCAGACGAAGCCAGAAGCATCTCCTGAAAACAGAGGCAGATGCTGCAGAGCGTGCAGAGGCCTCTGCAGCATCATAGCTGCATCTGAGTGTGTCTGGCTACTTGGGCAGCCAGAGAAAGTTTGGAAGAGATGTCAGCTTTTGTGGGGCAGTCAGGAGTAGCAGCCAGCAGAGTAGTGGCTTGAGAGACCAGGTCCAAAGCATATTTGGTCATATGGGTTTGACAGTTGATAGCTCAAAAAACAATGTGGAAGAGGTGTAGACCTTTTATCCAATTATATCCATTGTTTTGCTGCCTTTGTCTGTAGGTAAGAGAGAGGCAGACGGAATGAGTCTGGATTGTTTATCTGGTGAGATGGCAATCACAGCAGGATCTGCCAAGGGAGGCTTGACTAAGAATTTTTGGTCAACAAGCACCTTGTAGAAGTGGTCTGGCCTTTTAGGGGCAGGTGGCTGAGAATCTGGTATCTGTCTGATGCAGAAGCAAAGGCATCTAAATAGGCAGGGATGACAGGTGGAATGGCAAAAGGGGAGGGGGATTCCACTTGTAAAAGCTCAAAATATCTCTTTTTGAGTGACAGACATTTGTAAGGTGTCCCATTTAAAATATTCTTTCATTTTGGTGTTGGTTTCATCAAAGGTGATATCCTCGGGGGGGTGGGGGGGTGAAGGAGTCTCCCTCAATAGATTCATCATCTGGTGAATAGTACTCTTGAGGGGAGGCAATTTAAGAAGTGTAAGAAATAAATTCCTCAGAAAATACAGTTGTGTACACTTACCATAAATGTACATGTTCGAGTGTATTCAATGCTGCAGTCATTACATTTGGGTAATCTGCTGGAAGGTTGCCCTCAGTTGGCCTGAATAACAAAGTCTTGGGTCCTGCGTCGGTTGCTGTCTCTTCTTCCATGACGTCAGGTCGTCAGGGGTATAAAACATGCAGCAGACGCCATTTTATTCAGTTTTTCTTGTCCCAGATGTCAGGTGCCCCCCAAATGGGGAGCAAATATAAATAAATAAATATATATATATATATATATATATATATATATATACATACACATATATAAATAAACAGTAATATATGTAAATGCACTTTTAGCAACATAATCTTTACCTTCATCTAAAAGCAAATACGCCACAAAGGCTTTAGAATATAGTGAAGGAAAGAGAAGTGGGTAACCCGGACTGCAACAGTGAATGCACTCGAACATCTACATAATAAGGTACGTGTACACAACTGTACTATGTTCTTCGTGTTTCACTGTTGCACTCATTACATTTGGGTAGAATCCCAAAGCTATGGATGGGAGGATGGAATTAAATAGCATTAGGAGTGGCTATAAGGCCCTGCAGAAATGCAGTGGCAAAGCCTGCCCTGGGATTTAGAGAAGAGAGGCAAATGATAATGCTTTGTGAAGGTATGAACAGAGATCCAAGTAGAATGTCTTTGGTTGGAACTCCTCTGAGAAAGGCTGCTGAGGTAGAGGCAGCCCTGGTGGAATGTGACCTGATTCCCTTGGGCACAAGTTTACCATGATGAAAGTAGCAGAAACGAATGCAGTGGCTTATCCACTTAGAAGTAGTCTGCTTTGATATAGCCTTCCCCTTTGTGGGAGTCAGGAAAGTACAGTTATGTACCTACCATAAAATGTAGATGTTCGAGTGTATTCACTGCTGCAGTCATTACTCTTGGGTTATCCTGCTGGCAGGCTACCCGCAGTCGGCCTGAATTCCAAAGTCCTGGTCCGGCGTCGGTTGCTGTCGCCTCTTCCCTGACGTCATTGCGCCAGGGGTATAAAAGATGCAGCAGACGCCATTTTCTTCAGTCTTTCTTGCGCGGTGCCCGAAGCAAAAGCAGTTCGCAAGTGCCAGTCGGCCAACTCTTGAGATTTTCAAATCCGAATTTCAGAACCGAAGTCTTCATTAAAGCTAAGTACCCCGTTGGGGAAACATTTTTCTTGCTCCAGTCTGATGTCAGAAAAAGTTAACAATTGTATTTCTTGTGGGAAGCAAATACCTCATAAGGATTTTCATTCTTACTGTATTCCTTGCCTAGGCCCTGACCACGACGTCGGTTTTGTGCTAGATTTAACTAATGCACTATTAAGCGTCGGTTCGATTTTGCATTTCCTTACTTTGGCCGAAGATTTAACTATATAATGCAGTCAGAACAGCCGACGACCGCAGTTTACAAAAAACACAAGGATAAGGAAAAGGATAGGCATCCGAGGTCCAAAACCAACGACGGGGCCTCCATTAGGCCAGTCGCCGGTTCTCAGTGAGGCACTTTCGCAGCCCCTGGTGCCCGCTACCTCAGAGCTACAGGCCGATTCCGACTCCCACGTGGAGCCGACTGGGCCTCTGGATACTCAAGGTATTGGACACTCGGAAATCATTCCCTCAGATGGGTCCGGAGCCACTGAGCAGGCATCGGCTTCTGAGGGGTGTCTTCAGACCTACACAGTTATATGTTAAACCATCTTCAGCTTCAAAGACAAAGACTAAAGCAGCTCTAAAGTACAGCATTCTCCTACTCAAGACTTCCATGCCTAAAAAACAGATGCTTAAAATGGCCAAAGACCTAATTACTTTGATCAGGGGTTCCCATCACCCTCCTGATAAGAGGCCAAGGCAAGAGACAGAATATGATTCTTCTGATCAGGTTTCAATTTCCTCTGATTCCTCTTCTGAACAGGGATATTCCTTTCCTCCCTATGAGGATTCTGATGCTGAAGAATCCATTCCTTCAGCCTCTCCTCCCGAGGATTATTCTTTTGGGGAAACCCTGCATACCATGAGGGAGCATTTCCACTGGGAGAGCCAAGATTACTCGGAATCTAAGAAAAGGCTCAGAGACTTTCTGCTACTACCTCAGCACAGACCTCTTGCTATTCCACCTGTTCTATTGCTTAAACAGAAAATGTTGACAAATTCTGGATGTTCAGAGAACAAGGAAATGCAGGATTTATTGCATGCAGCTGAAAGTACAGTTTTGTACCTACCATAAATGTAGATGTTCGAGTGTGCGTACAGCTGCAGTCATCACATTTGGGTTATCCTGCCGTCAGGCGGGTCCTTGGTCGGCCGAATTCCAAAGTCTAGGTCCGGCGTCGGTTGTCGTTGCTTCTTCCCTGACGTCAGTGCGGAAGGGGTATAAAAGTGGCAGCCGACGTCATTTTCTTCAGTTTTTCTTGCCCCAGATGTCAGGTGCCCCCAGAAAGGAAGGCAAAACATTATGTCATGCAAACATACATAAGTAGATAAATCAAAACAGTAGTTGCAAGCAAATACACCATAAAGGAATACCCCAAATAAGCTGTATGTTAAAGGTGTTTGTCATAAGCTCTGTCCTAAGAGGGGATGGAGGGAGGGTAACCTGGACTGCAGCTGTATGTGCACTCGAACATCTACATTTATGGTAGGTACAAAACTGTACTATGTTCATTGTGCATACAGCTGCAGTCATCACACTTGGGTAGAATCCCAAAGCTAAGTAAGGGTGGCTGGCACTAAGGAATTAGGAGGGGCTAGAATGCCCTGCAGGACTGCTGAGGCAAAGCCCGCTCTAGATTTTGAGTATAGTGGAAGGTGGTAGTGCTTGGAGAAAGTGTGCACTGAACTCCAAGTAGCTGCTTCCAAAATGTCCTTGGTAGGGACCCCCCTGAGGAAAGCTGCTGAGGTAGCTGTAGCCCTGGTGGAGTGGGATCTGATGTATACAGGCACTGATTTTCCATGAAATGAATAACAAAAGCGTATGCAGTGGGCTATCCAGTTTGAAATAGTCTGTTTGGAAATAGCCTTTCCTTGAGCACCTGTAGCACAGGACACAAAGAGCTGCTCAGATTTTCTGAATGACTTTGTTCTGTCCAAGTAATAACGAAGTTGCCTGTGAATGTCCAAGGAATGTAGTAGCCTCTCTCCTTTGTTTTGTGGATTTGGATAAAAGGTAGGTAAATGAATAGACTGATTCAAAGCCACATTGGATACTACCTTTGGCATGAAGGCAGGGTTGGTTCGTAAGGAAACCCTGTCCTGATGGAAAACGATGAATGGTTGCACAGCCATGAGGGCCTGTAGCTCCGAAACCCTGCGTGCTGAGGTAATAGCCAGAAGGAAGGCTGTTTTCCATGACAAGTATTGTAGCTCTGCTGAAGAAGCCGGCTCAAAAGGAGGCAGTGTCAGCTTCTCCTATATAAAGTTGAGGTCCCAAGCTAAAGTTGGTGGTTTCCGTGGGGGTTTTATATTTTTTTGCCCCTCTGAGGAACTGCCTTAATAGAGGATGTGAGAATAAAGGAGGATCCGTATTGTATTGTGCTGAAATGGCTGAAGCGTGGATCTTGATGGAAGAGAAGGAGAGGCCACTGTTTAACATCTCAGTTAGGTATTGTAAAATCTGAGGTATATTTATTACCGTATATTTATTACCCAAGGATTCTGACCCTTTGCTTGATTCCAGGAACAAAATAGTTTCCATTTGGCGGAGTAGGTTTTTCTAGTAGAGGGTCTCCTGGCCTCCAAGATGACATCCTGTACCTCCTTGGAGAGGAGAGTTTGTTGGTAAATTAAGGTATTCTCCATGCAACTAGATTTAGAGTTCTGAGCTGGCTGTGAAGGGTCTTATAGTTGTGCTGGGACAACAGAAAAGGAACTTGGGGAAGGATCCATGGTGGTGAGTGTGACAGGCTCTTTAGGAGAGGATATCAGTGCTGTCGTGGCCAGTCTGGAGCAATGAGAATCATTTGTGGCCTCTCTGCTCTGGTTTTTAATAGAACTTTGGCCAGTAGAGGTAGAGGCGGGAAGGCATAGACTGTCAATGTTGTCCAATTGAAAGAGTGCGCGTCCACTTTCCAGGCCTGTGGATGATAGGTCCTTGAGCAGAATTTTTCCAACTGGTAATTTCTGTGGGTAGCAAATAGATCTATGTCTGGCTGTCCCCATGCCTGAGTTATCTTTGAGAAGACTTGAGGATGCAACTTCCATTCGTGTGGGTCTGTCATATTTCTGCTTAAGTTGTCTGCCAGTGTATTTTCCTTCCCTGGCAGGAATTGTGCCTGTAGTTGAATTTGTAGTTCCAGTGCTGTGTTCCACAGGGTCATGGCTTGCCTGCACAGGGGGTATGAATGAGTTCCCCCCTGTTTGTTTATGTACCACACGACTGTGGTGTTGTCTGTCCTTATTAATAGCTGGCCTGGATGCAGTAGATCTTTGAAGGTCATAAGAGCATTTTGCACGGCTAGCATCCCCTTTTGGTTGATGTGTAGGTGCATCTCTTTTTGGGACCATTTTCCCTGAATACACTGACCTGCCATGTGTGCTCCCCAGGCGTAGCCTGCGGCGTCTGTTGTGATGATTTGAGTTGCTTGTGGTAAACAGAAAGGAAGACCTGTGTTTCTTTGACATGCTTGAGTCCACCACAAAAATTCCTTTTGAAGGCATGGAATGAGTGGTATAATTGTTTCCAAGCTGTGGCTGTGCTGAGACCATAAGTTTTTTAGGTACCATTGTAGTTTCCTCATATGCAGCTTTGCAAATGGTATTAGTAGAATGAAAGATGCCATGAACCCCAGAGCCTGCAGGATTTTCCTTGCAGTTAGCCTGGTTAAAGTTGCCATTTTGTTGTAGTATTGAGACAGTTGCCCTTGTTTGTCTGGCGTGAGGTAGGCCATCTGGGTTGTTGTATTTAAGCTGGCACCCAGGAAAATTATCTGTTGAGAAGGTATTAGTTTTGATTTATTTTTGTTCATTGTGTACCCCAGGCAGTTTAACAGTTTAATTACAAACCCCAGATGTTGCAATAGAAGGTCCTTTCTGTCTGCTTGGATCAGGCAGTCGTCCAGATATGGGTAGATTTGGATTCCTCGTTGTCTGCAGAAGGCAATTACTGATGCCAGGCATTTTGCAAACACTCTGGGCGCAGTAGATAAGCCAAAGGGCAATGCAGAGAATTGGTAATGGGTTGAACCTGCAAGAAATCTGAGGTATCTTCTGCAATCTTGTCTGATAGGGACATGCAGGTATGCCTCCTTGAGGTCCAACGTTACCAGCCAAGACTCCTTGCCCATCATGGGAAGAAGCTGCTGTAATGTGAGCATCTTGAATTTTGGTACCTCTAGATATGTGTTTAGAATAGATAGGTCTAAGATGGGTCTCCAATCTTTGTCCTTCCTTGGTACCAGAAATAATCTTGAATAAAAACCTTGACCTTGTTCTTTTGCAGGTACCTCTTGAATTGCTTTCATATCCATGAGAGCGGAAATTTGCCTTTGTGCCTCTGCCCATTGATTTTGTGGCAGGTTTGGTATGACTCTCATTTTTGGAAGGGTGTGAAAGTGGAACCTGTAGCCTCTGTCTATAATATCCAGAATCCATTTGTCCTGTGTAACAATGTGCCAGTTTTTTGAAAATAAGGCCAGTTTTCTGCCCAAAGGTGCTGCCATATATCTATGTTTGGCAGGCATAGGGGAAAGTCATTGCATCTGTTTTCTAAATGACTGTGGTCTATCTTCTCCACCTCTGGGGGCTGGTGTTTGCCACTGTCTTCCTCTGTAAGATCCTTGAGGTTGTCCTCTACCCCTTGGGCGTTTGTATCTGCCCCTTTGAGGTCTGTCCATGGCTGGAAAGGACCAATTTTTTGAAGGCCAATTTCTGCTGAAGCGTGGAGGCTGCACCTGCAAGAAATCTTTAACTGTTTGCATAGATTTTGCTTTTTCCTCCATTTTCTTTAGTACCTCCTCAGCTTTAACACCGAACAATACATCTTTTTGTAGTGGTGCAGCTAATAACTTTGCTTTGACATGATCTGGTAAGGTTTGCTCTTTGAGCCAAGCATGTCTACGTATGACAGACCCCGTGACAGCAGCTCTGCATGAGGCCTCTAAAGCATCAAAACCACACTGCAAGGTATGTTTCCCCACTTGTTCGGCTCCATGCAACAAATCCTGCAACTCTTTCAAGTCTGGTTGTTCTGTTTGTGTCATTTTGCCTTTCAGCTGAGATAGCAAGAACTGTTGGTATTTTAACATATGAAATTGACAGTTTAATGCCCTCATGGTTAAAGTGGCTGATGTATACACCTTTTCCCCCCACCTTTCTAATGCTCTAGAATCTCTCTGAAGGCAAAGGGTTTTTAGCAGTAGAGGCCTTAATCCCCTTGGGACCCTGTGAAATTGTTTCTGGGTCAGCAGTATTGCTTTTATAAAGGAACTGGTAAGAATCAGGAACCCGGTAATATCTGTCTGGTTTAACAGGGGCTGGAGGTAATGAATCTGGATTAAGACTGGCTTCTGCGTACACATCATCCAAAATATCTAAGACAGGAGGAATAGCCAGGGGCCTATGCTGGGGAAGTAGTAGAAATTCCCTGAGCCTTTTCTTGGAATCTGAGTAATCTTGGCCTTCCCAGTGGAAGTGCTCTCTCAATGTATGCAGGGTTTCCCCAAAAGAGTAGGGAATAGACTCCTCAGCATCAGAGTCTTCAAATGGGGAATAGGTGTAATCCTGGTCCTCAGAATGGTCTGAAGTAATAGAAGCCTGGTCTGAGGAAGGGTAGTCTTCCTCCAACCTGGGTCTTTTGTCTGAGGGGGGTTGAGAACCCCTGATGAGAGTAATCAAATCCTCAGCCATTTTAAGCATCTGTTTTTTAGGCATGGGGCTTTGAGAGGGGGTCTGAGGACCTTGTTTTTTAACTTTCATTGCAGCTTTAGACTTAGTGAATGATTTAATAGGGGAGGTGGTAGGCCTGAAAACGCCTTCAGAAATGACAGGCCTCGCTAAAATTTCGGTTTCCCCGCCAAGAGTGGCGTTGGTATCTGCAGTGGGAATGGAGACCGAGGATCCTGCGGTCTTGGGTACTGAAGTCGCCAGTAAAATAGTTTCATCGGTAGTCAGGGGCTGCGTAGGCGCCTCGCTGAGAACCGGAAGTCGGCCTAAGCGTGTTCTCAGTACTCTGTGCAGGCCTCGGATGTCTATCCTTATCCTTGCGTCTTTTGGCTAAAACTGGCGTCGGTGCATCTGACGACATGATACAATTAATTTTTTTGCCAAAATAATGAAGGGCGAACTCCGCCCGGCACTTAATAGTGCGCTTGTTAAACCTAGCACAAAAACGGCAGGCCGAGACGTCGTGGTCTGGCCCTAAGCAAGGTATACAGTAAGAGTGAAAATCCTTATGCGGTATTTGCTTCCCACAAGAAATGCAATTATTAACTTTGTCTGACATCGGTCTGAGGCAAGAAAAGTTTCCCAACGGGGTACTTAGCTTTAAAGACGACTTCGGCTGAAATACTGTTCGTAAATCTCAGGAGCTGGCCGACCGGCACTTGCGAACTGCTTCTGCTTCGGGCACCGCACGGCAAGAAAGACTGAAGAAAATGGTGTCGGCTGCCTCCTTTATACACCTGCCGCACTGACGTCAGGGAAGAAGCGACGACAACCGACGCCGGACCTAGACTTTGGAATTCGGCTGACCGAGGACCCGCCTGACGGCAGGATAACCCAAGTGTGATGACTGCAGCTGTATGCACGATGAACATCAAGTGGGAAAGCATACTTTGCAATGTGGTTATGATTCACTGGAGGCCTCTTGCAGGGCTGCTGTTACAGGTTCTGTTATTAGAAGGCATGCTTGGTTAAAAGAACAGAATCTGCCTGATCATGTTAAAGCAAAATTATTAGATGCTCCATTACAGCATGATACTTTGTTTGGTGCTAAAGCAGAAGAGGTGTTGAAGAAAATGGAGGATAAAGCAAAATCCATGCAGACAGTTAAGGATTTCTTACAGGTACAGCCACCCAGATTTAGCAGGAACTGGCCTTCTAAAATGTGGTCCTTTCCAGTGTCAGACAGGCCACAAAGAGGCAGATACAGACATCCCAGAGGCAGATCTCAGCCCCAAGGCTCATACAGGCCTAAACAATGGGGTGCTCCTACCTCCAAAAGCGGAGAAGACAAATCACAACCGTACAGGAAACAGTCCCAATGACTTTCCTCTGCCAGATCCAAGCACTTATCTTTTGGCAGCCCCCTTAGGGGGAAAACTGGCACGTTTTTCACCAAATTGGCAAATGATTACCCAGGACAAATGGGTCTTGATCATAGTGTCCCAGGGCTACAGATTCCATTTTCACACCCTACCAAGGGCAAAAGGTATGCCAGACCTGCCACACAATCAATGGGCAGAGGCACAACAGCAAATTACATCCCTCATGGACATGAGGGCCATTCAACAAGTACCACAGCAAGAGCAGGAGCAAGGATTTTACTCAAGACATTTCTTGGTGCCCAGAAAGGACAAAACCTGGAGACTAATACTGGACCTGTCTATACTACACACGTTTCTGGATGTTACAAAATTCAAGATGTTGACTCTACAGCAGCTACTGCCCATGCTGGGCAAGAAGGCTTGGCTCGTAACTTTGGACCTAAAAGAGGCATACCTGCATGTCCCAGTCAGACAATCTTGCAGAAGATACCTCAGATTCATAGCTGGCTCAGTGCACTACCAATTCTCTGCACTGCCCTTTGGCTTATCTACTACGCCCAGTGTCTTCACAAAATGCCTGTGCATTTTGCAGACAAAGAGGAATTCAAATATATCCCTACTTGGACGACTGCCTTATTCAAGCAGAGAACAAAGACATTCTTCTAAAGCATCTGACGTTTGTAAAAAGATTACTAATTTGCTTAGGGTACACAGTAAACGAAAAGAAATCAAAACTAGTTCCCTCTCAAGAGATAATATTCCTGGGTGCAAGCTTAAATACAACTGCCCAGATGGCTTATCTCACGCCAGACAAACAAAGGCAACTGACTTTTTACTTCAGAAAGTTGGCAACAAAAACCCAGTTATCTGCAAGGAAAATCCTGCAGGCCTTGGGCTTCATGGCATCCTGCATTCTACTAATTCCATATGCCAGACTGAATATGAGGAAACTACAATGGTATCTAAAAAGTGTTCGGACTCAGCATTGCCACAGCCTGAAGACAGTAATTACCAGCATTCCCTGCCTGCAACAGGAGTTTTGATGGTGGACACAGGCCTGTCACCACAACAAGGATCTGCCATTCACTATACCCACAGCCAGACAGACACTGACAACGGATGCATCAGATTATGCCTGGGGGGCCCATATGGCAGGAAAATGTATTCAGGGCACATGGTCTGCAAGCCAGATGCATCTTCATATCAATCAGAAAGAGATGCTAGCTGTTCAGAATGCCCTGACAGCTGTCAAGGATCTACTTCATGCAGGACAGCTACTGATAAAGATGGACAATACTACGGTCATGTGGTACATAAACAAGCAGGGAGGCACACATTCCTACCCCCTCTGCAGACAAGCAATGACCTTGTGGGACACAGCATTGACTTATCAAGTTCACCTGCAAGCACAATTCCTGCCAGGAAAAACAAATACTCTGGCAGACGAACTAAGCAGAAACATCATGGATCCCCACGAGTGGAAACTGGATCCACGAGTCTTCAGCATGATAACAAGGAAATGGGGATACCCAGACATAGATCTATTTGCCTCTCCTCACAACTGCCAATTAGAGATTTTGTACAAGGATTTATCACAAACAAGCATGGAAAGTGGACGCCCTATCCTTCAGATGGAAAAACCTAACAGTATATGCCTTTCCTCCACTGCCTCTCCTTCCCAAGGTACTCCTAAAGGTCAGACTAGAGAAGCCAAAAATTATACTGATTGCACCAGACTGGCCACTCCAGCACTGGTACCCAATCCTAAAGAGCTTGTCTCAAGGTCCAGCATGGATACTGCCTCAAACTTCTCACTTGCTGACCCAACAAAACAAATAGATCCTGCACAGCCAACTCAAGACCTTAAATCTGGCAGCAAGGCGGATAATGTAGCCATTCAGAACACTCCTCTTTCAAAAGCTGTTATGGATGTTATCTTGGAGGCCAGGAGGCCCAGTACCAGAAAATCTTATGCAGAAAAATGGAAGAGATTCTGTGCCTGGAACCAGGAACAAGGCATTGACACGTATGTACCAAATATTCCTTAGATTTTACAATAGCTAACTGAGATGCTGGACAAAGGTCTTTCCTTTTCATCAATTAAGATTCATGCCTCGGCCATTTCATCCCATTACAATACGGAACCACTTATCTTTTCTCATCCTTTAATAAGGCAGTACCTCAGAGGGGCCAAAAACATCAGGTCTCCAAGGAGAGCAGCAATTCTGGCATGGGACCTCAATTATGTCTTGGAAAAACTCACACTGCCTCCTTTTGAGCCAGCCTCAACAGCTGATATAAAATTCTTATCCTGGAAAACAGCTCTGCTACTAGCAGTAACCTCTGCAAGACGAGTCTCAGAGTTACAAGCACTCATGGCTGTGGAACCGTTTATCATTTTTCATCCAGACAGGGTTTCTCTGAGGACAAACCCTACATTTATGCCTAAGGTGGTGTCCAGTGTGGCCCTCAACCAAACCATTCACTTGCCTTTTTTACACAAAAAGGTAAGAATCGTCATAGGGAGCGTTGATAAATGACGCCTTGAAAGGGTCCACGAACTGACACAACCTGAGCCAGGCATGACGCCTCATGGCTATGCCTGTCCCAGCCACCCTAGCTGCTCCTTCTGTAGCATGGGAAAGGAGTCGCATTGACGTGTTTGAGACTGACTTCAGAATAGACATTTTCGCTGAGAACTGTCTGTCCTGCGGCGATAAAGACTCTGGAGGTGACTCAATGAATTCCAAAGCAAGGTCTCGCTGAAGCCGAATCACATGTGCCAAATAATTCAGCGCACGGATAGAAAAGGTCGCTGAGGAGTAGACACGCTTCCCAAATCTATCCACCGACCTGGTCTCCTTGTCTGGAGGGTGGACTGAGGAACTCTCCTGTGCTAGTTCCTTCTTTGTGGCCACGGTAACCAACATAGCATCAACTGGGGCTCCTTTCGATGAAGGTTGTCTGTTGGAAGGGGGGGATAAAATCGTGTCAGGGCGTTTGGGGATGGGCTGTACGGTGTCAGGCTCCTTCCATGCCCTCGTGGTGATGAGGTTCACCAAGGGGTCCACTGGTGGGGACACCCAGGAAGTAGATGGGCCCGTGCCAAAGGCCTCCAGGAACACTGACTCATCCCCAGAAGGTTTTGGGGCTGACCAACCTGCCCTCTGGTGGAGGATCTCCATAATTTCTCTGGGGGAACCTTCGCCATCTAAGTCAGTGTCCGCAGTGAGGGACTCAGGGGAGTCCAAGTGCCTCCTTTTGCACTTGTGCTCAAGGTGACCCTCTTCAGTGGGACTTTCAGAAGGGGATCAGTGAGCCACAGGGGTTTCCTCAGGGAAATGAACCTGGGGATCCTCTGGCATGGGGTGTCCCTGAAACAGGATGAAGGGAGTCGTCGCCAAATCCACGGGGGCCTGGGTGGTATCCGAGGGGATGGGCTGGGGTCTCAATTCCTGGGAGAGAATCCTCTCCACCACTTCGAAGGCCGAGGGAGAAGCTCTCCCTGGATCCGAAGCAGGGACCGGAGCCGAAGCCAGGGTAGCCTGAGGTCCGAAGGAACGGATCTGTTTCGAAAAGGTCGGAGCCGAAGAATCCATTCCCCCAGGTCCGACTCCCTATCCGCGGCTCTGAGAGTCACTCGGATCCGAACAAGTCGGATCCGAGGAACTCAAGGTAACAGCTGGAGTCGAGGTTAGAGGAACCATCAGCGCCGAGCTACCAGCTCCAAAAAACCTTGGATCCAAGAGCCCCGAAGCCGAAGCACGGATCAGGGAAGGAGAGATGGGGCGGAAAAGAGGCATGGAGGTCCCCCCTCCAGAGGGAGAGGGGCCAGGCAAAACTCCCATCTGAATATGGGTCTGAATAAATCTCCGCATCATCCTGTCCATATCCAACTCGGATCTGGCTGGTCTGCGCAATGGGGAGGGAGGAAGGCCTCGGGTCTGAATGTTCCAACAGCTCCGGTGAGAAACAAGGAGACCGGAGCTGTGGAGAAACAGGCCTCATGGTCCTAAATGGGGGACTGAGAAAGAGCTCCCAGTCTGGGGATCTCTTACAATGTCTGTCCTTCTTTTTCTCCCTTTCCTCTCTGTGCCTTTCTTTACCTTTTTCTTTTTCTTTGTCAGCCACGCTGACTGAAGATTTGTCCTTAGAAGACCCATCACCAAAAGAAGAGGGAGGTTGAGTCCCTGTCTGGGTGGGAGGTGGTACACTAGAGACCGATGCCGAGGCAGATTCCAGCATGACAGCAGGGAGAAGGCCTTTGGCAACTAGCTTGGCCTTCCAATCCCCAAGGGCCCTCGGGTTAAAACCAGAACAGACAGCACATTGAGTGGACAAATGTGTCACTCCCAAGCAAATTACACACAGTGTGACCATCGGTCGAGGAGAGCTTATAGCCACACACTGTACATTTTTTTTAAAGACAGGCTTCGGCTGATCAGCCATAGTCCTGCACTCAAGGGTACAAACACTACCTCTCCAAAAAAAAAAAAAAACACACAAACACAGGTAGGTGGGAAGGGCAGGCCCAACTACTATTTTTTTAACACCACACCGATGACCAAGCGAGATAACTAGACAAAACACTGACGACCAGCGAGATACTAGACAAGGGGAGGAAGGGAAAAAAATTCACACAAGCACACCTAGACACCAGAAAAAAATACCACTTACTATTCCTGAGCTCAGAGCAAAGGAGACCACGAAGCATACTACTGGCGTGGCAAACGAGATCTGAGGGAAGACAGGAGATGGTATGGCATTATGGGTAAGGGGAGGAGCTTGGAGCAGATGCTAGAAAAAAAAAGCTGCCAGCTCGGATCCGATATGGATCCGTATACCCACAGGTTGCAGATAAAATGAAGTTAACTACTTCAGATTAATCCTTTTTTCCCCACTACCCCAACTAGAGACAAAAAATCAAATGACTCAATAAGCTGCAACCCTCTAAATTACCACTACCAGTCGGCTCAGCCAACTATATCGCCAAGGCCGCTATAATAAACCACAACAAATATTCCTATTCCTGCACTGTAGGACAAATGGCTGAAGTCGAAAGGAATAATTACTGTATCCAAAAACTTTTAATAAGAACAATATCCAGTTAAGCACTTCCGTTCCAAGTTTACATTAACAGAACTTCTTCAGATCCAAAAAAGCCCAATCAAAAATCATTTAAATAACATACCATAAGCAGTTTGCCCCATTTGGACCGGACATGTCTGTGGTATCCAGCCTGAAACAAAACGTAGCGTGTTGTCACAAGACAGAGGGAATCAACTGATCTTTCCCATTCTTGTAGGAAACAGTAGATATCGCATAAACACGGGTCCAGAGCAGCAAGTGATGAGCATTCAGAAATTGTCTCTCACTCCAAAACCACTTAATCACACTGGATTTTCTTAGGACCTATAAGCTGTGGCTTTAGTTTTATTTACACAAAGAGGAAGGCTCTTTGATGAAACTGCTCAACCTCTTAGTGCAAGAAATCTGGACAAATTCTGACATAATGGGGGGCAAAGACCCATAAATAGGTACAGATTTTAAATATTGCTTTTATAAACTTAGAAAGTTAATAGAATAATAGTATTTGTCTTAGCATACATTTTTCTCAATACAGTACTGTACATCTGAAGGTGAAACTCAAATGCATATCATTATTTATTGATTTCAGTCCTCAGATCATCCACTTGATTTGCCAGAAAACCACAGATTTTTATGAGAAACAGCTCAAAAACGTGAGGCAAAAATCTGGACATTCTGTAAAAATCTGGAGAGTTGAGAGATATAAGAACACTGCAGTATGATACTGTAATATGTTTATGTACTGCCTAGAGTGTTAAGGGCAGTAAGATAATAGTGTGCTTCCATAATCCTCGTTTTAAAAGTGAAAAAATGGTGCAAACAGTGAAGCTGAAATAATAAGAAAATGCAATTAATAGTGCATCATTATTGTTATGAAGCCATAGTAAATTCCTTAGCTTTTTTTTTACTTCACTCATACTGAAGATGTGAGGTGATTGCCTAACATAACAAATGTTAAAAACACTTTTAATGTCATTATTAAAACAACAGTGAAATGAGATTGAGGAATGGCTAACTGAACACCATTAATTCATACGGAAAGGATGCACAGTATGTAACTTTTTCAGTGGGAGGGAGGTTTTTAAGGCAGGAATATATTTAGAAGAAAGCCTTTAATTTACTGGCAATTAATCTCATAAATATACTATTTCTTTTTTAGACTTGTATCGATTAGAAACATATAAGAAAACGCATCACTGTCTAGGCCAGCAGTGACAGAAACATAGCATAGTGTTCCTATCAGCGCTGAGAGAAACTGCTTACATAAACATTTAAAACTGTAAAAATAACAACTGCAATTAGACTGCAAGAAAGACCTTATCACAGAAATACTTAATTTTACTGTGACATTGTCTTTCGCTCATTTACAATTATTTACTATCTAATGCAATCTATTTGTAAAAAAATACTTTGCACTTATATTACTGGCATCTTGTTAACATCAGTGATACCCTTATCTGTATTCTTGACTGTGACTAACGCACAGTTCAGAGTTCTCCATTATCACCCAATTGTTTATATGAGCATACACCCCAGTGTGCTGTGAGTGGACATTTGGAATTATCTTCTTCTTTCAGATGCTCCTGTTAGGGGTCGCCGCTGCTTTATCACACCAACCACCTGCATGTCCTCTCTCACCACATCCATAAACCTTATCTTAGGCCTTCCCCTTTTCCTGTTGCCAGGCAGCTCCATTCTAAGCATCATTCTCCCACTATATCCAACATCACTCCTCAGCACATGTCCAAACCAACTCAGTCTCGCCTGTCTGGCTTTGTCTCCAAACTGTCCAACCAGAGCTGGTCCTGTAATATACCCATTCCTAATCCTGTCCATCCTCAACACACCCAATGCCAATCTTAACATCTTTAACTCTGTCACCTCCAGCTCTGCCTCCTTCCCTTTCACTCTTACTGGCACCAGCCTGTCACAAATTACTCCTGACACTCTTCCACACCCTGCCTGCTCTCTCTTCTTCACCTCTCTTCACACTCCCCATCACCCCTGCATCATTCGTTAATTTGTTTACAGTAATGGTTTTACTCTTTTGCATTGTTCAGTTGCACTGTATAAGTATTAAGTGCTGTTCTTTGCTGGTAATGTATTTTATGGCTTGAAGAAGCATTCTTAATGCAAAACGGTTTCCCTTTCTTAAATTTCTACCCCAAGTATTCTGAAACAGGTTCCAAAGTAAGCGTAAATGCGTAGTGCTTACCCTCAAGCAGAAGATGGAAATATGCAAGAGGCTTGAGAAAGGTGAGAGTTGTGCAGTGCTCATGAAGGAATTTAATGTGGGTTCATCAACGATCTATGACGTTAAGGCTCAGTCTTTGAAGATAAAGGAGTTTTAAGTCAAGTCGGAGAGTGACAACAGTGTGTAAAAGCGTCATACACTTCGTACACTGAAGATGGCACTGCTTTACCATGCCCTGAATGAGTGTTTTTTGCTGAAAAGGTCTGAAGTTGCCTTTATTTCCTGACACATGTTGAGTTTCATGAGAAAATGAACATTGAGAGTTAGTGTTCATTTTCAAGTGGCTGGTTTACCAGATTCAAGATTTGTCATGGCATCCGTAAGCTGAACTTTTCAGGTGAGCAGAAATCAGCTGATTTCCTGATGTGTTTAGTAAATTGGTTGCAGAAAATGGCTTGACCCCAGAGCAGATTTACAATGCAGATGAGACTGGTTAATGTGGAAGTGCCTGCCTAATTCTACTTTGGCTGGTGGTAATAAGGAGCGGATGTGTTCATTTGTGCAAATGCATCTGGAAATCATTGTAAAGTTGTGTGTGATCAGGAAATTTGCTAAAACCAAGGTGCTTTAAAGGCATAACTAACCTCCCAGTAGATTATCATGCACAGAGTAACAGTTGGATGGACACAGACATTTTTACCATGTGGTTCCACCACTCGTTTGTCCCCCATGTTAAAGAAAATTTAGGAAAGAAGGGAATGCCTGAGAATAGTAAAGTTCTGTTGCTCCTGGATAACTGTCATGCACATCCTCCTGCTGAAGAACTCGTTAATGGCAACATTTTCGTATGTTATCTTCCAGCTAACGTCACAAGCCTGATCCAATCGGTGGATCAGGGTGTGATACAGACTATGAAAATGTTTTACAGGCGTGACTTCATGCAGAAAATGACTAATTTTGATGGGACAATTCTGGAGTTTCAGAAAAAATATCATCTCAAGGATGCTATCTACACTGTGAGTTGTGCTTGCAATTCTGTGAGAAAGTGAAACATTATGGAAATGTTGGAGAAACTTATGGCCAGCTGTGATGTTTATGGACTCCTCCGATGACAACTTTGAGGTGTTTCCAGTCAACAGTGCAGCTGCCACTAGCAGAGTTTATGATGAAGTCTGTCAGTTAGTGGACTCTGCCAATGATAAAATGAATTTGTCTCAAAATGAACTCAATGACTGGCTTGCTGTGGATGAAGCTACTCCAGTAACTCATACACTAAATACAGAAGACATCATAGAAGCTGTTGTTAATCATGGAAAAGTGAATGCTGCAGATGACGGATGTAAGGTAGAAAAAGTATCCTGGCAGAGTACTACTGCAGCATTTAAAACTGTAATAGCTTTTGCAGAACAGCAACCCTTCTTCACTGTCCAGCATGTTACGCAGCTGCACATCATACAAAACCTGGCTTTGCATGAGAGGCGTTGGGCCTACAAGCAAGCTGATATTAGTACATTATTCAAGAAAGCTGCACACAAGTTTGCCAGTACAGCATCATCTACTGGTGTCGATCCTGGTGATCCTGATGCGATGTCCACCCAGTAAACTCTCTGCCTTACTGTAACAGTTTTACGTGTGTGGGTGTTTTTTTTTTTATTTTTTAAGTTACTTGAAGTTAAAAGTTATGTTAGTGAAGTTCATTAAGGCCTATTTTTAACAGTAACTCTCAAGCAACCAGATGTTAAAATTAAGGTCCCTTGAGCGTGCAACGTGTACCATTTGATAGTGCTGATACTAAGGCACTTTTCCTTAAGCCTATTATCACAAGTGAAGGTTCCATTACACAAAGTTGGTAGTAATTTAGATAGATGTCAGATAAACAATGAGTTTACCTCATTTTGGAAGATGTTCCTGCAGTAACTGTAAACAATAACTCTAGTATCATCTGAAAAAAAATGCCTGGCATTGGAAACAGAAGGATTTGCTGTGTCTGTAAAATGCAGAAATAACAGATGTTAGATACTGACTTTGCATGTTTTATTACTAGTGGTTATTATAATGGATTTTTCAGTTCATGCCCAGTTAACTTACACATTTTCAAGTTATTTCCACTATTCTTGCTTCTCATGCTACAGTTTCCAGTAGTTATACTATCCTGCTATTATCAAAGTTCTTACCTTTTTCTCAACTTTTTGTTGTTTGAACTTTATTAAAATCACTTACTGTATTATCCACAGTATCCTGTAATGTTATGTTCTATGTATAGTACAGACTCTCTCATATGCAGTTCTATGTTTTAACTGAAGACTAAATTTTTCTATTGTGAACTATTTAATCGTTTGTAGTGTGACTGTGGGGAAGGATGCACATTACCCACAAAACAGAGAATGCTGTATATATCTGTTTTGCATCTGTATTTTTGTGCATCTGATTATCTTGACTGCATTCAAATTGCTTTGCGCTGCATACTGTAGATATTGACTGCATTCACAACGGTGTTTTAATAAAACTGTGTTGCATTCAGTTACGTTTTTTAAGTTACACTAGTTTGTCTATTTGTTTTAATTTGCTTTTAATTACTGTACTTCAGTATTCAAATCAAATCACTACAGTTTTTATGGCATGGTATGGTTAGTATGGGGAAAAGTATTCGTTAGCTTTAACAGTAACTCAAGCAACCAGAAACTACACTTATCTGGCATCTACCAATCTCCACAGGTGCCAGGTTAACAGAATTTACTGTAGCAGTTTCTGGTGACCCTCATGTCATCTACAACTTGTATACAAGTCTACAGCCATACAAACCTGGTCCTGACTAAATCCAGTGGTGAAGGGAGAGTCTACCTTCAAGGCTGGCTTGCTAACTTTCAAGAGAAAGGAGAATCCAACAAACCAGACAATCTCCCTTGTGGCATCCTGGACTCTAATTACTAGAGTCAGGCTTCTAGAATCTTGGCTGTTAAAAAACAACGCAAACCTCAAAAATATGCAGTCTGCTATTATAGTGTGGGAGAAATGAAGAGACTGGGGATCGCAGGTTTTTTTAGGCATATACCCATACCACATCTTTATTTCATACCATCATGCATGTCTGTGCACTTCAAAATCAAAATACATTTCTTGCATCATAAACACATTACGAAAAGCTCAAGAAACTTAAAATCGTTTTGCAACTATATTTCTATATATAAAGAGGCAGGCTGTTTTTGCCCCACTGCAAATAAGCTAATTTGTCCCTCATCACCAGTGTGAGTGTCAGCTGAAAGGGGGCTTCATTCAGATAAATTTTTTTTTTAGATTTTTATTCTATAAGACAGAGGACTCACTGCATATATCGAGTGCTACCCCAGGGTAAAGCATGCGTTCTGTATGTTGACGAGGGCTTTTCACTGGCTTGCATGGATGGCGCAATTCCCAAAGGTCTTCTAGCCTATCAGCCAGAAACTTGTCTGTAAAGGGAGCGGCAGCCATGCCACTTTCTGCTTCTCATGGAATAAGTTGTCACCAACAAATATGCCAGGACCCCCAACTCATTCAACTTTAGAGGCATGCCTATTACTGTCCTGTCTCTCTGATACTGTCTCAAAATTTTTGCACCACCCCATTTTTTTTTGGCTCTGACACATATAAAAAATGTGGTCTTTTTTCTTGTAAATAAATTACAGTTGCTAAATAAATTATGCTGAATATTAAACTTTCTGGGTTTTTATTAAGAAAAATTTTCATACTGCAAATCTTGCAACTCAACTCATTTTCAAAAATACAAGGAATATGTAAAACAGTGTTTTTGACTTGGGGCCTATATCTCATTACATTTGGCTTGTTTCAAAGTGTTGAGCTAAGAGGTTGACAACTACACGACGGGTCTCTAAAGGGTAAAACAGACACCAACACAGCACAAGGTGGTGGTGGTTGGGGGGGGGGCAGTACAGATGTGTAACAGACCTTATAGATGACTTAACAGGATCACTGCTGCAATGTAGTTATTGCATACAGAATATTACCTGTCGGCAGATGTCAGTATTCCAGTTAAAAAGCAGTCAGACTCCCTACCCCCACCCCGAAAGCAGTGCTGGGCTACCTTTCTACAATGAGGACATTAGCCAGAACCCTCTGTATAAAAATGGTGAGCTAGTCTCCACTGTTTTTTTTTTTTTTTTTGCCATGTACAATTTTCTGGTGTTAGGTCTCCTGGATTAATGCCAGGTGCTGACCACCTAGAACTATGAGAAACTAATTTGAAGTCATCTATATTTTCAACCTGAGACAAGTGAGAATGAGGTGAATCAAGGATTTATGATGATGGGCCAACGCAATACAGTAGGAGAAGGTTAGTGCATCCTTCTGGCTCAAAGGTAGATTAAAGAACCATGTGCAACATAGTCAGTTTTTTGTCATTAGAAAGAGCTTTGCCCCCTCTCTTTCTGATTTTACTAGCACTGTAGTAATGACATGTACCAGTAAAAAGGCCCAACTCTGACTCCTTGAAATGCAGAAAGTGCCAACTTGCCAAGCTCCTGCCCAGTGAGTAAAGAACAGAACTTCTACAGCTGATCGCCTACTGTAGATGTAAATGTCCATTCTGGCATCTCAACCTGTTTGCCATCTTGGGGAACACCCACCCGTCCAGTTACTTTTCTCAGAACTTTTCCCAACAACTTGCTCAGGTGGTCTATTACCATACTGTATTGTACTTTGGCTACTTGAAGATCAATATCCAGGCTGATGCCTACATCCCCAAGTTACATTCCTAGCTTACAAAGTGGGTACAAAAGGGTTTCTCAATCTGCACATCACCACTATGCTGTGGATTATTTGCAAATCTGAGATTGAGGACTGACTTGAAAGTTTGGACAACATATCATGCCCATCATCATCTTTACATTTGTCTCATTTCTCTTTACATTTGTCTCATTTCCTGACTCATATGGGGAATGTGTGGTGTCTCAAACTTATGGTGAGTTTCCTGTTCATCTGCAGGTCTCAACCCCAGATTCTGACTCAAGTCCAAGGTATTCCTGATTCTTCTAGTCAACTCCATGTGCTTTTTTCTGTCTCTCAAGCATTTTCTTTCGTAGACTGAAAAGGTTTCACTGACAAAGTCTCTCTATGAGCTTTATTACTATCAGAAGAGCTTCCTTCTCTTTGATCGCTCACTTTTGTTGGACAAACTTTTGTATTTTCTCCTTAGCCTGTTATGCATCAAAAACATCTTTGATCCTCAGGAAAAAATATTCTGAAGACAGCTGGATACAGCAGTTTGAATCTCACATCTGCCTCTCTACATTCCCTGACTTGTGGGATATTTTTTTTAAACACCTTTATTGAATTATCACTTGTGACATAGGCACATTTACATTTATATAAACGCAATCAAACTGTATTAAGTTAAAATTTGCAAACATTATGCTTCACATATATTATGCATCACATAACCTAAGCAACATTACATAAATTACTCAACTCCCGCTCTCCCCCTTTTTTTTAAAGAATTCTTTATTAAACCATCACTTGTGACATAAGCAATCATACATTTATATAAATGAAACGAACCACACAGACACAATCCTAGTTGCAAGCATTTTACATCACAAACCATATGTCACACTGTCAGCTGCAAACATTATACATCATTTATAATCTACCCAATCATTTTCAATTACATAGCTCATTTAAGTACTACCTTCTTTTAAATCTCAATCTTCCCCTGTATGTACTGCTCCCACAATTCCCATTTTTTCCTATGTAGTTTGCTCCTACCTTTTTCTAAAGATCTCAATTCCAGTTGTTTCACCTCTGTTACTATATTCACTACTTCTAATGTAGTTGGGGTTAGATTTTGATTTTCATTTTCTAAGTAACTACTTTGTTGGCAGCCATCATAATTAAGGGACAGCAAGGTCTTACCATGTTTAGACAATTCTGATTCTGTATCACAGTTTAGAAAAGTCATTTGCTCATCACATCAATCTGCCCACATAACATCTCCAACACTGCATCCCACAGGGAATCCTTAAAGTCCACCAACTTAGTGCACTCCCAGAAAATATGTTCTTAATTGCCTCTTTCTTCCAAGTCACACTACCAACATTTACTATCTTCCCCGATGAAAAATTCTCTTGAGTCTACTTGGGGTATAAAAATTGTCAAGATAAATTTGTTTCTCTTCTGCCTGGTGTACAGTGAATAATCATTTTCCACAAACAAACACTATGTCTCAAATTTTTATTATTTTATCCTTCTGCCACAGTTTTGTTAGGATCAACTCTTTCTGCTGGTATGATTGCATCTTTACTAATACAAATCTTGACTGCTTTCTCATGGCCAGTTTTGGAGCATATATGAATTAACAAATCTTGCTGTGGCATGCTAGTCCAGTATTTGGACTTTCCTAAAATGAACACAGTCTGTTCCTTCCACTTACTCTGGTACATCAAAAAAATCTCAGGTTTTCTATATGTCCTGATGTCTCTTACCATTCTTAAGCAGCTCTTCTTGGGCATTCTCGTACTCATCCAGTCTTTTCTTCATTTTGAACTCTTGATTTTTGCATTTTTATCAGTTCATCTTAATAGCTTTTTACAGCGTCTTCCATTTTTCCAGTCTTTTGTTACCTGAGTTGATATACTTCTTCATTGTTTCATTTATTTTAATCAGCTCTGAGCATATTTGACATTTTTTCCTCAAGTTCTGGATGCCATCTCTTGTACCGAAGCTGGGGCATGAACTGCTTTTTGCTGAACAGCTGCAGGATTTCTTCACAGAGGGTTTTCACTGTTTCTAGTGGATTTATTTCAGTGTCTCCAAGTTTCTCCTTTGCTGGCATCCACCTAGTGTACTTACTAGCCAGTAATTGAATTTTACTAAAACAAGTAGAGATAATGGCCCTTGGCTATCAGTTTCATTTTTTTTCACACTGGGACAACTGAAATTAAGCTGATGAACTGTATGCAGCCATCTTGGAAAGCTGATAATGTGTCTACTTTGAGGAAAGGACCAAGTCATAGCAGAAAGCCTGAGCCCAAATTACAACTGGCAAAAGGCATTGTGACTCCTCAGGAAGGTGCTACTACAGGAGAAGAAAAAGTTGGTAGCATTAACTCTAAACTTGTAATGATAATGTCAGAAAATATGAGACTTCCACTGGAAAGGAAACGGAGAGACCACCAAAACATGAAAAACTCTTGTATCCCACTTTATGAAACTTGAGGGAGGTGGACTCAGGCATTTGATCATCTTCAAGGATAAGGAGATCTCATATATTGGAATGGGGGGGGGGGGACTGTACAGAAAAAAAAAAAGACTCCAAAGAGGAGCTTCAGATAAGAATGGTGCAGCAGTTGGTTGTCTCAATGGTCTACCTACAAGCAATTCCCACCATAACCCTTATTTTTTTCCTGCATGCATGGACAAAGTGCACACACACAAATAGCTAACACAGAATTTTTATTAGGCAGGCATTACAAAAGATGTCTGAGGGTACTGCAAATTTTATGAGCAGTATCAAGGTTTAGCAAGACAGGAAAAAAGTCAGAGTATAAATGACTGACAACGATGAAGGGGTACTCTCTTAAATCCAAATGAAAAGACTACATTGGAGTCTTAAGTAAGACAGAGAAAGCAAATCCAAGTTGATATGCTGCCTTAATTCTAGATTTTTCATGGGACTGCATTTCTGCACAGAGTTCAGAGAGTATTCCACTTTGCCAGTAGAACTGTTTATCAAATATTTTTAGTCAGAATTTTTATGCAGTTTGTTTAAACACATTTATTTTGCATTTTCTCAGTGCAAGCTTAACACTGTTTGCATACTCGATATTGATTTTCTTAATTTCAAACAGAAAGCTTTTATTATTCAATTGTAAATGTTTCTGATTAGCAATGTATTTATTATTAGCTTAAGTATGCACATTAGAAGGGTACACTTGAAACTCTTGGATTTTACCTTTTAAAGAGATACCGCTATCAAGCAAATATTTAACAGCTGGCTTACCTGAAGGATAAACAACAACAGTGTTTTTGATATTCTAGTGTTGTCTACCTAGCCTGCGGTAACATTACCATACATGTAATGAAATGGGTGTTGGTACTGAACAAACATTAATCCATCCAAGAATACTAATTGTTTGCAAAAAATCTTAGTAAAGTTTCTGCACAGCAAGGCACCAGGCCCAGACTGATGTGGGTAAATTTAGGGGAAGTCGTTGACTGAAAGTCTGATGTGTAACTGTACAGTGTAAAGCTCATTTGGGTGAGAAAGATGTTGGCCATTACCTGAGGCAGTAGTGCACATTTACCATATGATCTTAAAGATAATTGCTTTTCATATATTATATGCTGCCATCTATGCTCATTAATCCCATACAGTAGCATTGCAGGTTGGCCCTTAGCTGCTGTCTGTCAGGTTTCTTGCGGTTTGAAAGTCATGAGTCTGGCTTCAAAAATAAGCATCTTTGAAGCTTCAAACTGCTGTGTAAAGCACCATTAGGCTTCTCCAGGCTTAAAAGTCATATTTATCTCTACTTTATCTGTCTAAAATATCCCTTCTTTGTTTAAGACATCTCCTAGGACTACATCCTGATGTGTTACCTAAAGTAACTAACAATATCCTTGCCAGTCCATGGCATTGACAGACAAAGCACTGATAGAATTATGGCTTGGGTGCCTGCAGGAGCTGGCAAGGAAGGATCGCAAAGTGGACACTACCTGCTAATCCATCCTTGGACAGTGGAAGTGGTGTTGGCTCGCCACATGGGTGACACCTAGCAGAAGCTCGAGTTATCTCCCCCATGAAGCCCAGGTATACAGAGTCTGTGCTGCAGAGTGCAATTGCATTGTCACCTGACGGCTGCCTCAAAGAGCAGCTTAACTGAACTCTGGGGGAAGTGTTCCACCAGGGAAGAGTGTTGGCTGGCCTGCTCCCATCCACCAGACTCTCATCAGAAGCATCCAAGCTCATTTTGGATTCCCAGGCAGGAATAATGCTTGGGAACAAACAGTCAGCTTCAATTATGTTGGATGGTGTTTTTGTGGATTTGTATGACTATAACGTGAATCAACAACAATCAACAAGCAGAAGTTTTAAAATGTAGTCATCAGTCCTTGGGTTTTCTTACCCATCAGGCCTATTTGAGTAATTTTTATGATTTTTCTAAAAAATTGTCTGACTTAGAAAGAACTTTCAGACCATAAAATTAAAAAAATATAAGCAAAATGTGGAAGACTAAGTTGAATGTACAGTTCTCTTGGAGGCAGCAAGAAAGGTTGGCTCATTCTTTTAGAACATCATCTGATATTAATAATTCTAAGAAACTTTATTTTTCCTTCAATAAGAATAAGAAATGTAAAGAGGCTACTGGCTTTGTATCTAAGACTGTTAAACCTTCTTCTCAACCATCTGAACTGGTTCTGTTATCGATATTGCATTGGAAACAGCATCTGTTTCACGTTGCCTAAACAGGGTTAAAAGGTTGGTAATCCCTTTAGAAATTTGCATAGTAGGGATAGGAAATATCATAAAAAACAGATATTTTTATGCAGCTGTTCCAGCAAATAATGAACAACCAGATGAACAGTTGTATAAAAAAAAGTTATGTCCCTACCATAACGTTCCATCTGTGTTGCCGATCTTCATTCATTCTTGACTGTTGGAACCAACTCGGCCGTTATAAGAAGCCTGCACCACCAGAAACTCTCAAACCAAGGCTACCCCAATACTGCCTCACTTCCCTTCCCCTCAAGTCGAGTTTTGCCCATAATGTAGAAAATCATGAAAGCTTTGTCTGAGCAATAACCCTATTAGAATCCCAGGGCTAGCTCCAAACATCCAGGAGTCTTTTGGAGGGGGTAGGAGGGTGGGATGTCAAGAATGAATGAAGATCGACAACACAGACAGAACGTTATGGTAGGAACATCACTTTTTTATCTGATGTTGTCAATCTGTCAATCTTCATTCATTCTTGACTGTTGGGACAGAGCCCCTAGCTACTTTAGACCCTGGGAGGCCCTAGGGAAGGATATTGCTAAGCACCATAGAGCCAAAGGATGCTCTTCCCCTGGAGACCATATTCAATTTGTAATGAGTGATGAAGGTATTGGGGGGGGGGGGTAGCCCAAGTTGCGGCTGCACATATGTCATCCATAAAAGCTCTGGAATGAAAGGTTACTGAAGTAGACACAGATCTGGTAGAATGTGCCTCAACTTTTGTTGAGAAGCTCAACATATTTTGGCTATAAACGAAAGTGATGCAATCTCTCAACCATTTTTGACAGAGTAACTTTTGAAACTGGTTTTCCCAGTCTAGTACCTGAAAAGGATAGAAACAGTTGGTCTGATTTTCTAAATGGTTTTGTTCTATCTAGATAAAAATGTAATTGTCTGTGTACATCCAACAAATGTAAGCAATATTCTCCCTTATTTGAGAAATTTGGGAAAAAGACTGGTAAATCAATGGTCTGATTAATAATGGAATCTGATACTACTTCAGGTAGAAAGGAAGGATTAGTTCTGAGTGATAAACATCCGTATATCATTTTTCACAAGGAGAGCAACACACAAAGCCTGCAACTCTGAAATTCTCCTGGCCGATGTGATGGCTACCAGTAACAGAGTCTTCCAAGACAGAAACTTGATATCACAGGTGGCTGCTGGCTCAAAAGGCTGATGGACCAAACACTGCAAGGCCAATGTTAAATTCCAAGGTGCAATGGGCTCCTTGAAAGGAGGTTTCAAATGTAAAGCGCCTTTAAGAAAGATTTTGCATAGACAGTGAGACATCAAGGAATGGTCATTGAATCCATTGTGGAAGTTTGAAATGGCAGCTAAATGAACTCTAATGGTAGAAGTAGAAGCTCCCAATTGAAATAAGGTGGTTAAGTATTCCAAGACCTTATCAATCAAGGCTGAGAAAGGATCAATACCTTTTTCATCAGACCAAAAACACAAATCTTTTCCATTTACTAAGATTAAGTTTTCTGGTGGAAGGTTTATGAGAAGACAGAATTATCTTTTGTACTGGGGAAGATAAATCACCTGGCAGTTACTGGAAGTGGTGAAGCCAAGCAGTCACCTTAAGATTTTGTAGGTTGGGATGCATCAGGCCCTGCAGATGGGATAACAGGTCTGGAGTTGGATCCAGAATTCACGGGCAGTGAAGTGACACCACAGAAAAGGAAACCAGACTTGACGGGGCCAATAAGGTGCAATGAAAACCACTTTGCTTCTCAGCCGTTGGGCTTTCCTCAGAAATTGGGGAATTAAAGGGGTTGGTGGGAAGGCACAGAGAAGTCCCGGGGCCAATCATGGAGAAGAGCATCACTTGGGGACTCCCCTAAGGGGCTAGGGCAAGGTAGTGGCTGCATTTGTGATTTATGGGAGAGGCTAATAGGTCACAGCAAGGCTGACTCCATCAATGAAAGATCTTCGCTGCTACACTGGGATTGAGGGACGACTCATGAGGCAGGAGAATGCATCTGCTCAGTTTTTCCAAAATCACATTCAAGTTCCTCGTTATGTAAATTGCTATCAGAAAGCTTTTGGGGCAATTGCCCATTGCCAAACTCTTAGGGCTTCTTGACAGAGGGTAGGATCTGGTTCCCCCTTGTTTGTTGATGTACCAGACCACTGATATGTTGTTTATCTGAATAGCAATAGCCCCTGAAGGGAGGGCAGATTGGAATGCTTGCAATCCTAAGAGTATTGCCCTTAGTTCTAGGATGCTGTTGGAGAAAAATTCAGCTCTCATGATTATTCTACACAAAATGCATATTAACTACAATTTCTTCACAAAAATGTTTGATAAATTATTTAATATTTGTTCATGTTAAAATATATAGTATGGATGCATAGTTATGCAAACTACAAATACTTATTGTAGTTCTAAATGTTTCACAAATGCATTCTTATATCAAGCTGCAAGTGTATTAACAGATGACTGAAGGTAAAGAAAGTGCTGAAGGGGCTAAGAGTTGTTATAAAGACTGGTTTCTGAAAGCAAGAAAGAACACACTGTATTGTAAGCTCTGACCTTCCCAGGCTGGGATGGGTAGTTATAAGGAATGTTACTAGTACTGAAATATACAAGGTCAAGAAACAAGACTGATTGTCAAGCCAGATGGCTTGTGTCTTTCTAAAACATTATTGCTACTAAAAACATGATTGTTGAGTGTTCACATGCAGCACTAAGCGAGAAGCACAAGGGTCTGCAGAGATCCTATTTGTCAATGTCAGCATTCTGAACTGTGAAGATAGTCTCCCAGCATTGACGTACATGGATTTAAATAAAAAGAAAAAATTTTTTGCACATCCTGAAGAGTTATTCTTGACTCAAGACTAAAAGGTAATTAATGTTATATATGTATATTTTAAACTGCACTTTAACATTTTGGTGCCGTGCTTAAAATCTGAACTTTGATCTTGCTGCAAAACACTGTGGAATGAATAATAAAGGGCAAAGCACAGAAAGTTCTTCTGTGAATTCCATACTGTTTTGCATGGAATGGTCAGAGCTTGGATACTTAACTATTCAGGGTGTGCATATAGGCTAGAGATGGTAAAATAGATTTGGAAAAAATGTTTTTCTTTCTTTTCCTCTCTTTTAGAAAACTGCAGTTCTAAGTAATAGTGGCAGTGTGTTTACTGTGCTGTTGAATGCCTGACTGATTTTATGTATCCACTGTGTACTGTTTCGTTAAATGATTGATTTTAAGTATATCATATGTCCTGTTTTGTACAATGACTGACCTTGCTTTTAAGTACTGTTTAGTTGATTGACTGACTGCTTTTTAAGTATACGAGGTTCCTGTTTGTTGAATGACCGAGTTGCTTGTTCAGTATGTGGTGTCTGCTGCCTTGTGGAATGACAGAAATTTGCTTATTCGGAAGTTCCCACAGGAAATAAAAAGTTTATTAATACATAAAATAAACATAAGAGGTGCCTTGTGGTGAGGGCAGTACCCTTAAGGTTATAGTGGGCGGATCCCACAGCAACTAAGGACAAATTGTTACTGTACATGTGTATATACGTATCGTCTTGTGTTGAGGGCAATACACTCAGGACAAAAAAAAGGTAAGAGGCTTGACTGTTTGCTTTGTGCTGCTTTAATGTATGACTGATGTCTCTGTTGTGTGATGTAATGACTGCAAAGAGAGAGAGTGAGAAAGTTAAAAGTAGAGTTAATTCGAATTTATGAGTCTACAGCATGTTGAAACGTAAGTGCGTCTGTTGTTAAATCAAATCCAGGTGCGACGCTGGAAAGTACTCTGAGGATCCAAAAGTGTAGCCAGTTCTGGACACAGTTATCCCGCTTGCAATGCTGGAGCTGTAACTTTTGAGCTCGTGATGCAACAAAAGCAAGGGGGTAATGTGGGAAAAAGGCTGATCAAAACCTTTCCTTTGTCACTGCATGATGACAGAATTCATACCCTTCCCTCCCTGAATGGTGGGTGGATTAATAGTTATTTTCCTGTCCTCTGAATTGCCAGGCTCAAGGATCTGTAAGGTAAGTCTTAAAAGAAAGAAAGAAGAAACATAAAAAAGAGAGAATGAGAATAATGGGAACAAAGATAAGCAACCAATACTGAATCCCTGAAAAGGGAACACCTGCATATTTTATGTATCATAGTTAAAATAAAGGGAGCTGTAAGTATTTTCATGACTGGTTTCAGCTTACTAAAAATTGTTCTGGTGGGGTATTTCCATTAAAAGGAACGTATGCTAGGGATAAATTAATGAACCTCAAGGTATTTTGCAAAAAAAAGGAGAAAAACTGAGTGGGGAAGAAATGCCAGTATTTTATTCTTGGTATACTGAAGCTCTTAAAAGTAGAGTCAGTATTTAAGGGGGTTACAGAATGCTAACAGACAACTGTTGCAACAGGCAAAAGATGTGTTAAGAAGGTAGTACAGACCAGTAAATAGGATCCCTTTATCCTGTTTTGACAGGTTTGGGGGAGAAAAAAAAAAAAACTAAGGATGGCCAAAAATCCCCCAGTAGCTACTGCACCGCACCCCCATATGTACTGGTACGGGTGGCTCCTGTACAAGATTCTGTTTCTCAGACCTCTGCATTTTTGAACACAAGGTCACCATGGTGTTGTTACATCTGAACTTAATTCCCCTGTTCAACTCTCATCTTTAGAACAGGCATCTGCAGTTAAAAAGGTTTTTCTTTCTTCTGTTTCCTACCATTCTCAACAAGCTTCTACCTTTCCAACCGGAGCACTAGTATCCGACACTCTTGTGGCTCATCACAAGTGCTCACATGATAGGGTAGGACAAGAAACCTCTGCAGATGATCTTTTGGCACCTTTAAAAAAATGGGGGGGGGTGTCTAATGCTGATTTGCATACTATGTCTAAATGTTTTCTAACTGAAAGGGGAAAAAAACAGCCATGAAGGTTTTAAGGAGGAATTTTAAAAAAACTATTACAAACCTACTTTGACAGACTTAAACCGTCTGCTTCGGGAAGTTGGTTTAAATAAAATAAGAACACAGTTACTTGAAAAGGCTAAAATAACAAATTCTACTCCCACAGGAAATGCACTAATAAATAAAAGGACAGCACTGTTAAATTACAAAAGTGTGTCAGGCATGTAAGCAAAATAAAGAGAAAGCCCTCATTTGAGTCATCTTAAAGCAGTGTTTGCTAAACATTCAGAAATACCAGACCCAAATGAACAAGCTAAACCAGCTATTGCACCTGGCTTTGTGCAAGGTTTGCAAGCCCTATCCAAAATAAAATAAAGCAAGTGCTTATAGACTGGCAGTAAAAAGACAAAGTCATTAAGTGCTGTAAACCACCGTACTGACTATGGGAGGGTAATAAAAAAGAAGTTATGTACTCACCATAACGTTCCATCTGAGTAGTTATACTTCATTTTTCTGCAACCTGTTGGTATACAATCCATATTGGATCCAAGCCGGCAACTTTTTTCCAGCACCTGCTCCAAGTTCCGTGCTCTTCCCCTTACCCATAATGCCCTACCATTTCCTATCTTCCCTCAGATCGAGTTTGCTGCAACTAACAATATATATGCAACTCAAGCCAATAACCAACCTGAAAACAGGATAAGGTCCGGGGGATGGAGGGAGGGAATGTTGCAGAAAAATGAAGTAAAACTACTCAGATGGAACGTAATGGTGAGTACATAACTTCTTTATCTGAAGTAGTTAACTTCATTTTATCTGCAACCTGTTCCCCAGCTACTCTGATCCTGGGAGGTCCTTATGGAAGGATATTCCTGAGCACCGCAGAGCCAAAGGATGCTCTACCCCTCGAAATCAGATCCAATTTGTAATGGGAAATGAAGGTATGTGAATTGGCCCATGTAGCTGCTGCGCAAAGGAACCCTGGACCAAAAAGCAGCAGAAGTCGCCATGGACCTGGTAGAGTGAGCCTTAACTATACCAGGAGGCGATAAACCTTTTGCTTTGTAAGCATGTGAAATGCAGAGTGATCCATCTGGCTAAAGAAGCTTCAGAAATAGCTTTTCCCATAAATGCTTTGGAAAAGGAACAAACAACTGGTCAGTCTTGCGGAAAGACTTCATTCTATGAAGATAAAAACAAAGTGGTCTATGAACATCCAACAAATGGAGTTTGTATTCACCTTTATTTTGAAAGTTGGAAAAGAAAACGGGCAGATTAATGGACTAGTTTATGTTTGCTTCAGATGCCACTTTAGGTAAGAAGGAAATGTTAGTACGGAGGGAAACCCTATCCTTATGGAAGACCAAATACGGAGGTACGGCAGACAGAGCTTGAAGCTCAGAAACCCTCCTACTCGAAGTGATGGCGACTAGGAAAGCTGACTTCAAGGACAAAAATTTTAAGTCCACCGAAGCTGCGGGTTCAAAAGGTGGGGCTACCAATACCTGTAAAACAAAAGTAAGGTCCCAAAGAGGTACAGAATCCTTGACAGGGGGCCGTAGCAGAAAAGTACCTTTAAGAAAAGCCTTACACAGCCTAGAGGAGGATAAGGCCATGTTGTCTTCGCCAACGTGAAAACTGGAAATGGCTGCCAATTGTACTTTCACTGTGGTGGAACTAGCTCCTTGCTGAAAGATACCAGACAGGAAGTCCAGCACCGCTGGAACAGGAGCTGTAAAGGGATCTATTTCTCTCTGTGAAGCCCAAATGGAAAAGCGCTTCTATTTACTGCAATATAGTTTTCTAGTGGAGACTTTAAGAGAGGCCACTAGAATTGATTTGACCTGGGATGAAAGACCGGTAGTCCTGGCGATTAATGGAACCGGAGCAACCAAGCTGTTAGCTTGAGGCTGCCCAGATCGGGTGGACATGTCCCCGACGGATGGGAAATTAGATCCGAGCAGGGATCCAGAACCCACAGGGAGCTAATAGATGAGACCGAAGGAATGGTCATTTCTAAATGGATAGGGCATTGCATACGTTTCTGCTACACACATCATGGGAAACCAGTACCTGCTACCTCCAGAGGGCTACAGCTACATCAACAGGCTACACAGCAGCCCTTCTCAGGGGTACCCAGAGTTCTGGAAGCTGCATTCTGGCAACTGGCAAGTTCAGTTCACACCTTCACTTCACTTACACACTCACTTACCTCATAGAGCTGGTTTTGCTGGTTTTGTTGCTGCAGTTTTGCAGGCTTCTTCTAACCCTTCTAACCCTGTTTGACTCCACCTCCCATTTGGGATCAGGCAAGTGTGATGACTGCAGCATGATGGTACACGATGAACATAGTTACAGTTTTGTACCTTACCATAAGTAGATGTTGTTGTGATTAGATGTTTGCTCAGTCAACAGTCCCTCCTCCATCCCTTCTGAACTAGCTGAACTTATCTCTCCCACTCTCCTATACTATCTCTGTGTATTTGCTTGTGTCTAAAGGGTTTGTTTTATTTATATATAGCTATATGTATATATATATATATATAACTTTGCATAAAGGAAGGGAAACACTGGATAGAGAGAAGCCCATCTTGAAAAAAATGAGGAAAGTTTCCACTGAGTTTAAGATGTAGCTATTGGACTCCTCTAGCTGAGGTTATTGTAGGGTAGTAGGCAGATTAGATAGAAAGAAATTAGTAGTAGCTATTGAAGGTCTGGAACTGTATTTTAAATTAGCTGAACAGCTGGTTCAAGGGCGGCAGGTGTTTCTCCAGAACAAAGTTAAGATAATGAGTAGGTCCTGAGAGTAATCAAGGGTTATAAGTGATTATAAGAATGAGGTCCAATGTTTGATCAATTTGAGATATGGGGGATCCGTTGAAACCCTTTTGGCGTGAAATAATAGATGAAAACAGAACTGTGTAACATCTCAGTTTGCCTCTGTAGCCCTTGAAAATGTTCTTTCATCCTTTTTGGCCTTTAGCCCGGCTGGTGCTGCAAAATCTTTTCCATTTGTCTGGAACAGGCCAGAATAACATTGGGCACTGCTGGCCTCCAGAATGAATGCAGCCAGGTTAGGTATAAAGGGTTGAGCTGGGTTTAGGCATCATGGCTGCCAGTGTTGGTCGCTGGAGCTGAATGTGTAGAATCTGAATGTCTCACTGCGAGCAAATGAACTGTTTGTGGCAAAATCTACAGGGCCGTGTCTCCTTCAATTTAAAATTTGATAAATCTGCTGAGGCCAATTGTATCAGTTTATCATTTAGATGAGAGGGCTGACTTTCAGCAGCACTGTGCTAATGGAGGCAGTGGAGGGAAGGCGTTGAAGTTTAATGTTGGCCAACTCCTGCAGAGGGCGCTATGGAAGGTCCTTAGTGGATGGAAGTCAGTTGTGCAAAATGTTTAGTTGTTTCCAGTGGGGGCTTTTTGGCAGATCTATGTCTGCTGCCTGCAAATGTGTGTTTGCTCCTACTTGTGGTTCTAGTTTCATTCGTGGGTGGTGCACGAGGTCAGTTTTCCTGTGTTGCATTGAACTGTTTCTTTCCTGGCAGGAATGTGTGCCGGTACTGAACCTGTTTGTTCCACAAGGTCCACATGTGCATTCTCAATGGGCATAGAGTGGGTCCTGTAGTGTGCCTCAGCTAGCTGTTATGTACCACACATTGTTAAGCTGTCAGTCTTTATCATTAGCTGTCCTGGGCAGTAGAAGGTTTCTTTTGCCTGTTAGGCATTCCTACATTGAGTATTTCTTTTTGATTGAGTGCCATGTCCTCTTGCCTGTAGTCCATTTGCCCTGAATGCACTGCCCTGCCATGTGCCCATGCCAGGAGGTGGTCAAGGCTGCATCTGTTGGTCATAGCTTGCCTGGCTGTGGGTAAGGTTGTTTCCGACCCTGTTGGAGTATATGCCTGTGCCCAGGCAGGAAACCCTGTTAAAAATTGTTTCCATGCTGGTATGGCTGTTTCCAAGCTGTGAGTGTGCTTGCAATGTATTTGAGGTACCATCAGCAGTTTCTTGCAGGTAGTATTGCAAATGGTAATAGTAGTATGCAAGATGCCATGATCCCAAGGCCTGCAGAATTTTTCTTGTATGGGAGTGGGGTGTTGTTTGTCGCTGTTTGAAATACTGCCACAGCTTGGGGCCAGGCAATTCGCAATATTACTTATCCATATTATCAGTCTAGGAGCACCCTTTTTATGATTTTTTTTGAGGGCAACTGTTTAAATTTCTTTTCTTGCTCAAAATTTCTAGCCAACTTCTTTAAAGTTCGTCCCTGCTTTCTGCTTTCTTCAAGAATGCATATGCTTTCTGCTTGAATAAGGGTCTGCGCCCAGGTATGGGTGCTGTAGAATTCTCTGAAGGGCACCCTGTAATTATGATAATGCTGTATTTTGTGAAGACCCGGCTTAGAGATCTGAACCTTTGCATGAAGCGGACATCTTCTGCACCTTGTTCCTGCAATGAAGCGTGACTAATCTTCTTTCCTTTTGTCTGATAGGAACTAGCCACAGTCTCTCTAGCATAATGAATTGTAGTACTTGCATCTGGTAGCATCAAGAATAGCTTGTAGTGTGAAATTGTCAGAATTTGAATGGCTTCCATAGGTGTGAAAGATTGAAAGATCCAGACTTGTCTCTGCCCTGTGTCCCTGCTCAAACTCTAGAAAGAGTCCCAGTAAAAATGTAATTTGCTTTTGTGTAGGTAAGCTGTGCTGCCATGGCTTATGTGGTTGGTTTTGTGCCTCTGGTAATTGATTCCATGGTTTGTTGCATGAATCTTTGATCCATGGCTTGATGATGATTGAACCCATTTGTTGATTTAATGTGCAGAACCCATTTGTCTTTTTTGTTCCTCCCATTTTCCCTCCCATTGGAAGGCCAGAGGTATTTGGAGTTGCCAGGAGAGATTTGCTTGGTAGTTTAGCTCTAGAGCTGTTGTGGCCTGTCTTCCTCCTTTCTGGGCCTGTTGGCTTTGATTTGAAAGGCAGTACCCATTACCTGCCCCTAAGGCCTCAGACTTGACCTCTGCCCAGATCATTCTGTGATCCTCTGGAATGCTTCAGCTGAAAGCTTTTGTTTTTTACAGTATGGGGGTTGTACCTGCAAAAATCCTGCAAAAAATCCTGACCATTTGCCTTATCTTTGCCTTTATTAAAATCCTTTTAATTGACACCACCAAATGACACAAACTATACATCCTGCCAAAAAATTATGCTTTAACATAATTTGAAGGGTTTGTTCTTTTAACCAAGCATGTTGCTATTATGAGTCTACCAGCACAGACAGCTGCTCAGCTGCTCACAGGATGCTTCCAGAATCATGTATTGTAATGTTTGTATGCCTGTTCAGCTGCATGCAAGCAATCCTGTGACCTTTACTCTGAAATTAGATCTGTCTGAATGTGTGCTCATTTTTGTTTTAACTGAGACATTAGGAACTGCTGATTTCAACATGTGAAACTGGCAATTTAATGATCTCACAGCCAGAGTTGTTGAGGTGTATATTTTTTGCCTACCTATTGGCTCTGGTACCTGACATCTGGGGCAAGAAAAACTGAAGAAAATGGCGTTGGATGCCTCTTATATACCCCTGGCACACTGACATCAGGGAAGAAGCGACAGCAACCGACGCCGGACCAAGACTTTGGAATTCGGTCCGACTGCGGGACCGCCTGACGGCAGGATAACCCAAGTGTGATAACTGCAGCAGGGTAACACGATGAACATCGGGACATTGAGGATCACTTTGCACCGTAGTCGGCAAGCTTTCTGAAGAAACTTCGGAATGAGTGGCAATGGTGGATAAGCTTACAGAAGCCCGGGGGGGCCAAGCATGGACTAGAGCGTCTCTGGGGACTTCCCCTGGTGACGGAATCAGAGCGAAGAACTTGCTGCACTTTGCGTTGGAAAGAGATGCGAAGAGATCGCAGCAAGGCTGACCCCATGCCAGGAAAATCTCCTCCGCTACTGTTTCAGAGACCACTCGTAATGCATCAGAATGGCCCGGCTCAATCTGTCCGCTAAAATGTTGGAGCGCCCCGGGATGTGCGTTGCTATCAGACACCAACCGGTGAAAATCGCTCATTCCCACACTCTCATGGCCTTGTGACAGAGGGTAGGATCTGGTTCCCCCCTGCTTGTTGATATACCCGACGACAGACATGTTGTCTGACTGAATTGCAATCAATCCGAGAGGGAGGACTGTGTGAAAAGCTTCCGACCCTAAAAGCACTGCCTTCATCTCTAGAACACTTATGTGCAAATTGGACTCTGTCTGGGACCACGTGCCTTGGACTGTCCTTCCCAGTGTCTCCCCCCACCCGAGTTGGGAGGCGTCCGTGGTCACTGTGGTTTGGACTGAGGGTGTACAAATGGGCTTCCTGTTGATATCTCCAGTGAAGTTAACCACCAAAGAACAGATATCCTGCAGACGTGACTGATCTTGATGGGGAAATTCCATGGGTAGGTCTAGCCAGGACCACTGGACAGCCAGAGTCCATTGAAGAACCCGCATGTGAAGGCGTGCATTCGGGAGAATAGATATGGTGGCAGCCATGGAGCCCGAAGCCCAGAGAACCTCGCTCGCCTTTGAAGACTGGGAGTTCGCTATCTGAGCTATGTGGCCCCCGAGATGTAGAATCCTGTCTGGAGTTAGGAATACCTTCATCTGCAAAGTGTCTAACCGTATCCCAATGAAGTCTAGAATTTGTACAGGTTGCAAATGGGATTTGTGAACACTGACTAATTCCCAGTAGGTCTGCTAACCGAATGAAATAATCTCGGGCCAGACACAAGTGATGCTTGTTGTGTGCAGCGAAGAGCCAGTCGTCCAGGTAAGGAAACACCTGAATACCCTGAAGCCTCAGGTAGGCCGCTACAACTGCCATTACCTTAGTGAACACCCTGGGGGCTGTGGTGAGACCAAAGGGTAGGACCCTGAACTGAAAGTGACTGGCTCCCAGTCAGAAGCGCATAAACCTCCTGGAGCTTCTATGTATTTTGATGTGGTAGTAATCATCCTGAAGGTCTAACGAGCACATCCAGTCGCACTCTCGGAGATAAGGTAGAATGGACTGTAGAGTGACCATCTGGAATTTCTGTTTTGCTACCGACAAGTTTAATGTTGACAGGTCTAGAATGGGCCTGAGGTCCCCTGTCTTTTTGGCACCAAAGAGAACCTTGAGTAGTTGCCTAATCCGGACTGATCAGGGGGGACCTTTTCAATGGCTCGTTTGAGAAGCAGCTTTGAAACCTCTAGAGCTGCAGCCTCCCTGTGAGCAGGTGGAACATACGGGAGGAGTTTTGTAATGTTTGGAGGGGTAATGAAAGGAATAGAGTAACCTCTGGATATTATCTGAAGAACCCAGCGATCTGTCGTAATGGACTCCCATGCCGCTGGGTGTAAGGACAATATTCTCCCAACTGCCTCCAGAGTAGGACAGTCGGGCAATCCCTCAGGGCTGCTGACCGGGTCTATCAGAAAAGGGTTGCCTAGACCCGAAATTCCTGGGACCCCCTCGAACTCAGGGTCGGCGTCGATCTTGTCCCCCCCCTCTGCCTCTGGGGGAATAACTGTCCTGAGAATCCCGGGAAAACTGAGATTTTTGGAACCACATCTTCTTCTGCCCTACGATTCCTAGAGAAGGACCACTGAGGGTTAGAGAAGCGGACTCCAATGGCAAACAAAGTCCTCCCGTCCTTTTCGCTCTGGACCAGTGTGTCATGTACTGTCTTCCCAGAGAGGGAAGAGCCATTGTAGGGAGCGTTGATAAACGACGCCTTGAAAGGGTCCGCGAACTGACATAATCTGAGCCAGGCATGACGCCTCATTGCTATGCCTGTCCCAGCTGCTCTAGCTGCTCCTTCCATGGCGTGAGAAAGTAGCTGCATAGATGTATTTGAGACTGACTTCAGAGTAGACATTTTCGCCGAGAACAGCTGTTTGTCATGCGGCGATAGAGACTCTGGGGGCGACTCAGCAAATTCCGAAGCAAGGTCTCGCTGAAGTCGAATCACATGTGCCAAATAATTCAGCGCACGGATAGAAAAGGTCACTGAAGAGTATACGCGCTTCCCAAACCTATCCACCGACCTGGACTCCTTGTCTGGAGGGTGGACTAAGGAAATCTCCAGTGCTAGTTCCTTCTTTGTGGCCGCTGCAACCAACATAGCATCAACTGGAGTGCCTTTCGACCAGGGTTGTCTATCCGAAGGAGGAGATAAGACCTTGTCAGGACGTTTGGGGATGGGATCTACGGTGTCGGGAACCTTCCATGCCCTCGTGGTGATGAGGTCCACCAAGGGGTCTGCTGGTGGGGACACCCAGGAAGTAGATGGGCCCATGCCAAAGGCCTCCAGGAACACTGACTCATCCCCAGAAGGTTTTGGGGCTGACCAACCTCCACTCTGGCGGAGGATTTCCATAATTTCTCCAAAGGAGACGTCTTCAGGAGGTGACCTGGCGGAACCTTCTCCTTCATCTAAGTCAGTGCCAGTGGTGTGGGACTCGGGGGGGAGTCCAAGTGCCTCCTTTTGCACTTACGCTGGCACTCTTCAGTGGGACTTTCAGAAGGGGATCCGCGAGCCGCAGGGGATTCCTCGGGGACCTGGGGATCCTCTGGCACAGGCTGTCCGTGAGACAGGATGAAGAGAGTAGTCGCCAAATCCAGGGCGGCCTGGGTGGTATCCGAGGGAATGGGCTGGGGTCTCAAATCCCTGGGAGAGAACCCTCTCTACCACTTCGAAGGACAAAGGAGAAGTCCTCCCCGGATCCGAAGCGGGGACCGGAGCAGAAGACAGTGTAGCCTGAGGTCCAAGTGAACGGGTTGGGTCCGAAAGAGTCAGAGCCGAAGAATCCTTTCATCCGGTTCTGACTCCCTGTCTGCGGCTCCGAGAGTCACTCGGATCCAAGCAAGTCGGTTCCGAGGAACTCAAGGTAACAGCCAGAGTCGAGGTTGGAGGAACAGTCTGTGCCGAGCTACCAGCACCGTAGGACCTCGGATCCAAAAGCCCCTAAGCACGGATCGGGGAAGGAGAGATGGGGCGGAAAAGAGGCATGGAGTTCGCCCCTCCAGAGGGAGAGGGACCTGGCAAGACTCGCATCTGAATTTGGGTCTGAAGAAATTTCCGCATCATCCTGCCCATATCCATGTCCGATAGGCTCTGAGTCTACCTCGAAGAAGCCACCAACTCGGATCTGGCTGGTCTGCGCAGAGGAGTGGAGGGCCTCGGGTCCGAATGTTCTAACGGCTCCGGTGAGAAACGCAGTGACCGGAGCAGAGGAGAAACAGGCCTCATAGTCTTGGATGGGGGGCTGAGAAAGAGCTCCCTGTCTGGGGATCTCTTGCAATGTCCGTCTTTCTTTTTCACCCTTTCTTCTCTGCGTCTTTCCCTTTTCTTCTCTTTTTCTTCATCTTTGTCAGACTCTCTGACTGAAGATCTGCCCTTAGAGTACCCATCGCCAGACGAAGAGGGAGGTTGAATCCCTGCCTGGGGAGGTGCACTAGCGACCAAGGCCGAGGCAGAATCCAGCATGGCAACGGGGAAAAGGCCTTTAGTAACTAGCTTGGCCTTGCGATCCCCAAGGGCCCTGGGGTTGAAGCCTGAACAGATAGCACACTGGGTGGATAAATGTGCCACTCCTAGACATATCACACACAGAGTGTGACCATCAGCAGGGGAAAGCTTATGACCACACGCTGTACACTTTTTAAACACAGGCTTTGGCTGATCAGCCATAGTCCTGCACTCAAAGGTAAAGGTACTACTTTCCCAACAAAAATCACACACACACAGGTAAGTGCAGGCCTGAGTACTATTCTACTACAAAAAAAAACTTTTTTTTTTTTTTTTTACACTAATGACCAACGCGTTACTACAGAAGGGGAGGAAGGGTAATCCTACACAAGCACACTAGCTATAATCAAAAGTTCCCACTTACTACCCCTTTTTTAGCTCAGAGCAAAGGAGACCACGATGCACACTACTGGTGCGGCAAACGAGATCTGAGGGAAGATAGGAGATGGTAGGGCATTGTGGGTAAGGGGAGGAGCTCGGAGCAGATGCTACAAAAAAGTTGCTGGCTCGGATCCGAACGGGATCCGTATACCCGCAGGTTGCAGATAAAATGAAGTTAACTACTTCAGATCAAATATAAATCTTAATCCCTTTGCTGCCACTGGATCAAAAAAGACCCTATGTTAAAGTACAAATAAATGCAAAGCAAATTCTATCCCTGGTGGAACTGGCAACACTAGGTCTGTATTAAAAGTTACTTCAGACAGTTAAATACCAGTATAGAAACTAAGCAAAGGCAGTTTAATGTAACAAATGCTACTGTAACGTATCCGGTTTAAAACCTATACCCATTTCTTTAGGTCAGATTGAAGAAAGGCATTCTTTTCAAATACAAGTGTGCCAGTAAATCATCTGTGCAAGCAGGGTTGTATCATTTACTATACCCAGAAGGGGTGTATCTAGATGTTCCAACAGAATCAAATGGGGAAGTAGTACAATTCTTAGCAAAAGCTAAGAAAAGCCTTTTGAAGGCAAACAGACAACTGAAAACTGCTGCAGCAGGTACTTGTTAACTTATGGGTTAAGCACACTAATGAAGTAGGTATATTAAAATCTGCAAAACCTGTAAAAATAAAACTGAATCTATCAAAACCCCTCCATAAAATTCCACAGTATCCACTGAAATCAGAAGCACAACAGGAAATCAAACCTGTAATTCAATCTTTGATACAAGAAATAATTAGTGCCAGCTAAAAGTCTTTTTAATACTCCTAGTATCACTGTAAAAATAAAAATAAAAAAAAATACTTATAGGTTTGTGCAAGATCTGAGGGCTGTAAACAATGCAGTACTACCAACTTTCTTTGTGGTTCCAAAACCAGCAACAATACTTAGTTACATACCATCTACAGCAAAATATGTTTCTGTAATAGATCTCTTTTCAGCATTCTTTTCTCTACCTATCCATTTTGAAAGTCAGTTTGTTTACTTTTATTTATAAGGGACAGTAGTATACATGGACATGTTTTTGTCACAAGGATATACTGAATCTCTTTCATTACTTTTCTCAAATTCTCAAAAACAAATATTTAAAGGATGTGACATTTCTAGGTTGGTCTGTGTTAGCGCAATATGTAAATTTACTAACAGCATCTGATTATCTGCGGTGGTGGTGCTGCAGTAGCGTTGCCGCCTCACAGTAAGATGCTGTCCGGTTTGATTCTCAGCTAGAGCGTCTTCTGCGTGGAGACATGCTTAAATGGACGTACCTTTGTTGGAGGTTGTGCGTCAGGGCTGGCGACTCAGCATGTAAAAATCAACTGCCAATCATTAGCGGAACGGAGTTCCGCTGTGGCGACCCCTAACCGGGAAAAGCCGAAAGACACAACAACAACTAACAGCATCTGATTCTTTTCAGCAGTGTTAACAGGATACCCTACATCTTTTAACTATCCCTGCTGGAAAAGAACACAGTGTCAACAGAAAAATTACAGCTATGGTTACCTCAGGTACTTTATCCTGGTCATTTAATATCTCAGAGTAAGCTCTTACAGTAGCTATCCCTCACTCTGAATCATCTATTACTTAAAATGAAACTCAACCCCTTTTGACTGCACGTCTAAATATGAATGTGCACTTTTTTTTTTCCTGATCCATCTGTTTCACTGATATGTTGCTCTGTTTTAAATCCTGCATCTTTGTTATCTATTGCTGAGGATGGTAAAGAGTATGATTGCGTGTGTGTGACTAATTATCTGCTTTCATCTAGAAAGGACTTTAAGGACACTCCTATACATAACGCCAGATTAAATCTGTGGATGGTGCCTGATCAAGACAAAGATTTGGTCACAAAAATACTTTGTTTTAACAAAAAAATAGTGGGTTTTGTTTGCTGTTAAAAATTTTCATTGCATCCCCATCAAAACGGCATACATAATTTGGCAGATTATAGAACTGCAATATTTCTTATGTAATGCTATTGCAAAACTCTAATAATGAGGATGTATTTGATTTTGATATCAGAGAGAGAAATTCAGAGTTGGCTCAAAGATGGATATACTAAATCCTATGATGGAATGTGGCGACAGCCAACTGGTGACACCTGCCTCCTTGCTACCTTCCTGGTAAGGGCATATCTTTTACTAGTTCATGCAGGTAAGGCAGCTTTATTTAATCAAATTACCCAAAGTTGGTATACCACTCATGTCTCCTGTTTGATACTTCAGTACGTTAATAACTGTGAGATTGTTTAGAATACAATGTCAGCTACCACCACCTTTGGGACCTTTTGTTAATGTACAGCTGGACTTTGTCCAGATGACTTAAGTACATAATTTACAAAATGTGTTAGTAGTGACTTGTATGCTTTTGTAAAAGCTGACCCATGTCACAAAGCAGATTCTGTAATTTTGGTGTTTGTACTATCAACAATGACCAGGAAACTCATTTTAATTCCCTAAAGACGGAAACTATGGAAAATTTTTTAAGCTGAGTCTTCACTGTCCCAACCATCTGCAATCATGTGGACTAATAGACAGGGTTAACAGAACCCTTTAAAATATGTTTTTTCAAAGATTTGTACTAAGACAGAGACACTTTCAATACTAAGAAAATAGGACCCTATGAGATACTAATGGGAATACCTACAGCCCTTCCATTTGCTCCCCCTGTGTCAAATGAAAAGATAAACTCTAATGGACAATAAAATGAAAATATTAATTTCTTACAGCAGTATCTCTTCCTCCACCACCTGACCAGCCCTGCCACCAACTGCAGACGGGGGACTGGGTTATGCGAAACCCTTCCAAAAAAAAGAACTGTTAGAGCCTGAGTTAAAAAGCCCTTTACACCTTGTAATCCTTCCATCCTGACTGTGGTTCACTATGCAAGAACACCAACCTGATTTTATTCATCCCACTGTAAGAAGACCTGTTGTGTGCCCCAGGCGAATCAACACTGCTGGTGAAAGAAGATCAAAGTATGAATGACGCATCATCTGCCCAGTGAAAAGTATAAGGAAAAAAAAATTAAAACTAAAGCAGCACCTCATGATGAATCCCATGACAACAGGTACTTCTGCTCTGTTTTTGTTGCGTTTTCCTTTAACAACCTGGTTGAGAGAAAATAAGTTTCCTGTTGGTTCTTCGACAGTACACTGACAAACTGTTGTGTATGTTCACATAGGCCTCAACATTCTAAGGCAGGGATTCCCATGATTCCAATTCCTGCATCACAGGAGGTAACATTTGAAGAAGAACTTAGTGACACTAATCTAACCTGGTGTAATCTGACTAATTTTTAAAGGTTGTTTCTCTTCAGCTTGCCACCACAAATCATGGACACACATATTATGCCAGAAGTGGGACTCTTGCCAGTGGGAATCAGTGCAATAACACTAGACATGAAAGTGTGTTGAACTCTTTCCAGTCAAGATGCTATGACTGGGGACATGGCATGGACATGATAGAGGATCATTACATTTGTGGTGATCATGCCTACCCCTGGTTACCCACAAACCAGTCAGGGTGGTGTTTTGTGGGCTATATTACTCCTGCTTTTCAACATTCAGAGAACCCTCCAGCAGGCAGACTGAGAAAAACGGGCAGTCCACTGGGTGGAGCAAGTATTTTCAGTTAACTCCCGGGTATGGAGTGCAAAGGACAATATTTAAAATTACCATGCTTGCTCAAATTCTTCAGGAGGTAGCTAACCATACTTCACATCACATCATAGTGACAAATCGAAAAAAATGGCTGCTATATAAATTGTAGTGTTACAGAACTGAATGGCGCTCAATATAATGCTGCTACAAAGGGGGGGGGGTCATGTGCCCTCATAAAAATGACTGTTCTTATATTGACTATCATGATGAGCAAGGAAAGTTGGCCAATTTCATGGAGCAGAGGGCCAAATATCTGGACAGTACTTCTAAATAATGGACACTTTTTGGATGGTTGGGCAGTGTGTTTGGTAACCTGGGAACTAGTATATTACAAGGTACAAAAATTGGTATTACTCTTTTAATTGTCTTAACATTTTCTGTTCTAAAGGCTTTAATCACAAAGTGCTTGATCGCATCTGCACGTGAAATGCCACTTGTACCTGATGAATGAAAACTCAATCAATACAGATAAAGCGTATTTATCAAATTAAGGAAAAATCAAAATTTAATTGTGTATTTTATGACACTGGTAGTGTCAAAGAAGGGAGTCAGATAAAAATGCAACTTACATGATTACATGAAATGCATATTAACTTAATTTCTTCACAAATATGTTTGATAAATTATTTAATATTTGTTAAGAGTTAAAAATTTGTAGTATTATGCAAACCACAAATACTTACTGCAGTTCTAAGTGTTTCACAACTGCATTCTAATATCAAGCTGCAAGTGTATTAACAGATGACTGAAGGTAAAGAAAGTGCTGAAGGGGTTAAGGGATATTATAAAGACTGGTTTCTGAAAGCAAGAAAGAACACACTGTATATGTAAGCTCTGACCTTCCCAGGCTAGGATGGGTAGCTACAAGGAATTTGGGGGGGGTGGGGGTTAGAATGTTACTGGTACTGAAATATATAAGGTCAGGAAACAAAACTGATTGTCAAGCCAGATGGCTTGTGTTTTTTTAAAACATTGCTACTAAAAACATGATTGCTGAGTGTTCATGTGTAGCAATAAGTGAGAAACACCAGGGTCTGTAGAGATTCTATTTGTCAATGTCAGTATTCTGCATGCATGATAATAAGAAAAGAAAACAAAAACTGTGTATTTTTACTGCATGGTGAGACTGATTTTAAACTGTGAAGATGGTCTCCATCACTGACGTATGTGGATTTAAATAAAAAGAAAATGTTTTGCACACCTTGAAGATTTATTCTTGACTCAAGACTAAAAGGTAACTAATGTTATTTATGTATATTTTAAACTGCACTTTAACAACTGGCCTCTTGAGGAGAACAAGTGCCTTGGTCGGTCATTCCCTGAAAATGCCCCCCCCCCAATCAGGGATGCATCCGTGGTCACTACAGCCTTGGGCTGAGAGGTGGAAAAGGGGCAAGTCCATAAATAGAAGTTATGTTCTTACCATAACGTTCCATGTTAGTTGTCTTCTTCTCGCCTTCTTCTTGCTGGATGGGTTCGGAGCCGACCTCGGCTCCGACTCGGCCACTCTAAAAGCTCGAGAGTTGGTTCCACCGGCTCGAGGCTCCCCTTATATCCCACAATGCTAGGCGTGAGTTACCTCAGATCTCGTTTGTAAGCTAACCCCAGCTTATAATAGTATCAGAATAACTATAAACAAAGTCCACCTCTAAAACCAGGGAGAAAGAAGGGTGACCTATATCCTCATCCAGGAAATATGCACAACAGCATATGCCTAATAAAAGAGGTGGTAGAAAGAGAGGTCACAATCACAACTCCTCTAGGTCTGTCCAGGCCAGGGGAAGGAGGGTGGGGCCAAGAAGAAGGCTGAGAAGAAGACAACTAACATGGAGCGTTATGGTAAGAACATAACTTCTATATGTTAAGTTGTCTATCTCGCCTTCATTCTTGCTGGATGGGGCCGCGTCCGTAGCATCTTGTCCCGGGTGGCCTAACGGAACAGACTCCTGAGAACAGTGGAACCAAAGTTAGCTCTATGCCTAGAAGCTAAATCCAACTTATAATGAGAAATGAAAGTGTGAGGAGTAGCCCAAGTAGCCGCTGCACAAATGGTGTCAATAGGCAGTCTGTCTTGGAAGGCTAAAAAAGTAGCCAAAGCTCTGGTGGAATGGGCCTTAGGTTTATTAGGCAGCTTTTGGTGTCTAATTTCATAAACAAGGGAAATCAGAGATGTTAGCCATCTAGATAATGATACCTTTGAAACTGAAAGTCCCTTTCTGCCTTCTGCATAGGAGACAAACAGCTGGTCAGATTTTCTGAATTGTTTTGTTCTATCCAAATAGTACCTCAACTGACGATGAACATCTAAGCCAGTGTAATTTTTGTTTAGACCTATTGGAATATTCTGGAAAAAAGACAGGGAGGTCAATGCTTTGATTTAGGTTTGACGTCGAGACTACCTTAGGCAAAAAGGACGGGTTGGTTCGTAAGGATACCCTGTCCTTATGGAACAATAGATAAGGAGGTCGACAGCTGAGTGCATGAAGTTCTGAAACTCTTCTAGCTGAAGTAATAGCTACCAGAAAGAGAGTCTTCCATGATAGCAATTTTAAAAAACAGGAGGCTGCACGTTCGAAGGGGAAGAATCAAAGTAAGAACTAAATTTAGGTCCCAAGGAGAAGGAGGATTTCTTATAGGAGGTCTGAGAAGAAAAACTCCTTTCAAAAGGCTTTGCAAAGCTTGTGGGACATTAAGGCAGACTCAGAAATACCCACATGAAAGTTAGAAATAGCTGCCAATTGAACTTTAAGAGTAGAAGGAGATGAACCTGCATGGAAGAGTTCAGCTAGAAAATCAAGGACTATTTGGATGGAAGCAGTGAAGGATCTATGTCCCTTCCTTGAGCCCAATATGTGAAGCGTTTCCACTTACTCAAATAAATCTTCTGAGTGGAAGATTTTGGGAAGCTAACAAAATATCTCGCACAGAGTGAGATAATTGAGGAAGCCAGCCTAAGGCTGCAAGTGGAGGAACCAAGCAGTGAGGTTCAGAGAGGGAGGAGCGATGAAACTGACCCGACTGATGGATCAAAGATCTGGAACTAGGTCCAGATGCCAAGGTCGCTCAATAGAAATTGATGTAGAAAGGGGAACCACACCTGTCGAGGCCAGTAAGGAGCAATGAGGATCAACGAGGCCTTCTGAGCGATAGCTTTCTGTATCACTTGAGAGATTAGTGGGAAGGGAGGAAATGCATACAGAAGTCCCGGGGCCAAACTTGGACTAGAGCGTCTCTGCTGGGTTGGCCTGGTAAAGGGAATAGAGTGAAATAATCTCTGCACTTGCTGTTTGGGAGTAGCAAAAGATCGCAGCAAGGCTGACCCCCACTTGAGAAAAATTTCTCTCACAACAGAGTCTTTCAGAGACCACTCGTGAGGCATGAGGATAGCTCTGCTCAACTTGTCCATTTGATTGGACTTCCCGGGGGATGTCGTTGCTATCAGAAACCGCTGAGAAGAAATCGCCCATTGCCACAATCTGAGTGCTTCTGACACAGGGGTAGGACCTGGTTCCGCCTTGTTTGTTGATGTACCACACTACAGACATATTGTCTGTCTGGATTGCAATCGTTCCCAAGGGAAGAGAGTCTTGAAAGGGCTTGCAACGCTAAAAGCACTGCTCTCATCTCCAGAACATTTATGTGCAAGTGGCATTCGTGTGGTTGCCATGTGCCCTGGACCGTCCTGCCCTGATAATGCCCCCCCCACCCGATCAGGGAGGCGTCCGTTGTCAGAGTAGCAACCGGAGGGGGAGGAACAAAGGGTCTTCCCAATAAGAGCTGAGGGGAAGACATCCACCACATGAGATGATTTCTGCACGCCTGCGTGATCTTAATGGAGTGGGACACTGGAAGTTGCTGGTATGACCATTGTGTAAAGAGCATCCATTGAAGGATTCTCATGTGGAATCTGGCTAATGGAAGCAGAGGTCTGGCCGCCGCCATAATTCCCAACACTTTCAGAACTAACCTGGCTTTGATTCTGTTGTTGTTGAAAAGGAGTGAGACCAGTTTGTGTATGTCTGTTATTCTCTGATCTGTTAGTCTCGCAGACATGTCGACTGTGTCTAGATTTGCGCCTATGAAGGTAATAGTACGACAAGGCGACAAAACAGACTTTTCGCAATTTATTGAAATGCCTAACTTTTGACAAATGCGAAAAGTGTAATCCCTGGCCATCAGAAGGAGATGCTTGGTGGGAGCTGTGAGGAGCCAGTCGTCCAAATATGGAAACACCTGGAATCCCTGTCGTCTCAGGTGAGAAGCTACCACTGCCATGCATTTGGTAAACACCAGGGGCAGTGGTGAGACCAAAGGTAGGGCCCTGAATTGAAAATGACTGGTTCCCAGCCTGAAGCGGAGGAATCTTCTGGAGCGTCTGTTCATTTATGTGATAGCACATCCTGAAGGTCTATAGAGCACATCCAGTTTCCTTTTTTCCCAATAGGGAAGGATGGACTGCAGCGTGACCATCGAAATCTTGTTTTCTTGACTGATCTGTTCAAGATACTGAGATCCAAAATTGGTCTCCAGTCCCCTGTTTTCTTTGGAACTAAAAGAACCTTGAGTAGATTCCGGATCCTTGCTGGTCTGCTGAACTGGCTGAATTGCTCTTTTCGCAAGCAGCTTTGAAATTTCCAAAAACCGCTAGATCCTTTGAGCCGGGTGGAACATCTGGAAGGGATTGCATCCCCATCAAGCGGCATACATAATTTGGCAGATTATAGAACTGCAATATTTCTTATGTAATGCTATTGCAAAACTCTAATAATGAGGATGTATTTGATTTTGATATCAGAGAGAGAAATTCAGAGTTGGCTCAAAGATGGATATACTAAATCCTATGATGGAATGTGGCGACAGCCAACTGGTGATTACCTCCTTGCTACCTTCCTGGTAAGGGCATATCTTTTACTAGTTCATGCAGGTAAGGCAGCTTTATTTAATCAAATTACCCAAAGTTGGTATACCACTCATTTCTCCTGTTTGATACTTCAGTATGTTAATAACTGTGAGATTGTTTAGAATACAATGTCAGCTACCACCACCTTTGGGACCTTTTGTTAATGTACAGCTGGACTTTGTCCAGATGACTTAAGTACATAATTTACAAAATGTGTTAGTAGTGACTTGTATGCTTTTGTAAAAGCTGACCCATGTCACAAAGCAGATTCTGTAATTTTGGTGTTTGTACCATCAACAATGACCAGGAAACTCATTTTAATTCCCTAAAGACGGAAACTATGGAAATTTTTTTAAGCTGAGTCTTCGCTGTCCCAACCATCTGCAATCATGTGGACTAGTAGACAGGGTTAACAGAACCCTTTAAAATATGTTTTTTCAAAGATTTGTACTAAGACAGAGACACTTTCAATACTAAGAAAATAGGACCCTATGAGATACTAATGGGAAGACCTACAGCCCTTCCATTTGCTCCCCCTGTGTCAAATGAAAAGATAAACTCTAATGGACAATAAAATGAAAATATTAATTTCTTACAGCAGTATCTCTTCCTCCACCACCTGACCAGCCCTGCCACCAACTGCAGACGGGGGACTGGGTTATGTGAAACCCTTCCAAAAAAAGAACTGTTAGAGCCCGAGTTAAAAAGCCCTTTGCACCTTGTAATCCTTCCATCCTGACTGTGGTTCACTATGCAAGAACACCAACCTGATTTCATTCATCCCACTGTAAGAAGACCTGTTGTGTGCCCCAGGCGAATCAACACTGCTGGTGAAAGAAGATCAAAGTATGAATGACGCTTCATCTGCCCAGTGAAAAGTATAAGGAAAAATAAATTAAAACTAAAGCAGCACCTCATGATGAATCCCATGACAACAGGTACTTCTGCTCTGTTTTTGTTGCGGTTTCCTTAAATAACCTGGTTGAGAGAAAATAAGTTTCCTGTTGGTTCTTCGACAGTACACTGACAAACTGTTGTGTATGTTCACATAGGCCTCAACATTCTAAGGCAGGGATTCCCATGATTCCAATTCCTGCATCACAGGAGGTAACATTTGAAGAAGAACTTACTGACACTAATCTAACCTGGTGTAATCTGACTAATTTTTAAAGGTTGTTTCTCTTCAGCTTGCCACCACAAATCATGGACACACATATTATGCCAGAAGTGGGACTCTGCCAGTGGGAATCAGTGCAATAACACTAGACATGAAAGTGTGTTGAACTCTTTCCAGTCAAGATGCTATGACTGGGGACATGGCATGGACATGATAGAGGATCATTACATTTGTGGTGATCATGCCTACCCCTGGTTACCCACAAACCAGTCAGGGTGGTGTTTTGTGGGCTATATTACTCCTGCTTTTCAACATTCAGAGAACCCTCCAGCAGGCAGACTGAGAAAAACGGGCAGTCCACTGGGTGGAGCAAGTATTTTCAGTTAACTCCCGGGTATGGAGTGCAAAGGACAATATTTAAAATTACCATGCTTGCTCAAATTCTTCAGGAGGTAGCTAACCATACTTCACATCACATCATAGTGACAAATCGAAAAAAATGGCTGCTATATAAATTGTAGTGTTACAGAACTGAATGGCGCTCGATATAATGCTGCTACAAAAGGGGGGGGGGGTCATGTGCCCTCATAAAAATGACTGTTCTTATATTATTGACCATCATGATGAGCAAGGAAAGTTGGCCAATTTCATGGAGCAGAGGGCCAAATATCTGGACAGTACTTCTAAATAATGGACACTTTTTGGATGGTTGGGCAGTGTGTTTGGTAACCTGGGAACTAGTATATTACAAGGTACAAAAACTGGTATTACTCTTTTAATTGTCTTAACATTTTCTGTTCTAAAGGCTTTAATCACAAAGTGCTTGATCACATCTGCACGTGAAATGCCACTTGTACCTGATGAATGAAAACTCAATCAATACAGATAAAGCGTATTTATCAAATTAAGGAAAAATCAAAATTTAATTGTGTATTTTATGACACTGGTAGTGTCAAAGAAGGGAGTCCGTTAGAGAAAAATGCAACTTACATGATTACATGAAATGCATATTAACTTAATTTCTTCACAAATATGTTTGATAAATTATTTAATATTTGTTAAGAGTTAAAAATTTGTAGTATTATGCAAACCACAAATACTTACTGCAGTTCTAAGTGTTTCACAACTGCATTCTAATATCAAGCTGCAAGTGCATTAACAGATGACTGAAGGTAAAGAAAGTGCTGAAGGGGTTAAGGGATATTATAAAGACTGGTTTCTGAAAGCAAGAAAGAACACACTGTATATGTAAGCTCTGACCTTCCCAGGCTAGGATGGGTAGCTACAAGGAATTTGGGGGGGGGGGTTAGAATGTTACTGGTACTGAAATATATAAGGTCAGGAAACAAAACTGATTGTCAAGCCAGATGGCTTGTGTTTTTTTAAAACATTGCTACTAAAAACATGATTGCTGAGTGTTCATGTGTAGCACTAAGTGAGAAACACCAGGGTCTGTAGAGATTCTATTTGTCAATGTCAGTATTCTGCATGCATGATAATAAGAAAAGAAAACAAAAACTGTGTATTTTTACTGCATGGTGAGACTGATTTTAAACTGTGAAGATGGTCTCCCATCACTGACGTATGTGGATTTAAATAAAAAGAAAATGTTTTGCACACCTTGAAGATTTATTCTTGACTCAAGACTAAAAGGTAATTAATGTTATTTATGTATATTTTAAACTGCACTTTAACTGGCCTCTTGAGGAGAACAAGTGCCTTGGACGGTCATTCCCTGAAAATGCCACCCCCCCCAATCAGGGATGCATCCGTGGTCACTACAGCCTTGGGCTGAGAGGTGGAAAAGGGGCAAGTCCATAACTTGTCTTCTGGCTTCATCCACCAATATAAATCTTGCTTGCATCAGTTGGTTATGTGGATTGGGTGGGACATTGGGAAAGTTAACAAGTGACCACTATAACGCCAGGAGCCATTGAAGTAGCCTCATGTGGTACCTTGCTACAGGAACTATGGTGAATGTTGCTGCCATGGACCCAAGGAGCTGTAAGACTAAACAAGCCAGAACTTTGTCTTGAGAGAGTATCACTTGGAAGTTGTGACCTCAACCTGCCCAATCTGTGAAGAGGAAGAACAGCCATGCAGGATTCGGTGTTTAGTCTTGCTCCAATGAATTCTATGTCCTGTGTGAGGGAGAGTTTTGACTTTTCTCTCTTTAATGAGATGCCTAAGAACTCTGCAAGCCTCACAGCGGAGTCCAAGGCGGAAAGCAGCAGATGCCAAGTGGGGCGGTGAGGAGACAGTCGTTTAAATATGGAAACGCACGGAATCCTTGTAGCCTTATGTGAGCTGTTACAACTGCCACGCATTTGGTGAACACCCTGGGGGCTCTGGTGAGACCAACGGGCAGTGCACAAATTGGTAATGACTAGCTCCTAGCTGGAAGGGGAGGTATCTTCTGGAGCATTTGTCCATTTTTATGTGGTAATACGCATCCTGAAGATCTAAACAGCACATCCAATCATCTTTCTCCAGAAAAGGAAGGATAGACTGAACCGTGACCATCCGGAATTTTGTTAAACAAATTTGTTCAGTACACTGAGATTTAGGATTAGTCTCCAGTCCCCTATCTTTTTCGGTGCTAAAAAGAATCTTGAGTAAAATCCAGATCCTAGCTGGTCAGGTGGGACTGTTTGGATGACTCTTTTTTGAAGAAACTTTTGAATTTCTAGTGCTGTATATCCCTCTGACTGGGTGGAACATCTGGGATTTGCCTTTGTGGTCTGGGATAACGATTGAAGGGGATATGGTAACCTCTGGTAATTATTGTCTGCACCCAAGAATCCAATGTTATTGTGTGCCAGGCTGAAAGATGCAGAGAGAACCTTCCTCTGACTGCTTCCAGATGTAAGTAATCAGACCGCTGTTCAGGAGCGCTGGTAGGGTTGTCCAGGGAAAAAACCTCTGGAACCCTGGTTGCACAGGCCTCCTCTGCCACATGGACAGCGTCTTCCTGAAGAGTTCCCTTCTTTGCCCTAGGAGGAATACTCGCCACATGCATCCCAAAAAGGCCCTTGGGACTTTTTGAGCCACATCTTTCCACTCCTCTGATTCCTGGAGTAAGGTCGTTGAGGAGTGGAAAATGCATGTCCACAGCAGAAAGGGTTTTTCCAACCTTCGCACACCTAGCCAATGTGTCTCTGACCTTTGGGCCAAATAATGAGGTAGCATCCACAGCAGCACTGAGAGAGGAAAAACTGAAGGGGTCTACCAAGTCACATAAGCGCATCCAGGTGCGACACCTAATGGCAATGCCTGTACCCTCTGCCCTGGAATCCCTTCGGCTGTAGGTGCAACAAGCCACATGGACGAGTTAGAGATGGACTCTAGGGTGGCAAGCTAAGAGGGAATCTTATCCTGGACCTCATCAAGACACTGCTCCTTTAAGTCACTGAAAGCTCAGTTATCAGATCCCTTTGGAGTCACGTGAAGTGTGCCAAAAAATTCAAGGACCGTATGGCAAAGGTCACTATAGCAAAAACCCACTCCCCGAATCTGTCCACTGTCCAGGACTCTCGGTTTGGAGGATGGACAGCTGGACTCTTCTCGGCAAGTTCCTTTTTTTATGGCAGCCGCCACCCCCATGGCATCCACTGTCACACCCTTTAACCAGTGAAGCTCATTCTCAGGCACTGAAAGAATTTTGTCTGGTCTCCAGGGAATTGGCTCTACAGTATCAGGGGCCTTCCATGCATGCTGCACGATGACTTTGATAAGTTCATCGGCAGGTGAGTGGTAGCCCCTAATGGGAACAGCTGAAAGAAGAAGATCGGCAGGTGGGGACACCCAAGAAGTAGAAGGCCAGACACGAAAAGCCTGCAAGAAAACAGAATCCTAGGAGGATGGGCTTGTGGGCTTCCAACCAGCTCTCTGCTTTAGAATTTCCAGGATGTTCCAGGAAACATCTTCAGGGGGGTGACTCAAGGGACTCCTCCCCTTCATCAATATCTGTATCTTCAGTGACAGATTCTTGAGAATCTAGGTGCTTCCTCTTGCACGATCTCTTACTGGGTGGGAAGGTCTGAGAAGGACTCGAAAAATGGGGGACCTTGCAATAAGGTATCTTTGCTGCTCTTGTGTCCGCTGCCCCAAGGTAGCAGAATGTGTCGGCTGCGAGTCAGAGGATACATAAATGTGACACTCCAACGGGGATGGTGCCAACTGTGAATCTGCTGAGACCAGGGATCTCTCCATAAACTGGAAGGCGGGCCTGCCTGAAGAGAGATGGGAGCCCAGAACTGAGAAAGACAACTTGGGAATCGGGGTCACACCCCACTCTTATGAGCCCCCCTCCAGAGTATTAGTTACGAGAGGACTTGTAACTGCCAGGGCACTAGTAACCGTAGACAGCACCATAGAAAAAAATCGGAGCCAATCCAGGGATTCCAGACACAGTAGCCACATCACTGTCCTGTGAGTGGGTTGGCTCAGAAGGAGCCGCAGACCACAGAGTCAGTTTCAGAACCAAGGTGAGATCCACCATCGGTACCGAAGTAGCTGGCACCAGAAATGTCGAAGTAGTGGGCTCCAAGACCTGCAGAGAGGTTGAAGGAGGAAGATAAGTGGGTGTCCTGGGAAAATAACCCTTTGCTCCGGATGGGAGAGAGGTCCTAGAGGGAGCAGGAAGGCCTCTTTCTGCCAAGAGGTGATCCACACCACACTCTGACATCTACCTCTGAAAGGCACCTGGTGTAATGGACAGACATCCTTGAGGGCGATTCTTGCCTGTCAAGAAATGGACTTAATTGTTGACCCAAGAAGAGGTCTTCGGATGGGGAGTATCTAGTCCTGGGTATACTCTCAACCTTCAGCACCGTGGTCTGTTAACCAATAATTTGCTTTGCAGGGGAGGAAGTGACCAGAATGCTTGGAGATGCTATTGTTGGTGCAGAGAGGGTCATTGGTACCGATAAGGTCGGCACTGTAGAAGTTTTGGTAGCTTCAGTAATAGCCGGCACCATAGGAGATGTGACAGACATTGGTGCCGGAGCAGATGTCGATGCAGGTTTTGGTAATTTAGGCCTCAGTTCAGAGGGATGAGTTGAAACCTGAGCCTTAGCCGATTTAGCTTTGATTATTTTAGGAGATGCAGGTACCGAGTGGCTCCTTTTCTTGGTTTCTTTTCTGGGAGAGTTAGATGTCTCTGCCTCTGACAAAGCCTCACCAAAAGGGCATTTTAGCAGACCTTTGAGGATAAGTTTGTTATGCCTCTCTGCAAGGGTCTGAGCACTGAAACCCTTGCAGAGTTCACATGGCGGTTGTATTTCCAAATGTGGCACACATGAAAGATCCTGGAGTTGGACATCTTTCTGACACATTTCTAACATTGTTTGAATCCTCTGGTGCCCTTTTGTTTTTCTAACATGGTTAAAAAATAACACAAGGGCATGCGCACAGATACACACATGCACACAAAAAGGTAATGGAAAAGGAGGAGTACAGCTATATATATATATATATATATATATATATATATATATATATATATATATATATATATATATATATATATATATATACCCCAACAATGGTAGTTAGAAAATTACCCCCAAAATAAGGATACCAGTAATGGTATCCAAGAGTTACCAGAGGGAAGGGCCTATACCAACGATAGTAAGAAGACTACCCAACAAGGTTAGGGAAGAATTTGTATGCGGCAAATGAGATCTGAGGGGAAGGGAAGAGAGGCAGTATGGGTAGCCTTGGCTTGAAAGTTTCTGGCTGGAGTGAGCTTGTTTTAACGGCCAACTCAGTTCCAAGGGTCGGAAATGAAACCCAACAGTCAAGAATGAATGAATGAAGATTGACATCAGATTACTTCTTCTTATGCACTGTCTCATGATGAGATCTTGTTGCTCAACAAGAATTTAAATTTTTTTCCTAAAGCTAGAATTTCAGAAACCCCATTGCCTTGTCTCAACTTAAATTTGAAAATGTATTTTTGTGATGCCCCACATGTAAATGATTCTGTTTTCAGATTTATGGCTTCCAATTCTCCCCCTCTGAAACCCACCATTGTGGCATTTCAAAAGCTGCTGTTCCTTAAAGACCTACATTTTTGTTTTCATATGTTTTTGCCTAATAAAGCCGATAATTTAACATATGGTTGTAGACAGGCATTACACAGGTATACTAATGAGAAGAACATTGTTATTAGTAATGCTGATAAGGTGGTGCGGTTGTGGGTATGGGATTGGGACCAATATATAAAAGGACCTTTAAAACAATTGCAGCATGGATGTTTTTATCAAAAAATGGTGTTGAATTCCATTAAAAATTTTACATCGGTCAAATAGCTTGTTGAAGCTTGCTGTTGAAGAAAGTACTATCAATCATAAAACAGCAAGTGAGTTGATGGTTACGGATCCTAGACCACAAAATAATTTACTGCCTAAGATTCATAAACATCCACTTATATCTGCAGGCAGACCCAGAGTCTGGGTCAGGGATCACTAACTGAACCCTTATCTGATCTTTTAAATATTTACAACCATTGCTGGGTTTAGTTAGGTCAAGATTTAAGGATACTATGCAATTTTTGCAATTGCTTTTTGACATGCAAGTGGAAAATAGTTGGTATTTGTATAAACTGGATATTATCTCTTTATACACTAACATACCTCACTGGGCTAGGCTACAGGTTCTGCAATACTGGCTAGCTTTTGCCTAGCTACAGCCAACTGGATAACATTATTGTTATGTATAAATGAACTGGTTTTGACCAAGAATGCTTTTTATATTCAGGATGATTGTTACTGGAAAGCTAAAGGTAGGGCTATGGGTGCCATCTTTTTCCCCTCTACATGCAGATTTATTTATGGGTTTTCTGCAGCAACAACTGACTTTTGATTACCACAATTTGCTCATTTCTTCTATGGATATGTGGCGACACTTTCTTGATGACTGAAGGTTGATTTGGAAGGGGGATGCAGCAGAATTACATGAATTTGTTACACATTTAAATGAGAATAAGTGGGGGAATCCAATTTACTGTTCAATTCGATCTTCAATCTATTTCTTTTCTGGAAGCATTAGTCCCCAAGGATGAGTTTGGAGGATTAACACTTCCCTTTATAGAAAACCTTTTCATAAAAATGCATATACATCTCCTGACACCAATCATCCTAGACATATCTGTGACAATATACCTTTGTCAGAATTGTATAGGATTAAACATATTTGGTCAGTGCAGAGGGTCTGTGTAGTGTGTTCTCGGGATTTGATACAGCATTTTTAGAGAGAGGCTACACTTGCACGTCAGCTTTGCAAGCCAAAAATTAGGCTGATCTGAAGGATTGCTCAGATCTTTTGCAATACGTGTGTAGACCAACAGGTAAATGTAATGAATTATTGTTTTTAACAACTTTGTAATAATACCATCTTTTAGACAGCTGATTAACAAGTATTGGGAGCTGTTGCAGGCTGATAAAGATATTGCTGCAGTTATCCCTTCGAACTGTAGGTTTTCATGTTGACGGGTAAAACTATTGGGCAAGATTTTTTCTGCATAAAAACAGGATTTTGATAAACCTTATTTATGCCAAACAATATTGTCTAGAGTTGTTTTAAGGGAATGACTTCTTTATGGATCTTGTTCTGCTTGTAAATGTTTTAAAAAATAAAAGTTTTACTTCAGCCAACACTCCATGTGTTGCTGATATCAGACGCACTGTAGCTTGTTGTAGTGAATGGTTTACTTACCTGATGATTTGTAATTGTTCTGCTTTTTTTTTTTTTTTTTTTTTTTTTTTACTTTGGCAAAACTTCTACACAGTTGAAAACCTGAATTTTTGAGCGTCCGTCTGACCTTAGGTGTCAGCGTAATAATCAATGCTTTATATAAACATCAGGTTTTACATTTTAAGCCACATTTCATTCTGTACGTATAGACAGGATCAAAATGTGGTCTTTGACTAAATCTGTTTTGAATATGTTGCTGGCTGGTAAGGAGGAATTTTGGATTTATACACTTGGAGCTTTATTTCACCCTAGACTTAAAGCATACTACTTATGTTGTGTCTTTAGGTCGCTCTATTTTTTATGTTTTGTCAGCCTATTTATATGTCTGTATTGACTGGTTGAGCATTACATACTGAAGAAGCTGGACTACATTAAGGCTGTTTGGTGATGGTTTTATACCTTATACATCGTAATAAAGTGGATTTACTAGGGACTCATACAGGTGTCCTGGTTTCTTTGATCAAAAGGAATACTTACAATAAGAAAATGGCCCTTAAAGAAGTTGTAATTGAAAATGTACAGTGCTAAGTTTTAGATGGAAACACTTTTTTTTTTTTTTCAAAAAAGAGGGAAAAAAAAAAACTTTTAATCATTTGCACTTCAGTGCTGTGCAACCAGCCATCTTCTATGTCAGACAGAAAAAAGTTGCTGCATAATAATTACTTCAATCGACAGCTACTGCCTTTCAGTGTCCCTTGTGTTGTGCAGGGTAGTTTACATGCATTCAGGAACAAGAAGGTAACCAAAAAGAGAACAAATCGTTTAAATCTGACACTTGCATTTGAATGGTATAAAAATTTGGCAAATGTAAGCAAATAGGTGGGCATTCACAAAAAAGTTGTGTTAAAAGAGCAAACATATTATTAAACAGCAAAGAAATGATAGCAAACAGAACAAGAATCTAACAGAGCTCACAGGTACTGCATGTTTTATAAAAGCAAAGGTGCTACACAACTTAAAGTTGTCAGAGAACACATGGGAGATGACACCAAGTGAATATTCAAATTTTTGAAGTATTGGTTGATAATATGGCCAAGGCAGTGTAACAGTTAGCTTTGCTGCCTCACAGCAAGAGGTTCTCCAGCTCAATTCTTGGCTGGGATGCCTTCTGTGTGAAGACTGCATGTCCTCCTGGCAGTTGCGTGAGTTTCCTCCGGGTGCTCCAATTTCCTCCCACTGCCTGGTTAAATTGGTCAATAATGACTCGTACTCAGACGAAATGACAAAGCAAACTGAAGGAGTACCTCAATATGCATGGATAATGAAAGAAAAGCTAGTTTATTGAATGCTGCTGTCGCACTACTCTCTACATATAATTTGCCAGACATGTAGAGTTGTCTTTTTTTATAGCCAATCTACCCTCTAAAAGCCATGGCAGGAGCAAGCAAACAAGTATCCAACTGGATAACAGAATGCTGAAAATATCTGGTATGAAGACCAGACACCAACCTGCAGCATGCATTTAAATCCTACATGATTTCCTGCAGCAAAGACCCTTACAACGAGCATCAAGTTGTGAATACTGCTACAGGAAAAGTACAGTTGTGTACACTTATCATAAATGTAGATGTTCGAGTGTATTCACTGTTGCAGTCATTACACTTGGGTTATCCTGCTGGCAGGCTACCCTCAGTCGGCCTGGATTCCAAAGTCTAGGTCTGGCATTGGTTGCTGTCGCCTCTTCCCTGATGTCAGTGTGCCAGGGGAATAAAATATGCAGCTGACACCATTTTCTTCAGTTTTTCTTGCCCCAGATATCAGGTGCCCCCAAAAGGGTAGGCTAAAAATATGCCAATAAAACATGCATGCACCAAAATATATTATATCTTCATCTACAAGCAAATACACCACATAGGTTGTATAGATTACAGAAGTGCAGATAAGTTCCAGCAAAGATATGGGGGACGGTGGGTGGGTAACCTGGACTGCAACAGTGAATACACTTGAACATCTACATTTATGGTAAGTGTACACACCTGTACTATGTTCTTCGTGTTTCACTGTTGCAGTCATTACACTTGGGTCGAATCCCAAAGCTATGGTTGGGAGGCTGGAGCTAAATAGCATTAGGAGCGGCTATGAGGCCCTGCAGGGCTGCAGTGGCAAAGCCTGCCCTGGATTTAGAGTAGAGTGGTAAATGATAGTGCTTTGTATAGGTGTGCACTGAACTCCAGGTAGCAGCATCTAAAATGTCTTTGGTTGGTACTCCCCTGAGGAAGGCTGCTGAAGTGGCTGCTGCTCTGACTGAATGTGGCCTAATGCCCTTAGGCACTGGCTTGCCATGTTGAGAATAGCAGAAATGAATGCAGTGGCCTATCCACTTTGAAATAGTCTGCTTTGATGCTTTGAGATAGCCTTTCCTTGTGATCCTGCAGCATATGCCACTAGTAGTTTCTCTGTCTTTCTGAAAGCTTTGGTTCTGTTCAAGTAGAAGTGTAGCTGTCGGTGTACATCCAAAGAATGCAGAATTCTCTCCCCCTTATTCTGTGGGTTTGGATAAAAAGTAGGCAGATGAACAGTTTGGTTAAGGGCCACACCGGACACTACCTTAGGCATAAATGTCGGGTTTGTCCTCAGAGAAACCCTGTCTGGATAAAAAAATGATAAAAGGTTCCACAGCCATGAGTGCCTGTAGCTCTGAGACTCATCTTGCAGAGGTTATTGCTAGGAGCAGAGCTGTTTTCCAAGATAAAAACTTTATATCAGCTGCAGTGGCTGGCTCAAAAGGAGGTAGGGTGAATTTTTCCAAGACATAATTGAGGTCCCATGCAGGTACTGGTGATCTCCTTGGAGGCCTTAAGTTTTTGACTCCTCTGAGATACTGCCTTAACAAAGGATGAGAAAAGATTGGTGGCTCTGTATTGTAATGAGCCGAAATGGCAGAGGCATGAATTTTAACTGATGAAAAGGATAGGCCTTTGTCCAGCATCTCAGTTAAGTATTGCAAAATCTGAGGAATATTTGGAACAGCTGTGTCAATTCCTTGTGCCTGGTTCCAAGCACAGAATCTCTTCCATTTTCCAGCGTATTTTCTGGTACTAGGCCTTCTGGCCTCCAAAATGACATCCATCACAGCTTTAGTGAGAGGCACGTTTTGTATGACTACATTATTCGCCATGCTGCCAGATTTGAGGTCTTTAGTTGGCTGTGCAGGATCTGATTGTTTTGTTGGGATAGTAGATGAGGTATCAAATTAATAAGTCAACAGTTAACCAAGATAAAATAATCACCTCAAAAAACCACCTCAATGAAATCACAACTTCATCAGATAATGCTAGTACATTCCGTTCAAAACCCTTTTATATAATTAAATCCCAGTATTTAATAACAACAATGTAAAAAAATTGATAAATTATTAAACATTAACAAAATACATTAAAATCTCAGTACAAATATAATAAATAAATAAAAATAAAAAAAAAACTAAATTAATGTATATATATTATATAAAAAATTTATATACCCAATTTACAATGTTAAATATTTAAAAATTTATTGAACATAAAGTTATTGCACTTTAGTAGGTATATTTACATAGAATAAATTGAAATAATGCATTGAAATATCGTTCTCTGCATTTTGTTAAAATTTACACTTTGCCAGTATCTAACCTGACATATTGGCGAGTGAGATCTAAAGTCTCCCACACCAGGGCCCTGGCTGGAGCTGGCACAACCTCTAAATTAAAAATAATAAATTCAGCTTCTATCTTTCATTTTTTGTGTTTAGCACTTTTTCATTTTAAAAACTGACCTCTAAAAACTCATACAAATCTCTCTCAGGAGACTCTTTTTTTTGTTATACAGAGAATTTGTTGCACTTTTTAATTTTTACATAAACTCTGTGCTCATAAATATTTTCTGTTTTACCTTTCTTAAAGTCTAATTTTTTTTTAGCACATTTTTTTAAATAAACTTAAATAAATAATATCTTTCTTTGTGTTTAAATTTCGCTATTTTTTTTTTCTAATTTTAAGTTTTTTTATCCTAGCAGGTAAATTGATAGCTAATCACCTACACCACCTTAAACACAATTACACTTTAGCCCAATTTTTTAACACTTCAATTTATTATGCCTGCTAACCTTGAGTTCCCTTACCACCTAAGAAACCTTTGAAAATTAAAATCTTTCCTGTAAATATGTTTTGAGTATCAGAGCTTGCCCGCTATGAAAGCTGAAATACTACCAATTAACAAACCATCATTTTTAAGCTCAAACCAGTCACTCATTTCCTCCTGGTATATACCTATATCAAATCGTTGTTTAACCCATCTATTTTCTTATCTGCATCCTGTTGAGGTATACTACCTTCAATTTTACCCAATACCTTCCAACTTCTCTTCCTCCTGCCACTGACTTTTAGTCTTTCATCAATCAGCTCTTCAGGGTAATCTCTCAAGAATTTTCATTTTTTCAAGTTTTTACCCTCCTTTATAACATGCATTTTTCTGGTTTCTGGGTGTTTTATTTAAATTTAATTGACTTTTTACTTTTTTGGGGTAGGTAGTTTTATTTTAATTATTAATTTCGTCAGACAACAAATTAGGTGAAATAATGAGGGCATATTAAAAATAAATGAGAGGGATTAAGAAGTGAGAAACTGTATCCTGAATGATATTGGAAAGCATTACTCAGATTGTTCAGTTATTTATATATGATGAGCAGAGAGAAGCATAAATCATGAAAACTTAAACAAAATTGGTTTATTAAAATAGAAAAAAAAAACAAAATAAAACAAAAAAGAGAGGGATTTAAACGAATAAATAGCAAAAAAACACTAGACATTAGAGAATTAAGTTAGAAATAGAAATGAATATGACATGGAGACAATTTAGATACTCTTTGAAATGATATTACCATCTGAGAATGAATTACCTTTTGCAGAATGATACTTCATGTTCCATTTCCAAAGCTCTATGCTCTCTGAGAGGCTCACCCAGACAGGGAACTACTGTTACTACACACAAAAAAACTACAAAAAGAGGGAAATTAGAGCTCAATAATTATAAACTGTCACAGAAATTTTATTGTAAGTTATATACATTTTTTTGAGCTATTGACTAAAGGTTTTGGTTTTATACCCAGAGAGCTATTAAAGGTTTTGGTTAGTTTAATTAAAGAGATTAAATTATTTATTACTAGAGGTTAAACATTTATTAATTTATTAAAGAAATGGTTGAATTTTATTTAAAGAAGAACTTAGTAATTAAGACAAAGGAAAACCTACCTATACACCCAACCCTGAACTGCCTCGAAGATTGAGCTTTGAAATCCCCCAAGGAAACACTCTGCCAGTTGAAAGGTGCAGTCTAATTTAACAGACCCTGAACTACATTTTTCTGAGAATTAAGAAGGTAAAGTCTAGAGTAAGAGACCCTGAACTAAGAAGGAAGGGGGGTGGATAAGAACAATGACATTAGAATTCATGATAAAACTATTGACAATACTAAATGACATATTCGTAACCAATACTAAAGGAAAAATGCTTTGAAATAAATTACTAATATTGCCTAATACACCATTAAATCCTTTATGAAATTAATACGTCATGGTTGAATTATTGACATGTTTTTTTCGACTTATTAATGCATGGAGTTATTGACATGAGTACTTTCAAATATTTCCAAAATGGTTCTAAAGATGAAATACCCCATATTTTGGTCACCCGAAGGTTCGGTCAGGTCACCTTTGGCCAAGTATATATATTGACAGAAAAAAAAAAATGTGTCACAACAGAATTGGCCAAGAGCTTAAGGGCATTTCTTAAGAAACTTAGATGAATCATGTCATTTTGAAGACCTTGTTTGCTTACTTGGGACTGATTGATTTACTCTAAGTTGAAAACAACATGTAGGCATGAGTGAGTGATGAGAAACTCTCATTTATTCTAACACCTCACACACAATGAGTTCACAACTATTATTATACACATAATTATTGTCCTTAAGAACAATTTTATATTCTTTCAGGGCGAGTATTTAGACAAAACTAAAGGTGTGGGGATCTGCCCTTCTATGCATTTACTTATGCCAACATTATTATTACAAAGCAACGTGCCCCACCACAAACATACTTTAGTGTCATTAGTCAGTAGTGCAGGTTATATGGATTTCTGAATTGATGCAAACAATTTTATGCAGGACGAAGAAGAGAAGTTTGTTGTTGGCAAATGGTACCTAAAAATGGTTACACAGTATTTTTACACGCATGATTTCACTACTGACACACCATGAAACTGAAATTGATGTCAACAGATAACATGGTTTTAAAACAATTTGTGTCAGAATTTTCAGAAAAAAGAACTCAAGGTTGTCTTCTATCTAAGTTAGCACCCCACACACACAAGAGAAAAGAAAAAGTATGAATTATTATAAAAAGGTTTGTGTGCTTGTAGTGATCACATGATACGTATTTATTTTAAAAAAACTTGAAAAAAATGTTCTTGAACAGAGGTTACCCTGAAAGAGCTAAGTGATAGAGTTCTAAAAGAAGTCAGTGAAAGTTGAAAGGGAAGGTTTGCCCCTGTATTGGGTAAAAAATATATAATATACATACATTGTTTTAGATGAGGTATTTGAGGCAAGGTCCAAGCTGGGCATTGCAACAAGTTCCTTAAGATTGGCCACTAGTAGTTGTTCTGTCTTTCTGAAAGTTTTGGTTCTGTTCAGTTCTGGTTCTGGCGGGGCCAGTCTGGGGCAATCAGTATCATCTTTGGCTTCTCTTGTCTGGGGCAATCAGTATCATCTTTGGCTTCTCTTGTCTGACCTTTAGGAGTACCTTGGGGAGGAGAGGCAGTGGGGGAAAGGCATATACTGCTAAGCTTTTCCAGCTGAAAGATAGGGCGCCCGCTTTCCATGCTTGTCTGTGATAAGTCCTTGTGCAGAATCTTTTTAGTTGGTAGTTGTGAGGAGAGGCAAATAGATCTATATCCGGGCATCCCCATTTCCTTGTTATCATGCTGAAGACTTGTGGATCCAATTTCCACTTGTGGGGATCCATGAGGTTTCTGCTTAGTTCTTCTGCCAGAGTATTTATCTTTCCTGGCAGGAATTGTGCCTGCAGACGTACTTGGTAAGTCAATGCTGTGTCCCACAAAGTCATGGCTAGTCTGCAAAGGGGGTAAGAATGAGTGCCTCCCTGCTTGTTTATATACCACATGACCGTGGTGTTGTCTGTCTTTATCAGTAGTTGTCCCGGATTAAGTAGGTCCTTGAAGGCTGTCAAGGCATTCTGAACAGCTAGCATCTCTTTTTGATTGATATGTAGATGCATTTGGTTTGCGGACCACGTGCTTTGACTACATCTTCCTGCCATGTGGGCCCCCCAGGCATAATCTGATGCATCCGGTGTTAAGGTCTGCCTGGCTGGGGGTAAAGTGAATGGCTGTCCCTTGTTCTGGTGACAAGCCTTCGCCCACCATAGAAGCTCCTGTTGCAGTGAGGGTAATTATTGTTTCCAGGCTGTGGCAATGTTGAGTCCAAACACTTTTTAGGTACTACTGAAGTTTCCTCATATGCAGTCTCGCATATGGAATTAGTAGAATGCAGGATGCCATGAAGCCCAAAGCCTGCAGAATTTTTCTTGCAGATAACTGGGCCTTTGTTGCCAACTGGTTGAAATAGGTAGTCAGTTGCCTTTGTCTGGCATGAGATAAGCCATCTGGGCAGTTGTATTTAAGCTTGCACCCAGGAATATTATCTCTTGAGAGGGTACTAGCTTTGATTTCTTTTCGTTGACTGTGTACCCTAGGCCTGTTAGAAATCTCTTTACAAACGCCAGATGCTGTAGTAGAATGTCCTTGTTCTCTGCTTGAATGAGGCAGTCGTCCAAGTAAGAATATATTTGTATTCCTCTTTGTCTGCAGAATGCAATTACTGGTGCCAGGCATTTTGTGAAGACCCTGGGTGCAGTACACAAGCCAAAGGGCAGTGCAGAGAATTGGTAGTGCACTGAGCCAGCTTTGAATCTGAGGTATCTTCTGCATGTTTGTCTGATTCGGACATGCAGGTATGCCTCTTTTAGGTCTAAAGTCACAAGACAAGCCTTCTTGCCCAGCATAGGCAGAAGTTGCTGTACAGTCAACATTTTGAATTTTGGTATATCCAGATATGTGTTTAGAATAGATAGGTCCAGTATTGATCTCCAGGTGTTATCCTTTCTTGGTACCAAGAACAGTCTTGAATAAAATCCTCGCCCCTGCTCTTGCTCTGGTACTAGTTGAATGGCCCTCATGCCCATGAGGGATAAGACTTGCTTTTGTGCCTCTGCCCATTGATGTTTTGGCAGGTCTGGCCAACAATTTGCCCTTGGCAGGGTATGGAAGTGAAATTTGTAGCCTTGCAACACTATGTCTAGGATCCATTTGTCCTGTGTTATGTGCCAATTTTGTGAAAAAAGTGCTAGTTTTCCCCCTAGCCAGAAGATAAGTGCTTGGTGCAGGCAGGGGGAAGTCATTGGTTCTGTTTCCAGTAAGGCTGTGATTTGTCTTCTCCACTTTTGGAGTTAGAAGCACCCCATTGTTTAGACCTGTACGAACCTTGGGGCTGGGATCTGCCTCTTGGGCGTCTGTATCTGCCCCTCTTAGGTCTGTCTGACACTGGAAAGGACCAATTCTTTGTAGGCCAGTGTCTGCTAAATGTTGGAGGCTGTACCTGTAAGAAATCTTTAACCATTTGCATAGATTTAGCCTTGTCCTCCATTTTCTTTAACACCTCTTCTGCTTTAATACCAAACAAGGTATCATGCTGTAATGGAGCGTCTAATAATTTAGCTTTGACATGATCAGGCAGATTTTGTTCCTTTAATCAAGCATGCCTCCTGATGACAGAACCCATAACAGCGGCCCTGCAGGAGGCCTCCAAAGAATCAAAACCACATTACAAAGTATGCTTTCCAACTTGTTCAGCTGCATGCAATAAATCCTGCATTTTTTTGTTTTCTGCACATTCAGAATTTATCAACATTTTCTGTTTAAGCAGTGACATAATATATTGCTGATATTTGAGCATATGAAACTGACAATTTAAAGCCCTTATACAGCCAAGGTTGCAGAAGTGTAAATCTTTTTTCCCCATCTGTCCAGTGCCCTAGAGTCCCTGTCAGAGGGGGTAGGGTTCTTTGTGGTGGAAGCCTTGACCCCTTTGGGACCCTAAGAGATAGTTTCTGGGTCAGCAGCAGGGTTTTTGAAAAGGAATTTATGGGAGTCAGGAACCATATAGTACCTGTCCGGCTTAGCAGGAGCTGGAGGTAGAGAGTCAGGGGTCAGACTGGACTCTGAAAATAAATCATCTACAATGTCTAACACAGGTGGAATAGCTAGGGGCCTGTGTTGTGGTAGTAACAGGAAGTCTCTGAGCCTTTTCTTAGATTCTGAAAAATCTTGGCTCTCCCAGTAGAAATGCTCCCACATGGTATGCAAAGTTTCCCCAAAAGAGTAATGCTCAGGAGGGGAGGTTGAAGGGATAGATTTTTTAGCATCAGAATCCTCATAGGGAGGAAGAGAGTATTCCTGATCAGAAGAGGAATCAGATGAAATGGAAACCTGATCTGAAGACTTATATTCTGTCTTTTGCCTAGGCCTTTTATCTGGAGAGGGATGGGAACCCCTGATCAAAGTAATTAGGTCTTCGTTCATTTTGAGCATCTGTTTTTTGGGCATGGAGGCCTGTCCATGAGGTTGTTGTACTTGTTTCTTTGTCTTTAAAGGTGCTTTAGCCTTTGAAGCTGAAGTAGTTTTAATGTACAACTGAGTAGGTCTGAAAACACCCTCAGAAGCCGATGCCTGCTCAGCGGCTCCGGACCCATCTGAGGGAATAGTCTACGAAGGCCCAATACCTTGAGCTTCCAGCAGCCTAGTCAACTCCACGTGGGAGTCGGTAGTGGCCTGCGGGTCTAAAGTAGCGGGTGTCAGGGGCTTCGAAGGCACCTCACTGAGAACCGGCGATTGGCTTAGAAGAAGCCTCGTTGGTTTTGGACCTCGGATGCCTGTCTTTCTTTTTCTTTGCATTTCTTGTGAATTCCGGTAGTCGGAAGGCTACCCAAGGATATTGTATAATTAAATCTTCTACCAGAATAGTGAAATGCAAAATCGTACCAATGCTTAATAGTGCATTGGTTAAATCTAGCACAAAACCGACAACTAGCAACGTCGTGGTCAGGGCCTAGGCAAGGAATACAGTAAGAATGAAAATCCTTATGAGGCATTTGCTTCCCACAAGAAATACAATTAACTTTTTCTGACATCGGTCTGGAGCAAGAAAAAAGTTTCCCCAACGGGGTACTTAGCTTTTAATGAAGACTTCGGATCTGAAACTCGAGCACGAAAATCTCAGGAGTCAGCCGACCGGCACTTGCGAGCTGCTTATGCTTCGGGCACCGCGCGGCAAGAAAGACTGCAGAAAATGGCGTCGGCTGCCTCTTTTATACCCCTGGTGCACTGATGTCAGGGAAGAGGCGACAGCAACCGACGCCAGACCTAGACTTTGGAATTCAGGCCGACTGAGGGTAGCCTGCCAGCAGGATAACCCAAGTGTAATGACTGCAACAGTGAAACACGAAGAACATCTCCTACATTAAGATCACAATTTAATATAGCTGATTTTTCACTCAATAAAGTTGACTAAAAACATGAAACGTTTGTGTCATTTCACTTATAATGGTGATGCAAGAAAGAAATTAGCTGAATATAATACGGATGCTTGCCTGGATGCAAATACACTATTTCTGAAATAATCAGACTGAGACGTTACTTTAAGAGTCCCAGCTTTTCTAATGTGCTTAATGTGTACTAATTACTCTTGTGTTGTCTGGGTGGAAAATACATCAGAATTAAAGTAAAGTGAGTGGCTGCCCAGACTCATTCACTTCCTTTTAGTACTTAGGGAGTGTATTTTATTTTCAGTACTTTCTGGATCATGGTGGTACATATCCTAATCAATGCAGTGCCTTGCCTCCAAGCAGTCAGACCACACAAGCACAAAAGTGCATCTCCATCAGCCAACTACTCTTCAATGGTCACTACCCTGTATTACCCCTGTGCAAAAGGATGCTCAGCACCATTACCTACCATGCTGCAGATGTTGTCAACACCTATGGAATGAAAAATTACAACATTAAAGAACACCTGAAACAAGGTGTTCAACTGATAACACAATGGCCAGGAGCATTAAACTGTTCTGAACCTGTTAAAGCCAACAGCATGACATGTTTCTTACAATGCTCTCAGAGCAGGATACTGTGACCAAGACATCATTAATAAAAAAAAGTGCAAGACTGCTTAAAATGCTCAGGGATATCTTTCTCACCTTTGACTGTTTTCACAAAAACCTTCTTTTCTTTGCTGGGGTCCTTTTCATCTATAAGAATTCCAAGGAAAATGCGGCCAAAGGTACCTAGGAAAGAAAACAAAAAAGTGATGCAAGCAGAACAGCATGACCTGACTAAACATTATTCAATTCTTATAATTGCTGCTCTTCATACACCAACCATGCCTTTGCCATCATTGACCAAACTACTCTGACAGAATATATTTAATAGCCTCAGTGATGGGCTGCTTTACAAAATATTTTTTTCATGATTAATTTCACTGACCAATGACTTACAGGTAAGGATGGACAAGTTACCAACTAGTCTGTTATTTTATTACACACGGTTTAAACTAGAAGGGTGATGATGAGAGTCGCCTGTTAAACCTTGGTTCACATCCCTCAGTCTCCACTTGAAAACTATGACCTTAAGAAAGCCAGTTAATCAAACAGTGCTTTGGCTGTCCTTGACAAGGGGTACTTATGACTAGTGGCCTGTCCAAATTTATTAATTAAAATAATCATCACTGCTGGCCTCCATCTCCTTTCAGTTACCCATATTTGTCTAATGCAAACACTTGCATGTTACCTCCTCCCCTTTGCATGTCTGCTAGGAATCTGCAATGATTTGCTGCCATCCAATGAAAAAATCCAGTTAAACATGTGCTGCATAGTAGATACTTCAAGTGTACCTCAACCTCTTCTGGTGTTTCCTTCTGATTCAACTGTACACTTATGCATTCTGGAAGGTAACCAAGTCAATGTGCATTAACAGGGGCATTTACCTACTATCTCATGAAGGGACTGCACTGCCCTTCACTAACTTTACAAAACTTAAATGCAATTTCCTCAAATGATGGAAAACTGTGAGGTAATATGTTTCAGGGCTAAAAATAGTCAAAACATTCAAAAAAAGTTACCAATAACAAGAAATAACAGGACTCATACTTTTTAAAGCTGTCAAGTGGCTCACAGTTTCAAGTGACGACAGCTGAAGAACCAGTGCAGGGAAACTGCTTTTTTACACAAACAAAATTATAAAGTAAAAGCAGGACAGTGGAAAAGTGCATAACCCCTGTATACGGAGACCTTTAACTATGAACAAACAGTACAATGGTGACTGGCAGTGAAGAGCAGAAACCTGAATTACTGCAATACAGCTGCAGGAATCTTCCCTCAGAGATAGAAAGTCTTTTTTATAACTTTCCAAATTCCTATAAAGCATGATGATCCAAGGTTTACTCCCCACTGATACCTTTCTATGTTAACTACTGTAGTCTTAACATTTGCCTTTCAAGCACAAATGAAACAGGCAATGGAGGGGGCACTTCCTTATTATGCCTATCAATTACTACAATTTAAGCATACAGCTGACTCTGGTCATTTGAATTAACCCTGTCCATCCTTGAGTTATTTATTTTACTCAAAGTGAGAACTGGCAGAGGTGCACACATTACTAACTCTACATTAAGAAAGTCTAGTAAGACTCCTAAGCACTGGGTCTATATCACCAGATCAAATGTTTAGGTTATTGAACACCTTAAACATCGAACAGGTATGACCGAAAGCAGAAAACCGTGAACAGCCGATTTAACGCAGGGAAAAATTTCTCTTGGCCGTTAGCCAGATTTTGCTATTTTGTCTACTGTAGAGCAATCTCGGAATTGGGATATTTAGTTTTTGGGGGGGGGGCACAGCCCCCCACTTCGTTTGAGTTTAAATTTTTTTTTTTTGGCCAATGAAAGTCTTTCCCTGTGCTGTTCAGGGTTTTCAGTTTCGGTTTTACCAGTTCGATATTTAGGTGTTGGATAACCTTAACATTCGATCTGGTGATACAGACCCTATTCACCAAGTGTATGGGACCCTTCACTTGGAAAAACAAGAATCTGCTCTTCTTTCTGACATTTTGGGATAATTTTTAAATGACAGTACTCTAACTCTATAAAAAAAAAAAAAAATTTTCTACTACATACCTCCGCAATGGTGAGACTGAAGCTGCCCCTTCTCAACTTCAAAATTATTTTCTCAATCAAATACTTGAGTTCTGCAGCTCAGCAGTTATGTGAAAAGGCACGTCTTGAAGACCAACAGTTAATCCATTGCATGTATTACCCAGGACCACATGACAGAGTTTGAATGCTAAGATGTGGAAAGGAACATCATTAAGGGAGTTAGTACATGCATCTCACACACGCACGTGCCCGCGTAACCAAGAAGATGCATGGACTACTTACCCTATGGACAAAAAGGTTTGCTGAGCATTAACCATCTCTGCTATGAGGAACTTTCAACATCCTACAGGTGACATGGTAGGAATTTCGCAGGCATTAGCCTCATGAATCCTACATCGGTGCCTTGACAAGATGCTGCAGCAAGTAGAAAAGCATATACGACTTCCATGGACAGAAAGATGGAACCGACAAAATGTGAGTATTTTACATCGCCCATTTCCTGCAGCTCTGGGGGCCACTACACTACTATCAAGGCTTCACCTACTCTACATGGTGCCTTGTACCTGAACCAAAAGGGTTTCCACTGTGTCAACTGCCTGCTGATGTGCGCTGTACAGTGTATTGGATACAATATGCTTGTGGACCATCCATACAGTTCTCACAATTCCCACATCTGGCACGCATGCAACTTCTACCAGCATTTCATACAGGCTAACTGTCCAAACGGTCATCTAGTTGGTAGACACACATTGCTAGGAACATAGGCCAGGCTATATGATTTTGATTCAATCAGACACCACACCACATATAATGGTGTCCACTGTTGTGTGCAGCATATGATAATGGGTATACCTTGGAATTGTGGACGATGAAACGGCCATCAGAAGACCTCATGCCTTGGCTGAGACAGTATACAGTACCACACATTTGTAGACATGGAATGTTGTCTTAGTGTGCTTAGTCTCCTAAACGGATGCCTCCACTGCTTGGATACATTTGATGGTGCACCAAAGTATCCACTTGTGGCATGCTTCATGCTACACAATATAGTACTACCAAAGCACATAAAATATGAGAACATTGCAGTATTGCTCAAGAGAGCTTTTGCAGTAGCAATTGAGGGGCTAGTGCAGACTCTTTGTAGGAAATGGCTGCAGTGGCACCCCATTCAAGGTAGAGGAAAAAGCAATACACTGTGGCACTGGCAAATAGGCATTTTTCTGGTCCACAACCTAGGGTCAGGATAAAAAGAAAAAGAATAAAACTGATGCATGCATTACCACAGCTGGGATATGTATTACAGTGTCCTAAGCTGACATGTGCATCAGAACTTACCACACAGTTGAGAGGGAGGGCAAGGCACAGTCATGAAATGCAGAGGTAGGGTGGGACAACGTGACAGGTAACAGCAGCTCTCTGCGGCTGGATCACTAACATGTATCCGCTGACTGAAATGAAGATTGGGAGTCATGGCAGTAATAAACCTATCCCCAACAGTAACTGCACTCACATCACAAACAGCGCAGAAAATGGATGCCATCTATGGTAGCGACTCTTACATAGCTCAGGTAGGTCTTACACACTGGATGTTCAGTGCAAAACACAGGTGAAAATGGAAGCACAGCTTGTTCCACCACTGTCGCATCATATTTGTGAGATGTGCGGAGCCCTCTGATGTTAATGTTGCAGACAAATGTCATCTGTGTCATGTGCATGCTGCCATCACCGTCGGTCACAGCTGATCTACTGACTTCAAGCTCGTCTGTCCTGTTGTGCTGGACCACCCACCAGTGGAATTAGTGAAAGCATAAAGATAAACTCGTGGCAGTGCTGAAACCTATCCTGCACTAACCCAACCCGACACACACACACTGGTAATGACAGTTCTATGAACAGCATATGGACTTGTGCATACCTTGTGGTGCATGGCACTACAGCTGCAACCCCAACATACCCAGACAGCACAAATGCAATGTGTTGTACTGAAAAAGCACTTTTCACATGCAGGTCAGTGTACAACATACAAATTAGCCTGAAATTACTAACTTGGTGCATCCCCTACAGTTGGATAGTCATCACCAGCACATTTTCTACATACAAGCCACCACAAGGTATGAGAGGTCTACTCACCCACCCCAGACAGGGGTGTCAGAACACTTCCATCGCTTGGTGTTAGGTCTATGTAAGCAGTTTACCTCCTGTGGAAAATTTGTCCCTAATGCTGTGTTGTGCCATGGTATTCACAAGTTGCATATCAGTGATCCCTTGGTGCAACTGATTTTACCCACTCAATTCAGAGGGGGCAGGGCACATTCATCATATGCTCAGGTACTGTGGGCAAAGTGAGATGTGACAGGAACACTACTGGATAGGCTAAGAGTCATGGAAGGTGAATGATGTAGCCACTCAGGTGGGCATCAGGACTGGGGGGAGTCAAGGATCACATCTTCCAGAATAGCGGGTGGAGATGACATGTTTAGCATCTGACTATGGCTGTCCACAGCACTAAAGGCTTTCACCACTCCCTGCCAAACCTGGCTCCTGGATGTCTTGCATATTTTCCCTTTGTCCAAGTTGCACATACCACGTATGTACAGAGCCTGCAGTAATACCCCAGTCTCCAACATGGTGAAATTTTTCAGACATTGCTGCTTTCTTTGGCCCATGACAAGATGTATACACCTGTGCATTAGAAACGTTGGTCAATGCGTGTGGGGATGTCCACAAGTCACAGTATGTACTCCCCTCCTTCCATTTTTTGACCATAAACCTGTCAGATGTTATGCTGTGACAACTCCAACCTCTGCTCCATGCTGACAACAATGGCCATGTTATCACTGGCAACCTTCTTGCATCTTTATGCTGATGGCTAGTAGTGCTCTGCACATCATATGCCTTTCCCTTTCCTGTATACACAAATCCATGTCATGGCATCTGGAGAGGGGCCACTGTGCTTCCATTAGCATGTCTTGCAGTCTGTGCAGACAGGCTAAAGTGTATTCTTCCAACTGGATGTGCATCTCTCAGGTCTTGTGCTTTGCTCCCCGCCACTGTCAGCCTCTAGCAACTGGGCAAGTACCCGTCATGTCCTTCAGCTACTTCACCTCACCACTCAACTACTAGTCTCCCTACTGTCACTGTTTCTGCTATCAGTCATAGATGCTCAAGTATAGCACAGATATACATTACCAGGCATGCTCCTTTCTTCTCTAAATATATATCAAAGTACAATTTACTCCTCAATGAATTTCTATTCCAGACGTGCTTGTATTAACGCTGTTTTATGTGCCTTAGCAACACTACCTTTTATCATGCCAAAACAGTTTCACAGCTCATTTATTAAACTGAGGGAATTCAGCATGACCGTTTCTGAATTTCTACCATAACGCATTATACTATTCCTTGTTCTTGCTTATCTCAAGGCTAACTGGATGGTGCACATTATATTTATGCATGCAACCTGCAAAGCTCATATTACCACAACTCTGTGCCTGTGAAGTATTCATTTGTGCAACACTGTTGCCTAGTGATGCATATCACATGATGCTTAAATGTGCAGCCATAAACATGGAGTTATGAAGACAAACATAGTAGACACTGTCTCTTTAGATGCTTTTAACTTAAAAATTTAAATGAGCCTGACTGTGGTACAAATACAGGAGCTGTGGCAAGCACACAGGTCTTTTTCAAATGACACAGTTTGTGCTGGGTCAGTAGCAGTTGCTAGTCCAGTCTCCTGCATCTCTGTTGGGGGCAGAGAATACTTTGCTAAAGGTGAACTGAAAGGCCTCCTGATGGCCCTGGTGCCACATCTCAAAAAAAGCGGATGAGGTCCCTTCTTCTGAGAGTGGCTCAGAAGGGTCCCCAGTGATCACCATACATCAAAATCGGAAACTGGCTGCATTCGAGGTTAACAGGCAGAGGGACTCGAACTGGTACCATGGATAGTCTCTTGGTGTGGCTAGTACAGTCACATGACCAACTGTCCCTGACCAAGCTGCACAGCCTACCCATGACATCAGCCACAGAAATGTCTGAGTGGGCTCTTCTCTGGGCTGGTCAGACAGGCCTAGTTACCCCACACTTTCCCCTACCCTGGTGTTCCACTCCCTTGCGCATCATTCACTACATCCTACTTTTTATCCATATTTTATGTGAGACAGCCTGTGAAGCCTTAGAGATGCCACTTTACTGCTTTTGTCATGTTGGTCACTTGATTTATAATGGCCAAGACCCTTCTCCTACAGTTCAGTACTGTAACTGCTGTTAGTCATGTGACTGCATTAACCAACTATGCCCAGTCTTGTCTCAGAATACCGGTTCTCTGCTGGTCCTAATGCACACCTACACAGCAATAGCCTACATCACATTTTAACTTTGTATTGCCGAAGTGAAATCTTTCTGAAAATCCCCTCTATATCTGTTTCTCTTTGTTTGAGCTTTCCCATTCCACACATAACCCATATAGTTTGTTTATACATTTGTTAACCACGTAAACATAATGGACACAAGTGTCCCTTTTCAGGGATGATCTAGGAGTACTGTCTTGTCAAGTGTCCAGGTACTCCTGACTACATGAAGCAGCTCATTAACAACTGAGAGCCTTAGTCCTCTTGCGCTGGCTGCCAAACAATTCTCATGAGCATTAATCTTCACAAATGAAGAGGGACCATTATTTTATTAGCTCTGAACTTTAAGCCTTGGACATAATGGAATTCTTCCCTTGTGACACCTTTCAGTAACTGCATTTCAAATGTCAGCATCACATCATCTCTAGAATTCTTTTCCTTTTCATTATGTAACTGGTGGCTGTGGTATGACAAAATCTCTACTACTTCCAAAAATCCTTAAAGTTTCTTCAGGAAGTTATATTTTACTCAACACATCTGTTATACTTAGTCAACTGTATGGACCAGATTTCATTTTCAAATCATGTTCCTGTGTATTTGGTAACATCCTCTGCAATCAAGAAGGTGAACAAAAAAATTCAAAATATGCTTTGAAGGATTGGGGGCCTATTTTGACCTGAACTACTTAATCACAGATATATTTATAACATTATCTGAATTCATAAGCTATATTAGCAGTTTATTTGTCTAAGCATTTTATTTTGCATTTGTGAATGTTCCTGTTCCATAGGCAACTAATCTATTCTTTTTAGGGATCGCAGCTCCTTATACTACTCTAACTGACCATTACTTGCAACACAATTGTTTTCTTCACATCATATTTTAATTTTTTTTAATATTTTTATTAAATTATCAACTAGGACATGGGCACAAATAAAACAATATTAACATTTGTCATATTTATGCATTATACTTTACATGTTTTCCTTCTTTTATGCCAACATTAAATTGTTCAATTCCTGCCTTGCCTTAAACGTCACTCCTCCTCATGAGCATTATTTTACGTGTATTGTTGATCATACCTCTACTTATTTCATCTCCTCTACAATATTTAACAATTCAATTACATATAGCTTAGATTTTGATTTCCATTTTTCAGTAATTGCTTTTTTGGCAGCCAACAGCATTAAACATAGTAAAGCCTTACTATGTATAGGCAATTCGGATCCTGTGTCCAGTGCAAAAGAATAATTTCCTTAATTACAGCCATTTGCCCCCCCAACATTTTGAGCAGAGTACTCTGTAGGGAATTTTTTAAATCTGGCAATTCATTGCACTCCCCAAAAAATATTCAAAATTACTGCCTCTCTTGTCCATTACACCATCAGCAATTTGCTATCTACCAGAAGAAACCTTCTCTAAAGTATGCTTGGGATATAGAAATATACCTATGCAAACAATTCCAAACAAGAATCATAAATCTTCTGGACTCTGTCACATACTTGGGAGTCATACAGTTGTCCCTCCATTGTTTCAAAACTGACATTCCAGTCTCTTTTCGCAATCTTTTCTAATCTTCTCTGATGGATTCTTATGGTTATCATGCAATATTTTATATGCTGTACTAATTTTCTCCTTAAGAGCAGCTTCTGTTCTAGACTTGAATAAAAACTCTATCACAGCTGGTCTTTCACTTAGCAGCCTCCTATTCCTTTGTCTATACGCTGGTATCAATCCCTGGTTGGGAAAGTAGTCTCTAACTTGCAGTCCAAATATCTTCTTGGCATCAGCCCTCTCTAAAGATGTCCTCCCAATAGCATTTGTTCCTTTGTCAATGACCTCTAATAAATTCCAACATCCATTGCCTATTTTCTATATCTCTACTTGCAGCCATACCCTTTAGCAAAATCTTTTTCCATTCCTGTGCTGGCTTAGTTCTTGAGAGTAATTTCAGCAACTTTATGAATATTTTGTACAGCTGTTGTTTTCATTAAAGATCTACACCCAAAACCATTCTCTTTCTATTTCTCAAACTTCCCCCATTTCATCACTATCCCTTTCCACTTTGATTTACAACCTTCTGCTTTAGTTTTGTATATGAGCCTTGACTGTGTAACTTTAAAGTATCCATTCAAATCAAGCAATCCTGAGCCACTTTGTTCTATGGGGAGGATCAACTTACCTCTTTGCCCTCTTCCCACCCAAATAAATTCCTTCAATTATTTGTTGATAAAAACTATGCCTGACCTGTATATAAAACAAAAGGTCCTACAAACATTTTCAGTGCTTGGATCTTACTATCCATAATTAAGAGCCTCCAGTTTCTCGGTTTTTGCATGATCTTTTGTTTAGTGTTTTCCCACATACCCTTAGCTACCATAACAGAACTATTTTTCATCCATACACCTAAATATGTGATCTAATGTCCCCAAAACTATGGACATTGCTGATACAATTTATGCGTGGCCACATACTTTACTGCTATAGCCTTTGTTTTACTTTCACCAACTGTATATCCTAAAATGACATAAAACTGACTCAAAATATTTCACACCACCAGTTCAAAGTATATCCAGAAAAAGCTTGAAACCATCTCAGAATATTCTACTACACCAAAATGTCCTTTTCTGGATTTATAGAGTAGAAAATATCATCAACAACAAATAAAGCGAAGTTTCATGATTACCATAATAGCTATATCCTTGAACATGTGTGCCCCTTATTTTATTTGCGAATGGCTCTAAATGTAAAACAAAGTGTAAAGAGGACACCACAGATTTCCTCTATTAAAACACAGCATGTTGGAGAGGGATCCCCCACTTTAATTCTTACTTCTGATCCTTCATATATCCTCCTAATTAGCTCTATTATTTTACCAGGGAATGCAAACATGTCAACTGTCCAAATCAAAATCCCAGCTAACTCTACTGAATGCTTTATCTGCATCAAGATCCACCATAAATTAGATGTCCATCTGGATTTTCATTGCTAAACTAATGTTGACAAATGTTTGCCACCTCCATAAAACCACACTGATTCATATTTATCAATTTTAGCAACATGTTTGCCATTCTCTTAGCCAGTGTGTGTACATAAACACTTTATAACAATGGTTAAAATTAAAATATGTCTATATGAATCTGGGTCTGAAGGGTTTTTACTCTCTTAGGGTAGTACAGTCACCGCAGCTTTTTTTCCAAGATGCTCGTGCCCCACCCCCACTTTTTTTTTTTAAATACTATTAAATAAACCTCCCAGATTCGCTTCCCTTTTTCCACAGGAATAGCATCCGTTTCTGAAGACTTCTCTGCTGACTGATTATACACCACAATGTTTACCCTCACTCTTCCTATTTTAGTTACTAACTGTTGAGGCTTGTTTTCATCTAACCTTGGTGTCATTATGTCTTCCATAAATAGTTCCATTTGTGCCATTTCTTGGTTTCCACATTTCTCTGCTTTATACAAATTTGCATACAAATTTCCAAAATATTTCTAATACTTCTGCAGGATTTCATTTTTCTTTTCACATGCTCCCTATACCTGCTGACAATCCTTTCTACATATTTGCTACTACAGCTGCTTTGCTACAAGTTTTTGTGCCCTGAAGCTATCAAAAACAGTTGCTTAATAGCAACTTTTCCAAACTCATGTATATCATCCAAATATTCCCTTATTTTCCATTTTGCTCCTCTTCTTGTTCTGTCACATTTCCCTTATTCAATACTTCAACCTTTGTCAGCCCCTTTAAATAATTCCTTTTACTTTGTTCCCACATATCCTATTTTTTTCTACCCAATTTTAAAAATAAGAAGTTATGTCTTACCATAACGATCCATGTGAATTGTTCATCTCGCCTTTGTTCTTACACACGGGTTCGGAGCCGATCCTCGGCTCTGAGTCGGCCGCATCACTAGCTCGCATCTTCGAGAAAGCTCGAGGCACAGTAATATCCCATGATCCTCCGGTGCTAACCCTCAGATCTAGTTTGCTATACCAGAAGAATCCCTCTTAGAAATGTGTCTAAAACACTTATGAACAAATACTACAAATTGTCTGAAACCCTACTGCCAGGTAGAGGATAAAAGATGCCATTACTGATGTTAATAACATGTCAACCATACCTAGAAAAGGCTGAAAAGGAATCTAATCGAAAACCGTTCTCCCAGACCGTGGGACGGGGGATGGAGGGGGGGAATGTAAGAACAAAGGCGAGATGAACAATTCACATGGATCATTATGGTAAGACATAACTTCTTAATGTGAAATTGTTCAATCTCGCCGTTTGTTCTTACACACGGGTAGCGTCCCTAGCTCCTTTTTCCCGGGTGGCTCAAGGGAGAACATTCCTGAGTACAGTGGAACCAAACGTCGCCCTGTCCCTGGAGCTCTTGTCTAGCTTGCAGTGGGCGATAAAGGTATGTGGTTTTGCCCAAGTTGCCGCTGAACAAATGGTATCTAAAGGCAAACGAGCGGTATGGGCTGAAGAGGTAGCAATTGCCCTTGTAGAATGAGCTCTGGGTTTGAAAGGAAGTTGTTGTTTGGATTCATCATATACGAAATTTATGCAATCTGAGAGCCATTTGGATAAGGTAACCTTCGTTACTGCCTGTCCTTTTCTTTGGTCAACATATGAGACAAATAGTTGATCCGACTTTCTGTACTCTTTTGTCCTATGCAAGTAAAATCTTAGTTGTCTGTGAACATCCAACTTGTGCAATGTGTATTCCAGCTTATTGGAATGATTTTTAAAGAAGGTAGGCAGTTCAACAGATTGATTGATGATCTGAATCGAACAAACCTTCGGAAGAAAGGATGGATTGGTGCGCAAGGTTACTCTATCCGGATGAAAAATCATGTACGGGGGTCGGATAGATAGAGCCTGTAACTCTGAAACTCTTCTGGCTGAAGTGATGGCAACCAGGAAAAGTGTTTTCCACGAAAGCAATTTTAACGGAGTTGTGGTTGCTGGTTCAAAAGGGGGCAACATGAGTTGTGACAGCATGAGATTAAGATTCCAAGGTGCTATTGGATTACGAAAAGGGGGATGGAGATGAAAAGTACCTTTCATGAAGGCTTTACAAAGCCTGTGAGACATAAGAGAACCATCCTTACTGCCAGTATGAAAATTGGATATAGCGGCCAGTTGAACCCTTATAGTGGATGTTGATGCTCCTTCTTGAAAAAGTGAGGTGAGTAAATCTAGTATCTTGTGTACTGAGGCCCCGAATGGATCTATACCTTGTTTGGAGGCCCAGTGCACAAAACGGTTCCATTTGCTGATGTACAATTTTCTTGTAGATGGTTTGTGAGAAGATACAATAATTTGTTGTACTGCAGGAGATAGTAACTCCGACCTGGCTAAGATGAGAAGTGGAGCAGCCAAGCTGTCAGTTTGAGGGACTTGAGGAAGGTGTGAGGAACTCCCGATGAGTGTGTCAACAGATCTGGCTCTGGGTCCAGAATCCATGGTTCCTCCACTTGATGGGATTGAAGGAAGGGAAACCAGATTTGTCGAGGCCAGAATGGGGCTATCAGTATTATGGTCCTGTCCAGACGTTTGGCTTTCTGCAAAAACCTGGGAATTAATGGAACAGGAGGAAAAGCATAAAGGAGACCCGGGGGCCAATCGTATACCAGTGCGTCCCTGGGGACACCCCCTGGGGGGGGTAACAGGGCAAAATAGCTTCTGCATTTGGCATTCAAAGGGGATGCAAACAGGTCGCAGCAAGGCTGGCCCCATCTGCGGAAGATCTCTTCCACCACTTGACGTTTGAGGGACCACTCGTGAGGGAACAGGATGGCTCTGCTCAACCTGTCCGCGATTACGTTGGAAATCCCCGGGATGTGCATTGCTATCAGAAAGCGTCCAGTGGACTTTGCCCATTGCCAAATTCTGAGGGCCTCTCTGCATAACGGGTAAGATCTGGTTCCCCCTTGCTTGTTTATGTACCAGACCACTGACATGTTGTCTGTCTGAACTGTCACTGTTCCCCCGAGGTAAGGACTTGTGAAAGTGTTGCAATGCTAGAAACACTGCCCTCATCTCTAGAACACTGATGTGCAGATTGTACTCCATATGTTGGACCATTGACCTTGGACTGTTTGTCCCAGAAAGAACCCCCCCCACCCTATCAGGGAAGCGTCCGTGGTTAGAGTTGCTACCGGACTGGGTAATACAAAGGGTCGTCCTAGTGTTAGCTCTTGACTGTGTATCCACCACAAGAGATCCTTCTTTCAATAATTCGTGATCAAGATCTCGTGAGACAGTGGAAGTTGTAGATACGACCATTGGGCGAATAGCATCCACTGAAGGATCCTCATGTGCATTCTGCCTAAAGGAACTACAAGAAGGAATGCTGCCATTAAGATTAGCACTCTTAATACTTGTCGTGCAGAGACTCTGTTGTTGTGAAGAAGGAGCGAAATTTGGTGCCTGAGGTCTGACACTCTTGATGGGGGGAGAGTAACTTGAGCCAGGGAAGTGTCTAGCTGTGCTCCTATAAATAAGATACGCTGTGACGGCGATAAGACAGATTTTCCAAAATTCACTGTTATGCCTAGTGAAGAGCAAAGATTGATGGCGTAGTCCCTGGCTTGTAGAAGACGACACTTGGTGGTGGCGGAAAGGAGCCAGTCGTCTAGATAAGGAAACACCCGGAATCCCTTTAGTCTCAAGTGAGACGCTACTACTGCCATGCATTTGGTGAACACCCTGGGGGCTGAGGTGAGACCAAAGGGCAGAGCGCGAAACTGGAAATGACTGGCTCCCAGCCGGAAGCTCAAATGATCTCTGGACGCCCTGGCCATTTTGATATGGTAGTATGCATCTTTGAGATCTATAGAGCACATCCAGTCGCCCTTTTGCAGAAAAGGGAGGATTGACTGAAGCGTGACCATCCGGAACTTTTCCTTTTTTACAAAGGTATTTAACTTGCTGAGGTCTAAAATTGGCCTCCAGTCTCCTGTTTTCTTTGGAACTAAAAAGAACCTTGAGTAAGTTCCGGATCCTATTTGGTCCGCTGGGACTGGTCGGATGACTCTGTTTTCGTGCAACCTTCTTATCTCTATGGTTGCTTGGTCTCGCAGACTGGGTGGAACATCTGGGAGTTTTTTGGAGTTTGGTGGTATTTTTATGAAGGGAATGTTGTAGCCTCTGGTAACTAAGCTTTTTACCTAGTAATCTGATGGAAGATTTAGCCAGGCCTCTGGGTATAAAGCCAAGCGACCCCCGACTGCCTCCAGAGTAGGACAGCTGGGCCTGCACTCAGGAGTGCTGGAAGGGTTTTCCAGAGAAGGTCTCTCTGTCACCCTGATTTTGCAGACCCCCTCTGCCGGCTGGGCGGCGTCTTCCATTTCTTCCCCCTCCTCTGCCTCTGGAGGGGGCGTCACTTTGGGTGTGTTGAAAAGATCCCTGAGTCTTTCGGAACCACATCTTTCCTCCTCGTTGCCCTTTAGGGTAGGGTCTAGATGGAACAGAAAAACGGACCCCTACGGCAGACAGGGTCTTCCCTTCTTGTTCACACCTCGTGAGAGTCTCCTTTACTTTGGGCCCAAACAGGGAGGCACCATCAAAGGGGGCATTGGCAAAGGAAGACTTAAAGGCTTCCGCAAAGGAGCATAAGCGCAACCAGGATTGTCTTCTCAGTGCAATCGCTGAAGCTGCCGCTCTACTCGATCCTTCGGCTGCGTATGAAATCAGCCTCATGGACGAGTTGACTATGGAATTTAGGGTGTTAAGTTGCGCTGTCACTTTCTCAGCGACAGCAGCATCTGTGTGTCCCTGAAGAGTATCTCCTAATTCCTTAATGAGATCTCTTTGTAAACGCGTAAAATGCATAAGGTAGTTGAGCGATCGGATGGAAAAAGTCGCCAAACTAAATATGTGCTTCCCATATCTGTCCATTGTCCTAGAATCCTTATTAGGAGGATGGACAGAGGAAGATGATTCAGACATCTCTTTCTTAGTGGCCGCCGCCACCATAGTGTCTACGGGAACTCCTTTTGTAAGATAGGCTTTATCTTGGGGAGCTGTCATGTATTTGTTGGGTTTACGCGGGACTGGTTCCACTGTATCAGGTGTTTCCCAAGCCCTCCGAGCTACTAGATCCATGAAATCGTCAAAGGGAGGAGTCACCCAGGAGGTAGAAGGTTGAGTTCCAAATGCCTTCAGTAAAACCGATTTATCCGCAGAAGGGGTAAGGGTTTGCCAGTCCCCTCTTTGCTTCAGGATTTCCAAAATGTCTGCAAGAGACATCCTCAGAGGTGGACCGTGGGGACCCTTCTGTTTCATCTAAATCAGTATCAGATGTAAGAGATTCCTGTGGGGAATCTATGTGCCTCCTCTTGCACAGTCGTTTCCTCGGAACATCCTCAGTAGGAGCTTCTGGGGATGCATCTGAGGAACCAGAGTCTCCCTGTGGGGACTTCTGAGGCATTGGGTCTCGACGCTTGGTAGGTACCGAAGGCACAGAAGCAGAACGCGGACCTTTTGGGGAAAGAGATAAAGAAGCCGATGAAGTAAGTGTCTGATCCGACAAGACCTTCCTCATGATGTCAAAGGCACCGGTGCCCGACCCGAAGATCCGACCCGATCCAAAGAAGGTCGTTTCTCCGGAATCGGAACCACAGGCTCCGACACAGAGGACGGATCCGAAATGCCCCGACCCGAAGATCCGACCCGATCCAAAGAAGGTCGTTTCTCCGGAATCGGAACCACAGGCTCCGACACCGAGGACGGATCCGAAATGATCTGAGCCGAGGCACCGAGAGGAAGAGTCGGAACCGAAATCTCGGTTCGACTACCCCCCCCGGAACCCAGGAAAGATGTTCGGCTCAGAGACTCTCCGGCTGGTTCCGAAGGAGTCGAGGTCAACGGAGCCGATAGCACTACTGGAGGCTTCGGCACCGAGGGCTCTACAATCATCGGTTCTTCGACTCCTAACACCGATGACTCGACGGGTCTCGGAGGAGGAAGTGTCGAGGGAACTGGAATAGCTTCGAGTTTCGAAACCAACTGGGACGAAATCTCGAGTAATTTTGACAAAGCCGAGTTCTCCATAAGCTTCTGTACCACTCGGTCCACATCGGAGTCGGAAAGTGGCCTCGAAGAATGGGTCAAAGGGATCGAAGCCGTCACCGAGCGAAGGATAGTAGACGGCGGTACCTCTGATACCAGCTCCAAGACCTGAGCCTCGTGCAGAGATAAAGTCTCGACACCCAGCACCGAAGTCATAGGAGCCGGTGTCCGAATTTGAAAAGAGGTGCTCGGAGCCGATGACTTGGGCTCCGACACTCTTGAAGACTTCGACCCCTTCGAAGACTTCGAAACCTGTTCAGCCTTGTCCAGGGCCTCTTGAAACTCAGGTTTGATTAAACCTCTGTCCACCAACTTCCTGCGTCTTTCCAGCATGACCCTCCCACTAAAGGAATGACAGATGGAACAGTCTTCCTGCAAGTGGAGAGGGCCAAGACAGTAGGACGCAGGATGAATGGTGGTCAGTAATGGACATCTTCTGTCCACACTGACACCTTTTAAATCCACTCAGTCTTTTCTGACATTGTACTAGAAAAAAAGACAGCACTATATAGAAAAATATTTAACTACAATATCAGAGATATATATATATATATATATATATATATATATATATATATATATATATATAAATGTCCAAAAAACACACCACAGCACACTGAGATATATGTATATATATTTTTAAAAGAAAAAATAAAATAGAAAAAGTTAACTTTCTTTTAAATACTGTAAGTTCTTACAGACAAAAAACGGCCTAAGGCCCTTGCTAATAATTTTAAAGGTAACAAACTACCTAAACTAGTTCACACAACTACTATATATATGAAGCTATCAATTATTAAGATAAAGATTTTAAGAATATAAAAAAAAATCTATATTTAACAAGAAAAAACAGTAAAAATTGTACTGGCCCGAGCCTCTCGATGTGATCTGCTGCTAGCGGCAAACTAGATCTGAGGGTTAGCACCGGAGGATCATGGGATATTACTGTGCCTCGAGCTTTCTCGAAGATGCGAGCTAGTGATGTGGCCGACTCGGAGCCGAGGATCGGCTCCGAACCCGTGTGTAAGAACAAACGGCGAGATTGAACAATTTCACATCTCCATCTTTATTTTATCGTATCCACCAGCTATCTCATCTGTTTTTTCCTAATAACTCTCAAATCATTTCCACTAACCAAATTCCACTCTAAGCAAGCAGGGAATCTCCAGGACTCCTGCACAAATAACTACTTTTGTAAACACCTTATAAAAGTAGTTTATCTTCTTAAAGAAGTAGGCTGGCAGATGAGCTGTAGCAAGGTGAGGTGCTGTCAAATGTATCCCTGAAGGCCTGAATCAGTGGGGGAAAACCCAAAGGCCTGGGCTCATGCTACCTGAAATCTCCAAAAAAAGCTTTTGGGAAACAGATGGCTCCATAAAATCTCACCAAAACCGTTTCCTTACGAGATCTCCAATCACCCAGATGAAGATATCATTTGGAAGAAGCTCCAATGGAACAGTGTCTAATTTTTTACTTTATCAAGCATCTCTCTTAGTTTTTATCACTGTATTATCAGAAATAGTTATTGGATGTGTGGCAAAGCTATGAATTAAATTCACATCCTCTTATGAAATATAATTATATCCAGTCTCTAGCCCAGTTATAGTACCTTGTTGAATAATATAAGCATCTTCCATATGAAATATTCTCATACACCTTTTTCGTATATATACTCTCTCGTCATGTTTTCCCTTCTAGGTCCTTAATGCATCCTAAGTATTGCAAATCAAGCTTCAGTTTCCACCCAAAAATAATCTCTGCTGAAAGCTAATTATTTCTCCCCAAGATGGTGAAATATAACAAAATGCCAGCACTATCCTCCTCCCTTACTACTACAAATCTACCACTACGGTCTTCTTCCCCTTTTCTATCATTACTGAAGCCCTTCTAGCAATCATTACTGCTCTCCTTTTCCTTTGTCTCAGCTACTCTGCTGAACCTCAGTCTGGAAACAAAATTCCCATGTTCATTTCTATCCAAATATGTCTCCTGCAACATTGCTATTTGCACGTTACATTTCTTAATATAAATCAATGCTGTCTGTATTTTTGTCTATACCTGTAAGGCCATTTACATTCCATGATAACATCCAAGATGTTTTGCTTCAATGAAAACACTTAAACTAAATAACATTTTCAAAACTCCCATTCCCTTTTAACTTGGAACACATACACAAAACAACACATTTTCAACAAATGAAGTTTTACTCCTCCAGAGAGAAGCAGTTGCCCCAAATCAGCAACTGCACCCAGAGGTATTACCTAATCTAAAATGCTTACCCGTGCTAAAGCACGTTACAGCTTGTGTTCCTATGTACATGGACTGTAACCTGTTCTTTTGCTACCTATTTCTCCCTCTCCAAGATGTGAAAAACAGCTTGCATACTTACACTAAATATCAACTTTAAGCCCTATGAAAAATGACACTGGTTACCTTTAAATAAATAATACCTCAGTGCACAATGCACAATTTAGTTTAAGTGCATTAAATTATTGCTACTGCTAGGGGAAGCTACTAACAGTTATTTGCTTTTCAGTTTCAATCTACTGTACATTTATATGTTGCATTTTTCTCAGCACTCTCAAGATTAATTGCTTGCACCTGCAAATAGCTCCTCTCCAAGTAAAAGCAGTCAGCAGTGAGAAAAAAAAACTGCCAATAGCTTTGTAGATAAATGAAAAAAAATTCTTAAGTTTCACTCAAAACACAATGCACAGATGTCCCCTGGTTAACTATGTGCACCTGCAGAATTAATCTCTTCCCCAAAATCACTTACTAATAGGGAAAAAAGCCTTTAACTTTTAAGATGCATGTAAGCTGCCACTGACCAAGAATTTCATCATCCCGTCTTATTTTTCAAGACTATTTGCTTAAAAAAAATGACGGGACAGATTCCAAAAGACATGCTGTCAGTGAAAGTGACTTACTTTGGTGTAAGGCCCATCTACCATCAGGCTTACTACAGAAATCTTATTACAAAATACCTACACGCAGTGCAAGTGGTCAACTTACACTGACAGCAAGTCTTTTGTAATTGTAACCATTGTCTACAGCTTAAAGCAAGGACATTAATCTACATATCCACGATTGTTAATAACAGAATTACTATTTTAATTCTGCATACATAAATACACTTTTCCATTAATATTTTAATGCTGTTCAATGCAACTAGGTTTTGCACTTACTAACTTATTTTCCTGTTTAAAGTTCCATTTCCGGGTTATAGTTCTATCTCAAAACAACCCTCTTAAAGACAGAGTTTTCAAAGACATACAGACTTTGTTAGCTAATGTTATCATTCCTAGAAATCTCTGTGTTGCTTGCTTGTACTCTGGTTTTAGCAGCTACACAACTGTTCCGATGACTTTTGTATCAGACTTCAGTCCCTCTAAGACCCATGTATTTCAGATTTTACATTTGCTCTTATATTTCAGATTTTATATTTGCTCTTATATTATCTGAAATGATGCCATCTCTATGTAACAGGTTATCAGCCTTTTGTTGGGATCTTCTGATACTGACCCTATAACAGTATATCAATTATGCTTAAAAGATCTTCCAGTACTTCAAATGCCTGTGCAAAAGCTTTTTGAAATACTTCTATGGCTAAACACAATGCTGAGGACATACAATGTACAGGAAAATATTAGTCACAATCTGCATTCACAGTGAAAAAGTCACTAATAGAAATGTACTGTTAAAAAGAAACAAATAGTTGAGAATTCTACTAATTAGCTCAGTTGCACTTCATGACTGCTTCCCGATAAAGTACAGTTTTGTAACTACCATAAATGTAGATGTTCGAGTGTAAACACTGCTGCAGTCATTACACTTGGGTTATCCTGCCGTCAGGCGGTTCCCCAGTTGGCCTGAGTTCCAAAGTCTTGGTCCGGCGTCGGTTGCTGTTGCCTCCTCCCTGACATCAGTGCAACAGGGGTATACAAGATGCAGCAGACGCCATTTTCTTCAGTTTTTCTTGCCCCAGATGTCAGGTGCCCTCAAATAGGTAGGCAATTCAAATTGCTAGCAAAGTATACAAAAGAAAAGCAAACAATTTTCAGTTACCAGCAAATACTTCCCATAGGTAGTAAAGAGTAGAAGACCTAGGTACGTAACAGCAAGTAAGAGGGGAAGGGTAACCTGGACTGCAGCAGTGTTTACACTCGAACATCTACATTTATGGTAGGTACAAAACTGTACTATGTTCATCGTGTTACACTGCTGCAGTCATTACACTTGGGTGGAATCCCAAAGCTGAGGTAGGGTGGCTGGTTCTATAAGGCATTAGTGGTGGCTATAAGGCCCTGCAGCACAGCAGTGGCGAAGCCAGCTCTAGATTTGGAGTATAAAGGGAAATGATAATGTTTGGTGAAGGTATGCACAGAACTCCATGTTGCTGCTTCCAAAATATCCTTGGTAGGTACTCCTCTGAGGTAGGCAGTTGAAGCGGCTGTTGTCCTGGTGGAGTGAGATCTAATGCTGCTAGGTACATGTTTCCCATGGTGTGTATAGCAGAAGCGTATGCAATGTCCTATCCATTTTGAAATAGACTGTTTTGAAATGGCTTTTCCCTGTGCTCCTGCAGCATATGCTACCAATAATTGCTCAGATTTTCTGAAAGCTTTGGTCTTGTCCATGTAGAAGCTTAACTGTCTGTGAATGTCCAAAGAATGTAGTAGTCTCTCCCCTTTGTTCTGTGGTTTTTGGATAAAAAGTTGGCAAGTGAATAGTTTGGTTTAGAGAGACACTTGAAACCACCTTTGTCATAAACGTAGGGTTAGTTCTTAAAGACACCATATGTCCTGGTGGAAAATGAGGAAAGGTTCCACTGCCATTAGTGCCTGTAATTTCGAAACTCTTCGTGCTGATGTTATTGCCAGTAGCAGAGCAGTTTTCCAAGAGATATATTTTAATTCTGCTGTGTTAGCTGGCTCAAAAGGAGGTAAAGTTAATTTTTCCAAAACAAAGTTGAGGTCCCAAGTTGGAGTAGGTGCTCTACGGGGCAGTCTTATGTTTTTAGCCCCTCTGAGGTACTGTTTGAGCAAAGGATTAGAGAAAATTGGTGGATCCGTGTTGTAATGAGCAGAAATGGCAGAGGCGTGGATCTTGATGGATGAGAAGGAGAGGCCCTTGTCCAGCATCTCAGTTAAATATTGAAGTATCTGAGGAATGTTTGGGACAAGAGGGTCAAGGCTGTGCGTCTGGTTCCAGGCACAGAATCTCTTCCATTTATCCGAATAGGCTTTCCTGGTACTAGGCCTTCTGGCCTCCAGAATGACATCCATAACAGCTTTGGAGAGAGGCATTGCTTGCTTGACTAAGGAATTTTCCATGCAGCTAGGTTTAAGGTCTTTAGCTGGCTGTGAAGTATCTGATTGTTGTGCTGTGTCAGCAAATGTGGGACTTGAGGCCAAATCCAGGGTGCTTCTTGTGCTGAGTTCTTTAAGATTGGGTACCAGTGCTGGCGTGGCCAGTCTGGTGCAATCAGGATCATCTTTGGCTCTTCTTGCCTGGCTTTTATATGAGTACCTTTGGAAGGAGAGGTAAAGGTGGGAAAGTGTATACTTGCAGGTTTTTCAGCTGAATGAGAGGGCATCCACTCTCCATGCTTGTGGATGGTAACTCCTTGTGCAGAATTTCTGTAGCTGGCAATTCGTTGGGGATGTAAACAGATCTATGTCCAGGCTCCACCATTTTTGTGTTATCATTCTGAATATTTGTGGATTCAATTCCCATTCGTGGGGATCCATGATGCTTCTGCTTAGGCCGTCTGCCAGTGTGTTTTTCTTTCCTGGCAGGAATTGTGCTTGCAGATGAACTTGGTAGTCTAGAGCTGTGTTCCACAAGGTCATGGCTTGTCTGCAGAGGGGGAAGTAGTGTGTGCCCCCTTGCTTGTTTATGTACCACTTAACTGTAGTGTTGTCTGTCTTTAGTAGTAGTTGTCCTGGATGCAGCAGGTCCTTGAAAGCTACAAGGGCATTTTGTACTGCTAGCATCTCTTTTTGATTGATGTGAAGATGCCTTTGGTCTGCGGGCCACTCGCCCTGAATACATTTTCCTGCCATGTGTGCTCCCCAGGCATAATCCGATGCATCTGTTGTCAGTGTTTGCCTGGCTGTGGGTTGAGTAAAAGGCTGCCCCGTGTTGAGGTGACAAGCTTGAGCCCACCATCAAAACTCCTGTTGAAGGCAAGGAATTAGTGGTATAACTGTTTCCAAACTTTGACAGTGTTGAGACCATACACTCTTTAGGTACCATTGTAGTTTCCTCATATGCAGTCTGGCATATGGAATTAGTAGTATGCAGGATGCCATGTAGCCCAAGGCCTGCAGAATTTTTCTTGCAGGGAGTTGGGTCTTTGTTGCCATTAATTGAAAGTATTGAGTCAGTTGTCCTTGCTTGTCTGGAGTGAGATAAGCCATCTGGGCCGGTGTGTTCAAGCTGGCACCCAGGAATATTATCTCTTGTGAGGGCACTAGTTTTGATTTCTTTTTGTTTACTGTGTACCCCAGGCAACTTAACTTTTTTATGAACGCCAAATGCTTTAGAAGAATGTCTTTGCTCTCTGCTTGAATCAGGCAGTCGTCCAGTTACGGATAAATGTGAATTCCTTTTTGTCTGCAAAATGCAATTACTGGTGCCAGGCACTTTGTGAAGACCCTGGGCGCAGTAGATAAGCCAAAGGGCAGTGCAGAGAATTGATGGTGCATTGAACCAGCTATGAATCCGAGGTATCTTCTGCAATTTTGTCTGATAGGGACATGCAGGTATGCCTCCTTGAGGTCCAAAGTCATGAGCCCAGCATGGGAAGAACCTTCTGTAGTGTCAACATTTTGAATTTCGGAACATCCAGGTAAGTGTTTAGAGTAGAAAGATCCAGAATGGGTCTCCAGGCTTTGTCCTTTCTGGGAACCAGAAAGAGTTGAGTAAAATCCTTGTCCTTGCTCCTGTGGTGGTACCTTTTACCTTTTTAATAGCTCTCATGTCCATGAGTGCTGTAATTTGTTTTTGAGCCTCTGCCCATTGATTTGGTGGCAGACTTGGCATTCCATTTAACCTTGGCAGAGTGGGAAAGTGGAACCTGTAACCTTGAGAGACAATGTTGAGAACCCATTTGCCTGTGGTGATGCAAAGCCAATTGTGATAGAAAAGTGCCAGTTTTCCTCCTAAGGGGGCTGCCAAGAGAGAGCTGTTTGGCAGCTGTAGTGGGAAGTCATTGGAGCTGCTTTTTATATGGTTGGGGCCTGTCTTCCCCTTCTTTCTGGCCTGGTGTACCCCATTGTCTAGGCCTGTAAGGACCTTGTGTTTGACCTCTACCTCTTGGACGTCTGTAACTGCCCCTTTGAGGTCTGTCTGTGACTGGAAAGGACCAATTCTTTGTTGGCCAATTTCTGCTAAAACGAGGTGGCTGAACCTGTAAGAAATCCTTCACCGTTTGCATAGATTTTACTTTATCCTCCATATTCTTTAATACCTGCTCTGCCTTAACTCCAAACACCACATCACGCTGCAAAGGTGCATCCAATAATTTTGCCTTAATATGATCTGGTAACGTATGTTCTTTTAACCAAGCATGTCTTCTAATGACAGAGCCTGTAACTGCTGCTCTACAGGAGGCCTCTAAGGAATCAAAACCACATTGCAAAGTATGTTTTCCCACTTGTTCAGCTGCATGCAATAAATCCTGCATTTCTTTAAAATTAGGAGGATCTGAATCTGGAAGCATCTTTTGTTTCAACTGAGACATCAAAAATTGCTGATATTTTAGCATGTGAAACTGGCAATTCAAAGCTCTCATTGCTAAAGTTGCAGACATATATACTTTCTTTCCCCATCTGTCTAATGCTCTGGAATCTCTGTCAGAGGGAACTGTTTTTTTTTTGCTGATGAGGCCTTAATCCCTTTGGGTCCCTGAGAAATAGTTTCAGGTTCAGCAACAGGGCTTTTATACAGAAATTTGTGAGAGTCACGGACTCTGTAGTATCTATCAAGTTTAATTGGGGCTGGAGGTAAGGAGTCAAGATTTAAGCTGGATTCAGTATACACATCATCCACAATATCCAACACTGGCGGAATAGCAAGGGGTCTGGTGTTGAGGTAATAAAAGGAAGTCTCTGAGCCTTTTCTTGGATTCTGAGTAATCCTGGCCTTCCCAGTGGAAATGCTCCCTCATGGTATGTAAGGTCTCCCCAAAGGAGTAGTCCTCAGGCAGAGAGGCTGATGGAATTGATTCCTCAGCATCAGAATCCTCATAAGGGGGTAAAGAATATCCTAGGTCTGAGGATGAATCTGAAGAAATGGACACCTGGTCATAAGATTCATAGTCTGCATCCTGTCTGGGCCTTTTATCAGGTGGGGGATGGGACCCCCTGATCAGGGTGATTAGGTCTTTGGCCATTTTGAGCATTTGTTTCTTAGGCATGGAGGCCTGTCCTGGACAATGCTGTATCTGTTTTTTTTTGTTTTTAGGAGGGGCTTAGACTTAGCAGAGGGTTTAATGGTTAAATGGGTAGGTCTGAAGACACCCTCTGAAGCTGTGGATAGCTCAGCTACTTCAGTTCCCTCTGCAGGGTTAGTTTTGGTAGGCTGAAAAACTTGTGTATCCGACGGCCCAGCCAGCTCCACTTGGGAGTCGGAGGCGGTCTGTGGTTCTGTGGAAGCGGTCGTCAGGGGCTGCGAAGGCACCTGAAAACCAGAGAACTGGCGACCAGCCTAGAAGAGGCCTCATCGTCAGTTTTGTTCCTCGGATGCCTGTCCTTGTCTTTGCGCTTTTTATGTATTCCTGTGGTCAGAAGTTCCGACGGCATGGTGTAATTGAATTCTCTGCCAAAATAATGTCGGGCAAAATCAAACTGATGTTTAATAGTGCGCTTGTTAAACCTAGCACAAAACCGAAAACCAGTGACGTCGTGGTCTGGGCCTAGGCATGGGATACAATAGGAATGGAAATCCTTATGAGGCATTTGCTTCCCACAAGAAATACAGTTATTAACTTTTACTGACATCGGTCTGAGGCAAGAAAAGGTTTCTCCAACGGGGTACTTAGCTTTGTACAAGACTTCAGTTCTGGATTCGGAATGAAAATCTCAGGAGTCGGCCGATGGGCACTTGCAAACTGATTTTGCTTCGGGCACCGCGCAGCAAGAAAGACTGAAGAAACTGGTGTCGGCTACATCTTATAAACCCCTGTCACACTGACGTCAAGGAGTAGGCGACAGCAAAAGACGCCGGACCAAAACTTTGGAACTCAGCCCGACTGGGGAACCGCCTGACGGCAGGATAACCAAAGTGCAATGACTGCAGCAGTGTAACAGGATGAACATCAGTACTCTACCATTATTGGATGTTTGAGGAAGCATTTTTAAATAAGACAGTATAAAGTTGTGGAGAGCATTAGAGGATTTAGAACTTTGCATCTCTAGACAGTTTAATATCGAGGTGCAGTTATGGTATCTAAAAAGTACAGTTTTGTACCTACCATAAATGTAGATGTTCGAAGATCCACATTGCTGCAGTCCTTACATATGGGTAGTCCGCTGTCCAGTCGGCCTGAATACCAAAGTATTAGGCTGGCGGTCAGGCGCTTAAAACTGACATCAGGACGTCAGGGTACAAAAGCGCATGACCGACGTCATATCCTCAGTCTTTTCTTGCCCCAGATGTCAGAAGGCCCTAAAAGATAAGGCCAAAGCCAAAACCAGCAAAATAACCAACCACCCTGCACTAACCATATTTATAATATGTACAACCCAAACCACACCACCACCTCTAAACACAGAGGGAAGGAGGGAGGGTAAATTGGACTGCAGCAATGTGGATCTTCGAACATCTACATTTATGGTAGGTACAAAACTGTACTATGTTCTTCATCTCACATTGCTGCAGTCCTAACTATTGGGTAGAATCCCAAAGCAGAGGTAAGGGAGGATGGCAAATCTATAAAGCATTAGGGGCTGACAACATGCCCTGCAAAATTGCAGTGGCAAATCCAGCCCTAGATTTAGAGTAAAGTGGAAGGTGGTAATGCTTAGAGAAAGTATGCACTGAACTCAAGTAGCTGCTTCCAAAATATCTTTAGTTGCCACCCCTTAAAAAGCTGTGGAAGTGGCAGTAGCCCTAGTGGAATGAGGCCTAATCCCAGCTGGAATCTCCTTACCATGATGGGAATAACAAAAAGCAATACAAAACCAATCCACCTAGAAATAGTTTGTTTTGAAACAGGTTTGCCCTGAGAACCCAAAGCAAAAGAAACAAACAACTGCTGAGACTGCCTGAACCCTTAGTTCTGCTCAAATAATAACGCAACTGTCTGTGTACATCCAAAGTGTGCAAAATCTTCTCCCCTTTATTTTGGGGTTTGCATAAAAGTAGGCAAATGAATAGTTTGGTTTAAAGCCACACTAGAAACCACTTTAGGCATAAAGGAAGGATTAGTACAAAGATACCCTATCCTTATGGAAAATCAAAAAGGCTCCACTGCCATAAGGGCCTGTAACTCAGAAACCCTTCTTGCAGAGTAATGGCCAACAAAAAGCAGTCTTCCATGATAAATACTTCAACTCAGCAGTAGCTGCAGTCTCAAAAGGTTGTAGAGTGAGTTTCTCCAACACAAAATTGAGATCCTAAGCAGGAGTAGGAGCTCTACGTGGGGTCTTATATTCTTTGCCCTCTAAGAAATTGCTTAAACAAAGGATGAGAAAACAATGGTGGGTCACAATCATAGTGAGCAGAAATTGCTGCAGCATGAATCTTAATGGAAGAGAAGGACAAACCTCTGTCCAATAACTCAGTAAGATATTGAAGAGCAACACTTAAATTTGGTTTAGAAACATCAAAGTCCTTTGCTATACTCCAAAATAAAAATCTCTTCCATTTATCTGTACACTTTCCTTGTACTAGGCCTTCTGGCTTCCAAAATAACATTCAAAACTTGTTGAGGAAGCTGAGACCTGCAGGGTTTAAAACAGAATATGCCAGGCTGTTAGATGTAGAGAGTGAAGCTTGACATTGAGCAGATGACTGTCCTCCTGAGACAGCAGGTGTGGAATCAAGGCAAAGGCCATGGAGGCTTCCTTACCAGACTTCTCAGTAATGGGTACCAGTGCTGTCGAGTCCAATCTGGAGCTATTAAAATCATCCTTGGCTTGTCCTGTCTGACCTTCAGAAGCACCTTTGGGAGGAGAGGTAGAGGTGGAAAGGCATACACATGAAGATTGCTCCAACTGAAAGAAAGAGCATCCACTTTCCAAGCTGTGTGATGAAACCTTTTGTGCAAAACTTTGGCAGCTGGTGGTTTAGTGGAGAAGCGAACAGATCTATGTCTGGAGTTCCCCATGACACTGTCAATTTTGAAATACATGAAGATCCAGTTTCCACTCGTGGGGATCCATAATTTGTCTGCTTAATACATCTGCTAAGGAGTTCTGTGCTCCTGGCAGAAACCTTGCCTGAAGATTTAGCTGCAGACTGAGAGCAGTCTCCCATAAAATCATTGCTTGTCTGCATAGAGGATAAGAATGTGTTCCCCCTTGCTTGTTGATGTACCACATGACAGTTGTGTTGTCTGTTAGAATCAACACCTGCCCTGGAAGAAGTAACTCCTTGAAAGCTATTAATGCAAACTGAACTGATAACATCTCCTTCATGTTGATATGTAGATGTTGAAGTCTGGCAGGCCACTTGTCTTGTATCCACTTTCCATTTAGATGAGCTCCCAAGCTTTATCTGAGGCATCTGTCGTTAGAATCTGACTTTCCTCTGCTCGGGTCACAGAGAGTCCCTTGTTTAGGTGACATTCCTGAGCCCACCACAAAAATTCCTTTTTATTGCAAGGTATTATCTTGAATGACAGTGTCCAAATCCTGGCAGTGCTGTGTCCATACATTTTTGAGATACCATTGTAGCTTCCTCATATGGAGTTTGGCATTGGGAAGCACCAGAATAGAAGATGCCATGAACCCTAAGGCTTGAAGGACTGTGCTTGCAGTCAGCCTGGACTGAAGAGACAGATGATGGAAGTAACTGGAAAGATTCTTTTGTTTGTCCGGGGTCAAAAGGCCATCTGGGATGCTGTATTCAGTCTCACACCCAGAAAGCACATGTCCTGAGAGGGTACTAGACTGGACTTTATTTCGTTCACAGAATACCCTAGGCATCTTAACACTGCTATGACATACTGTAAATGCTGAAGAAGATCTTCTTTTCTTGAGCCAGAATCAGGCAATAGTCCAAATAAGGATAGATTTGGATTCCTTTAGCCTGAAGAAAGCTATCACTGGAGCCAGAACCTTTGTGAATACTCTGGGCAGTAGATAAGCCAAAGGGCAATGCAGAGAACTGATAATGAGAATTTCCAGCCCGAAAACGCAGATACTTCCTGCAACTGAGCCTGATAGGAACATGAAGGTAAGCTTCCTTGAGATCTAAAGTCACCATCCAGTGATCTTTGCCCAGCAGAGGTAAAAGCTGTTGTAACGTCAACATTTTGAACTTGGGAATGTCCAGATAAGTGTTGAGGATAGATAAATCCAAAATTGGTCTCCACGTGTTCCCTTCTTTGGTACTAGGAACAGGCGAGAATAAAATCCTAGGCCCCTTTCTGGCACAGGAACTGACTGAATGGCCCCTATTTGAAGCAACAGAGAAATTTGTTTGTGAGCCTCTGTTCTTTACTGAGGAGGAATGTCTGGCATGCCTTTGAAAGGAGGCAAGGTATGGAAATAAAACTTGTAACCTCGGTGAATGATATCCAATACCCATCTGTCTTGGGTAATTAAATCCCAATTTTCTTTGAAGAGAGACAACCTTCCTCCCAAAGGTGCTGCCAGGCAAGAAGGATCTGGCAGCTGAAAAGGCAGGTCATTGGGCCTGCTTACGAAAGGACTGGCCCCTGCCCTCACCAGAAGTCTGAGCAGGTGAACTCCTGTCCTAGGTCTGAAAGAACCTGAGCTCTGCCCCTACCATGTCTAGATCTACCCCTAGACTGAGAATCATAAGAAGGATAAGTCCACCCTTAGTAGGCCAATTTCTACTAAACTTGGAGGCTGAACCTGCAAAAATCTTTAACAGCCTGCATAGACTTAGCCTTGTCCTTCCATTTTCTTCAAAACTGCTTCCACAGGTGAACCAAACAACACATCAGACTGTAAAGGAGCATCCAAAATCCTTGTCTTAACATGCTCAGCTAAATTCTGATGTCTGAGCCAGGCGTGCCTAGGAAGAAGAGAAGCAGTGGCAGCGACCCTAGGAGGCCTGCACAGCATCAAAACCACACTGCAAGGAATGCTTACCCACCTGTTCAGACACATGAACCAAATCCTGCATCACTATACACTCAATACCTTCACCCACAACATGCACGTTAGATTTGAACTCACAAAGAAGATAATTCTGATATTTTAACATGTCAAACTGACAATTCAACGCCCTCATGGCTAAAGTGGAAGAAGTATACACTTTCTTTCCCCATCTATCCAAAGCCCTGGCCTCTTTATCAGGAGGGACAGGATTTTTAACAACAGAGGCCTTGACACCTTTAGGTCCCTGACTAACAGTTTCTGGGTCTGCCCTAGGACTCTTAAAAGATATTTATGAGCTTCAGGCACCCTGTAATACCTATCCGGTTTAACTGGGCAGGAGGCAGAGAATCAGGATTCAGTGAAGCCTCTGCAAACACATCTTCCACCACATTCAGAACAGGAGGTATAGCTAAGGCCTATGCTGGGGTAAAACAAAATTCCCTAAGCCTTTTTCTGGAATCAGAGAAATCCTGACCTTCCCATTTAAAATGCTCCCTCATGGAATGCAGAGTCTCTGAAAATGAAAAATCCTCAGGAGGAGAAGCAGAAGGAGTAGAATCATCCACATCAGAATCAGAATAAGGAGGGTACTCCTGCAAGTCTTCAGCAAGACTCTGAAACCTCGAGCATTGCTCAAAACTCTCAAACTCAGGTTCCACCCTAGGCCTCTTATCAGGAGGGGCATAGAACCTCTAATCATAGTAATCAAATCCTCTGCCATTTTAAGCATATGTTTCTTAGGCAAAGACCCTGCTGCACTAGGAGTGACACCAACAGAAGCTAAACCTGGCCTGCCTCTGGGAGAAGCCTTGGAAACAGAAGGAGAGGCTCTAACCACCTTAGGAAGAGAGGGAAGAACAGTAACCTGAGAAGCCCCTCAGCCTGACCTACTTCCTGAGAGGATACATCCTGTAACATCAAAGTCTCCCCTGAGACTCCAGAGACACCTGGCAAAACCACCGGTTCCACTGAGCCTTCCAAAGAACCGGCGTCTGGGACTGTCGGTTCCTCATCCCTGGGTTTAACTGCTTTATCTTTGCGCTTTTAGCCGAAGCGGCCGGAGCATCCGACGGCATTTCATAATTTCAACGCTTCCAAAACACCAACCTGGCACAGTCTAACCTTCTCTTAATAGTGCGTTTGTTGAATCTTGCACAAGAGCGCCATCCTTCTTCGTCGTGCTCAGGCCCTAAACAAGGTATACACAAAGTATGGTAATCCCTATGAGGTATCTGTTTCCCACAAGAAATACAGTTATTCACTTTTTCTGACATCCGGTAAATACTGAGGCAAGAAAAAAACAAAATATTCCCCAACGGGATACTTAGCCAACTTTGATTCGGTCTGAAACTCTGACTTCAGAAACTTTCAGAACGCCAACCTGCACTCGCAAAATTGCTTCTGCATCGGACCATGCGGCAAAAAAGACTGAGGATATGACGTCGGTCATGCGCTTTAGTACCCTGACGCTGATGTCAGTCTAAGCGCCTGACCGACGTCAGCCATATACTTTGGTATTCGGGCCGACTGGACAGCGGACTACCCAATAGTTAGGACTGCAGCAATGTGGAATGAAGAACATCTGCAAACCCATGTAGGAAGATGCAGCAAGACTTGACATTCACAGAACGAGTCAAACTACTCGGGCTGGCTAGACAAAAGAAGGTGTAAGCCAGGGATCTCTCAAACTCATACACTGAGGTACCCTGAATCAAGCAATCGTCTCCAGGGAGGGGAAGATATGAATCCCCCTGTTCTGATGCAGGCGAATACTAAGAGTTAAGCATGTGATGAAGATCACTTGCCCAATGGAGAGATCAAGTAGCACAAAGTTAAAATGACAATGACTGCCTCTAAGCCAAAAGAACTGTATGTAGTATTTGTGAATCCCTGGTGTGTAGGTTAAGTGCGACTAAGATGACAACTTTAAACTGCAAGGAAAGCAGGGCTTGCAGACTAAGTATTTTGAATTTAGTCAACAGAAACTTGTGCCGGGATGCATCTTCAAATCTCATCTACCTTTTGCACCAAGAGCAGTCTTGAAAAAGAGATCCTTCAACTGCTTTTAAGTAAAGAATTCTATTAGCCCTACTTATGAGACACCATTACAAAATGAGGATAGATAGCCTGAGTAGTGTGTGAGGGCAAGAGGGGCATGTCTAGGAAAAAGGACACTCCCTGAATTCTGCCTTGTAACTTGCAGATATCTCCATTTACTAATGGTCCCACATCAATGAAAAACAGTTCTGCTCTAATGGAGAGGGGAAAGAGGAGCTTGTTGACAACACTAAGCTCTCTTCATTGATGGGAAAGGACCTATTCCCTGTTCCTAGGCTTAATGATCCCACAACTCTTTCTGCCTTCAAATTTGCTGATTTTTCTCACTGGCTCCCTTCAGTCTGTACTGCTCTACCTAGATAACTTATGGCAAAAGGGACATTTTCTAGTCAAATAATTTCTGCTGTACCTTGGGCTTTCAGACTGAAAATGCTCTAACTTCCTGCATTGCTTGGTCCTCTCTATTCTACATTGCACACACATCATGCAAGGGAGGCCCAAAAGGCAGGACTTTGTCTAAGGGAGCATTAAGCAACTGCCCCCTCTCTGCATCCTCAACAAGGACCTGAATTCTAAGCAATGTATCTAATAATGGTGCTTATAGCGCCCCCTAGCAAAAGCGTACACAATATTCTAGGTCACACATGACTGCATACTAACCACCTTTTAAAGTTGTATTGATCAGTCTTATAAGCCTTTACTTTTAAGGTTTCATTCTACTCTCTTTGTTCTTTTTGTGATTTGTACTTGGTGTGTTTAGATCTGTACTCTGCAGTAGACAGTAGCCTGGCTTCATTTGGTGCTGAAAATCACTGAGGAAACTACAATGTGATACTGTGATTGGCAAGTGTGATACTGTGATTGGCCAGAGAGTTATTTTGCTTGTTTACCATTTTTTGAGCCTGTATAAAGGCGGCATGTTTGTATTAAGCTTACCGCACAGTAGTGGTTAGCAGTGTCATGTACAGATGCAGGTGCTAAGAATTAATATCTTCCCTACAAAACTACCTCTGAAATTTCTTCACTACTTAGACGCATAAAGAAAGTACAGTTGTGTACACTTACCATAAATGTAGATGTTCGAGTGTATTCACTGTTGCAGTCATTACATTTGGGGTTATCTGCTTGCAGTAGCCCTCAGTCGGTTTGATTAACAAAGTCTTGGGTCCTGCATTGGTTGCTGTCCCTTCTTCCATGACGTCAGGTCATCAGGAGTATAAAACATGGAGTCGACGCCATTACATCAGTTTTTCTTGCCCCAGATGTCAGGTGTCCCCCTTAATGGGAAGCAATTAAATCTATAAATACAAGGACATACCTCCAACAAAAAAGCAAATACATCAAAAAGCTTTTTGAGCACAGTAAGGAAAAATAGAGGTACAGCCAAAAGAAGAAAGGGGGCTGGAGGAAGTGTAACCAGGACTGCAACAGTGAATACACTCGAACATCTACATTTACGGTACGTGTACACAACTGTACTATGTTCTTCGTGTTTCACTGTTGCAGTCATTACATTTGGGTAGATTCCCAAAGCTAACGTTGGGAGGAGGAATTTAAATAGAATTAGGACCAGCTATAAGGCCCTGCAAGACTGCAGTGGCAAAGCCAGCTCTGGATTTAGAGAAAAGTGGCAAATGATGATGCTTGGTAAAAGTATGTACAGAACTCCAGGTAGCAGCTTCTAGGATTTCCCTGGTAGGGACGCCTCTCAGAAAGGCTGTAGAGTTAGATGCAGACCTGGTTGAATGGGGTTTGATGCCCTGTCGGATAGGTTTTCCATGGTGCTTATAACAGAAATGAATGCAGTTGCCTATCCATTTTGAAATGGTTTGCTTTGAAATAGCTTTCCCCTCTGTCCCTGCAGCAAATGCAACCAGCAGCTGCTCAGATTTCCTTTGAGGTTTAATCCTGTCCAAGTAGAATCTAAGTTGTCTGTGCACATCTAAGGAGTGCAGTATCCATTCCCCTTTGTTCTGTGGGTTAGGAAAGAAGGTAGGCAAATGAATGGACTGATTAAAAGCCACACTGGATACTACCTTGGGCATGAAGGAGGGACTGGTTCTGAGGGACACCCTGTCCGCATGAAAGATGATGAAAGGCTCCACTGCCGTAACGGCCTGTAATTCAGATACCCTTCTTGCTGAAGTGATTGCTAAAAGGAAAGCTGTTTTCCAAGAAAGGAATTTTAAATCTGCAGTAGCAGCTGGCTCGAAAGGAAGAAGAGTGAGTTTCTCCAAGACAAAGTTAAGGTACCAGGCTGGAGTTAGAGCTCTGCTGGGTGGCCTTAAATTTTTGGCCCCTCTAAGGAACTGCTTGAGCAGTGGGTGAGAGAAGAGGGGAGGGCTCTGTGCTATAATGAGCTGAAATGGCTGAGGCATGAATTTTGATGGAGGAAAAGGACAAGCCCTTATGAAGCATCTCAGTCAAGTATTGTAGAATCTGAGGTAAATTGGGCACTGCTGTGCTCATCCCTTGAGATTGGTTTCAGGTACAGAATCTTTTCCATTTTGCAGCATAAGATTTTCTAGTACTAGGCCTCCTTGCTTCTAAAATGATATCCATCACTGATGGGATGTTTAAGGAGAGATTAGGTAATTATCCAGGCTGCTAGGTACAGGGTTTGCAGCGGAGTGTGCAGAATCTGGTTCTCTTGCTGAGACAACAGGGAAGGAGTCTGAGGCAGGTGCCATGGGGCCAAGCATGACACACTGCACAGGAGGGGGTACCAGTGTTGACGTGGCCAGTCTGGTGCAATTAAAATCATCCTTGGCTTGTCCTGTTTGATCTTTATAAGTGCTCTGGAGAGCAGTGGAGGAAAGGAAGGACAGAGCATGCACTTTCCAAGCTAGCTTGTGGGGAATCCTTGTGCAAAATTTGCCCATTTTATGGTTCTGGGGGGAGGCAAACAGGTCTATATCTGGGCTCCCCTATTTGCTTGTCAACATGTTGAAAATCCTTGGTTCCAGTTTCCACCAGTGTGGGTCCATGAGGTTTCTGCTTAGTTTCTGCTTAGTCTGTCAGTGTAGTTAGTTTTCCAGGCAGGAATTGAGCTTGTAGATTCACTTGGTAGCTCAAGGCTGTGTTCCACAATGCCATGGCTAGTCTGCAGAGGGGTAAGAATGTGTACCCCCCTGCTTGTTTATGTACCACATGACAGTGGTGTTGTCCGTCTTTACCATTAGTTGTCCTGGAAGAATGTGGTCCTTGAAGGCTGTCATAGCATTCTGTACAGCTCACATTTCTTTTTGATTTATGTGCAGGTGCATTTGACTTGGTTTCCATTTGCCCTGAATGCACTTCCCAGCCAGGTGAGCCCCCCATGCATAGTCTGATGCATCTGTTGTTAAGGTTTGGGCAGCAGGGAGTAGTGTAAATGGTAGTCTCTTGTTTTGGTGGCAATTGTAGGCAGGGTACGATAGGAATCATTGCTTCTAGATCCTGAGAATGTTGGCACCATAGGCTTTTGAGATACCATTGTAGTTTCCTCATATGCAGCCTTGCATATGGAATTAGAAGAATGCAGGAGGCTATGAACCCCAAGGCTTGCAATATTTGCCTTGCAGATAGCTGGGTTTTTGTGGCCACTTGTTTGAAGTAAGTTATCAAATGAATCCGTTTCTCTGGCGTGAGGAAGGCCATCGGGGAAGTTGTATTCAAGCATGCTCCCAGGAATATAATTTGTTGACAGGGTACCAGGTGAGATTTCTTTTCGTTTATGGTGTACCCCAGACAAGTCAGCACCCTTTGAACAAAAGCCAGATTCAAAATATGTCCTGGCTTTCTGCCTGAATTATGCAATCGTCCAGGTATGGGTATATTTGAATATTTCTTTGCCTGCAAAATGCAATGACTGGAGCTAGGCATTTTGTGAGTACCCTGGGTGCAGTAGATAAGCCAAAGGGCAGTGCAGAGAACTGATAGTGCATGTAGCCCACTTTGAAGCGTAGGTATCTTCTGCAAGACTCACTGATAGGGATGTGCAGGTATGCTTCTTTCAAGTCTAGTGTTGCCAACCAGGCATCTTTGCCTAGCATAGGAAGCAGCTGGTGAAGTCAGCATCTTGAATTTCGGAATCATCAGAAATGTGTTTAGAGTAGAAAGGTCCAGGATAGACACCAAGAATTTTCTTTTCTGGGTACCAGGAAAAGTCTCAAATAGAAACCTTGTCCCTTTTCCTCTTCTGGTACCAACTGAATAGTACCCATGCTTAAGAGGGAGAGTACTTGATTTTGGGCCTCTGCCCACTGATTTGGGGGTAGATCTGGCCACCCGCTTGGTGTTGGTAACGTGTGGAAGTGAAATCTGTATCCTTGGGACACTACATTTAAAACCCATTTGTCCTGGGTAATGAGTTCAAAGTTTTTTGCCTGCAGACCAATCTTTCCACCTAAAGGAGCATTCAGTTGGGAAGTGCTTGGAAGTTTTAAAAGCAAGTATTTGAGAGGAGTCTTACTACTCCCAGATTTGGGTGCGGAAACCCCCCACTGCTTAGTCTTGTGCATCCCCCTGGGACTGAAACCTGGGGTTTCTGCTGTGTCTGGGTTTGAATTGAGAAGATGTGGAAGGGGCTGGAAAGGACCAATTCTTAGAGGGCCAATGCCTACTAAATCTTGGAGGCTGAACTTGTAAGAAATCTTTAACAGTTTGCATATATTTAGCTTTATTTTCCATCTTTTGAAGAACTTCCTCAGCTTTGTTGCCAAACAGGCGGTCCTGATTTAAGGGAGTATCCAACAGTTTAGCTTTTACATGATCAGGCAAAGATTGCTCCTTAAGCCAAGCATGCCTTCTGAGCACAGACCCAGCAACAGCAGCCCTGCAAGAGGCCTCTAATGAATCAAATCCACATTGCAAAGTATGCTTTCCAACCTGTTCAGCAGAATGCATCAAATCCTGTAATTCTTTGTTTTCAGCACAGTCAGGGATCAACATCATTTTCTGTTTAAGCAATCCAACAACATGTTGTTGATACTTTAACATATGAAACTGGCAGTTTAAAGCCCTAATGGCCAAGGTTGCAGAAGTGTAAACCTTCTTACCCCATCTATCCAGCGCCCTGGAGTCTCTATCAGAATGGGTAGGATTTTTAGCAGTAGAAGCCTTAATGCCCTTGGGTCCCTGTGAAACAGTCTCTGGATCCGCAACAGGATTTTTAAAAAGGAACTTGTGTGAATCAGGAATCCTGTAATATCGGTCAGGGTTTTCTGGGAGCAGGAGGCAAAGAAACGGGCCAAACTGGATTCCTAAAAGGCATTATCAACAATGTCTAGTACAGGAGGTATAGCTAAAGGCCTATGCTGAGGCAGAGTAAGAAATCCCTAAGCCTCTTTTTTGAATCAGAAAAATCCTGGCTTTCCCAGTGGAAAGGCTCTTTTAGAGTATGTAAGGTTTCACCAAAAGAAAAATCCTCTGGAGGGGAAGCAGAGGGAATAGAGTCCTCTGCATCAGAATCCTCATAAGTAGATAAGGCTAAATCCAGATCATCAGAAAATTCAGAAAAATCAGAATCCTGGTCAGAAGATTCATAAACAACTTCAGTCCTAGGTCTCTTAGAAAGGGGGTGGTTGGCTTCCCCTGATTAGAGTCACAGGATCTTCAGACATTCTTATCATTTGTTTTTTAAGCATAGTGGCCTGAGCATGCAGCCTGGGTGCCTGTTTCTTAGGCATGGTTTGAGGTTTAGGCCAAAATAAAGAAGGATGTGTCGGTTTAATATGCAAGTCCGTAGGCCTGAATACACCCTCAGAAGCCGGTGCCTGCACAGCGGCTCCAGACCCATCCAAGGCAGAGACATCTGCAAGTTCCACAGTTGAAGCATCTCAAGGCATAGCGGACTCCGAATGGGTCTCAGTAGAGGTCTGCGAATCAGACGTAGAAGGTATCAGGGGCTATGAAAGCACCTCACCGAGTACCGGCAAACTGGCGACTGGCTTAGGAGAAGCTTTGACGGCAGCTTTGGACCTAGGCGGCCTGTCTCTGTCTTTATCTTTGCATTTTTTCGGAATACTGCCAGTCGGATGGCTAACCGACAGCATTTCTGAATAGTTAAAAACTTGAATAATCAAAAAAATAAAATATCAAAAGTAAAAAATCCACCAATATTAATAAAAAAGGTGATAAGATGTAATTAATAAAATAAATTATATATAAAAAGTAAAGGTTTGTAAAAAGCAGGTTTAGTCTGTAAAAGAAACTGCGAAAACTAAACTATCTTCAAAAAAAAAAATAAAAATAAAAAAAAAATCAAATCCATAAAAAAAAATATAGGCTCATTAATCATCATATAAAAAAAGTCATATATATCATAAAAAACACCATCATAAACATATATAATATAATTTGTACATTTCATTATTCATTATAATAAATATACTTTTGATTCTGAATTTCCAATAACCTGAATGAGCTCAAATGAAAGCTCTTTGCGAATTTTATTATTAATAAACTTGCTTTTACATACTTTTTTTTAATAAACCTGATTTTACAGTCATTTGCTACATCATTAGCTATTTTATTTAGCACTAACTTGTTGAATATAACTTGTTTTTTTTAAAATGTTTTTGTGTTTGTTTTGTTTTTTTTTAGCTTGTTGTTCTTTTGTTGTTACGAGAGCATTCTTCCTCCATGAGCATTTACTATTCTGGTCCTTTATTTCTGAACTGAACTCTTCTCTTCTTTTCTTTTTCTTCGTTAGGGCCGCCGTCGCCATCCAGATCACCTTGTCCGCGCAGCAGATGGCAGCGTGAGTTTTACGTGTCGAAGCTGCCGGCCCGGCCCCACCTTCCGCACACCACCCACACCACCACACACACCTAGGCCCCAGTTAGAGTGTCCAATCCACCCAGCATGTGGGGAGGATGGGGGGAACCCGAGAACAAAGGGGAGGAAACCCACCAGACACACAGGGAGGACTGCAGACTAAGAAGGCACCCCAGCCGATCGAATCGAGAAGAACTCTTTGCTGCTGGCGCAAATGCTAACCACTGCACCACTGTGGCCGCCCTAAATTTCTGAATAACTGAACATTGAACCGAAATATTTAGAGGTGAAAATATACAGACGACGGATAGTGCACTGATTAAATAATGCACAAAACCGACAGCAAGGTACGTCGTGGTCAGGGCCAAGGCAAGGAATATAGTATGAATAAAAATCTTTGTGAGGTATTTGCTTTCCACAAGTAATGCAGTTATTAACTTTTACTGACATCGGTAAGGAGCAAGAAAAAGTTTCCCCAATGGGGTACTTAGCTTTAGTTGAGGACTTCGGTTCTGAAACTCGAAAATGAAAATTTCAGGAGTTGGCCGACTGGCACTTGCGAACTGCTTCTGCTTTAGGCACCGCACGGCAAGACAAACTGATGTAATGGCGTCGGCTGCATGTTTTATACCCCTGACGACCTGACGTCATGGAAGAAAGGACCGCAACCGACGCAGGACTCAAGACTTTGTTAATCAGGCCGACTGAGGGCTACTGCAAGCAGATAACCCCAAATGTAATGACTGCAACAGTGAAACACTAAGAACATCAACTAGTTTGTGCACTGATGATCATCATCTCATGAGTTTATTCAAAGATGGTCTTCTGACTGTAGTCTGTACTCTTACAGCACCTAAGCTAACCAGCTGTAAATCTCTCTTGTACCATCCCTTTGTAGATCACATAAGAAGGATGTGTAACCATGGATATGCAGTTTTCTACTATCTCTGTAGCCAGGTTAGTGGACATAGGCATCTGTGTAATATAGCAATTATCTCATGAACAAAGCCTTCTAATTGTAAACTGCTACAGTACCTGAGAGATGTACTTGGATGACGTCAATGGTGGCAAGGTTTTCACATAAAAGCAACTGTAATACCAGACTGTCAGTAATACACTCATCACACACAGTATGGGCCGGACACAAACACTCACATGCTGTACTCTTAAATGTAGTCTGCCTTAAATCCAATGCCCTCTCAGATATTGCACTTTGGATAAATATCCCCAGGAACCTCAGACGCACTCTACTAAAACACACCCACCACAACACATACAGTTGCACCTCAAGGCATCTAAACATTTAAGCCCATAAGGCTAGCCACCACAAAACCCAATACTTTGCTCATATGAGATTCCATAGAGAGAGACCCACATATCCTACTCACCAGGTTGAGTATGGAGGCAATCATGGTTAGTTACATATCAGGCACCAGGATCCATCAGATTACACATGCACTCAGGACACTGAACCTCTGATGCCAATATATATGGCTCAGTCACAGTCCGTGTGTATTGTAAACGGACCCGAGACATACTTCCATGGATTACATGAACAGACACATTATGGAGCTCTCTGTAGGAGCCTAGCTTAGCTTACTTTTTGATTTCATTCAAAAATGTTTGTCAGCATGGAAGGATATGGTCTACAGACTTCCAAAACCGAAAAGCCAAAAACTGTAGAACCAAAGCCACCACAGTGAAAGAAAAATAAACCGCTTTGTTCACAAATATCCACGTTGAGCACTTTCTTCCCCTAAAATTGCAAGGGACTTCTTCAGAACAAAATCCAGAACCCCAACCCAGCCTGAAATAACGCACAATAATCACTAATTGTGAAACTGAATAATTAATAAACTGAAATCCATCAGAAAACATGCATCAGAAGAAATATTGTTTAAAATCAAGTTTAATTTACACACAAGTTGATAACCCACATAATTCATAAGTAAAAAATATACTTCATAAAAAATATATATTACATAAAAAATATATAAATAAATATATAATGGTTGCATACTAAAATGTAACCTAAAATGTTTAACTTTAAAATACTGGTTATAGGTTCATAGGTTGGTACTCAGCTATCTGCCCGAAGGCATATTATTAGCCCAGCCACATTGTGCGGTATTCACCGCCCCTTTAGTAGTTCCCTAGACCCTTGTACTAGCAGCTAGTACCCTTGGCCCCCATCTAGTAGTGCTGTTGGTGTGATTCCCGGTGTGAACTTTGTTACCCACCCACTCATCAAGGTTCCTCTTGAAGAGTGATAGTGAGGGGCTCTGTCTTATGTAGATCGGGACCATGTTCCATAGTAAACGAAGTCTCTGCGAAGGGAATCTATCCCTCCAGCATGTTCTATTCATTGTTGTGTTGAGGTTTATATCCCTAGAGCGTGTAGCTCGAGTAGATTTGGTTTTGATAAGATGGAGCATGTTCAACAATACTGGGTTGGACATGGCTCTATGTTAGACAGAGATCGCCTCTGAGAAAGCGGTATGCAACAGAGAACAGTCTTAGCTTTTTTAATCGTGCTGCATAGGGCAACTGTTTGAGGCCAGTAATCCTCTTGGTTAGGTACCTCTGTGGTCGCTCCAGCTGCTGGAGATGTCTAGCCAGGTACATTCCAAATGGTGCATTGTACTCAATAATGGGTCTGATGAGGGAAGAGAAGAGGGGCACCATTACATCCTTAGATCTTGATGCGAACCCTTTCGTGATCAGATGGGTCACATATGATTTTCTAACCACTTTGGCAACATGGTTATCAAAGGAAAGCTGACTATCTACTTGGGTCCCTAGATCCCTTATTTCTTCTTCAGATTTCAGGGAATTACCTCCTATGTTGTAGTTTGCCGGTACTCCGTTTTTTCCAAAGGGGATTACTACGCATTTCTTTTGCATTTACCTTGAGACCATGACTTTGACACCATGCATCAGTCTAATTTAGGCCCTTCTGAAGGATCTCCATGTCGGCTGGAGACTCTATTATAGCACCCAGTTTGCAGTCGTCCGCAACCTTAGTCAGCCACAGCCCTTCCGTGCTTGCCTGTACTTCTGAGACGTATATGCCAAACAGGAGGGGCCCCAGGACAGAGCCCTGAGGCACACCACTCGTTACTGGTCTGGATTCGGACACAGATCCCGCTACTCTTACTTTATGGGATCTGTCTGAGAGCCAGTTTGCGATCCATCTTGTGACGTAAGGGTTTATGCCCAGGCTGGTGAGCTTATCAATAATACCTGAATGGGGAATGGTATCAAATGCTTTAGCAAGGTCAAGGTAAGCAGTGTGTACCTCCCTTTCCCTTATCTATAGCCTGAGTAACTGTCTCAAAGAAATCCACTAAGTTCAAGAGGCATGATCTGCCCTTGACGAAGCCGAACTGTGTGGGGTCCAGCGACTGGAGGTTCCCAATCTCACCATTTATGAGTTCCATAATGATTCGCTCCATAGCCTTACAGATCAGACTGGTCAGGCTTACTGGTCAGTAGTTCCCAGGGTCAGTTGTGGCCCCACCCTTGTGTAGCGGGACCACCGTTGCCGTGCGCCATTCTATGGGCACATATCCTGTGGAGATGCTGAGACTGAACAGGGTATTAAGATGCTAGGTTAATTCCTTTTGGAGCTCGCGTATGACACAGCCTGGGACACAATCTGGTCCCATGAAGGCAGTGTTTTTAGCTTTAGATAGAGCCTTGTTAACCAACGTATCACTAATAATTGGACTTACACAATCCCCTGGAATGGTAATAGGCCCTGTAGGTGGTGGTGGGGGGATTTGCACTGAACCTGTCAGCCAAGATGTTGGCAATGTCAGAAGGGTCAGTGTATTTTGTTCCATTTTGTACTAGCTCAGAACAGATCTGAGCATTGCCATTTAGGTTTTTGACGTAGCCATAGAAGGCCTTATGGTTATCCTTGGCAACTTTCTTTTCAAAATTAGCTTTAGTTGACTTGATGAGGGCCCTCAATTTCTTACTAATGCTGATCAGGGATGATTTTTCTACTTGAGATTTGGCCTTTTTTTGTACAAGTCTCCTTTTATTGTAAAGTTTGCTTATGGCCGGGGTCCACCAGACTGGTTTCTTCTTGCTTGAGGAAGGAGTCTTGGTTTTATTTGGGATAGCACGGTCCACGCAATCCTGAAGATGCATATAGAGTGCATTGGTGTAGGATTCCACATCCTGGATATCATTATCCTTCTGCTAGGGAATAGTGAAGCTTTCCTCTTCGGATGCAAGTAGTTTGAAGTTTGCTTTGGAAAGGTTTTTGACTATGGTTTCTTTGACTGGGGGAGGTGGAGGGGTGAGGATGTCCAGGGTTATCAGTTTGTGGTCGGATCTATACTAATAGCTTCATTAATCCCTGGGTGCTTGGTGGTATCAAGTCTCAACTGCCATCTTAATTCACTAACATCTAAATGTCCAGACATTTACCCTGTGGGTCTTTTTGTAAGTGTTGAATTACCAAAAATTTAAAGGTATGGTCCCATACATTCATTCAAATGTCTAGCTTGTGCATAAGACTGCCTACTATGCCTGATGTCTAATATGTGCTCACTTATCCGATTTTTGAAATACCTACTAGTTTTACCTATATAAAATATAGGACAACCCAAGCATGTGGCCACATATACTATATTCCGAGTGCTACAATTATAATGTCCACTGATCATTATAGTTTTTCCATTAAGAACACACGTATCACCTGTTTCCAGAAGGTGTGGACAATAACTACATCTCTTACATTTGAAATTCCCTTTACTTCTATTATTAACATTCTCACTATTATATTTACCCATTTCCAGAATGTTTTTGAAGGACCTATCTTATTTATATATTATTTTTGGTCTCTTCCCAACTTTTTGTCCCACATTTTGATCAAACTGTAGTATATCCCAGTTGTTAAAAATTGTTTCAACTACTTTCCATGCATCTTGGTTAAAAATTGTTATGAAGCCAATGTTAAAATTCTTAATCCTGTTATGTTGCTCCAAAATATTGGCCCCATTGCTAGCACTGTTACCATTGTACAAAATTGGCTTGTTATGTACCATTGTAACGTTTACATATGATCTCTTTACTAATGTCATCCAATAATTCTTGGGGGTACCCTCTGGCTTTGAACATTTTTAAAATAAATTGAATTTCATCCAAAAAGGTGGTATCCAAGCTCACCATCCTGACGGCCCGTACCAACTGTCCCTTTACTATAGACTTTTTTTAAAATAGGGATGTGCACTAGTGAATTCTAAATATGAATTCGAGAAAGTTGGTTTTCTGTATATTCCAGATTGCTCTCATCAGTATTGAGTAATTTTATGTCTAAATATGAAATAGCAGTTTTACTGTGCTTGTGTGTAAAGTTTAAGAAACTCACAGTATGGTTTTTATATAATCAAAAAATTGGCCCAATTCATACACATTGCCCTTCCAAATAATGAAAAGATCATCCAAAAACCTTGTATAATACAAAATGTTGGACTGGTATTCACCTTGCATAATACACTGTTGTTCCCAGAAGGACATAACATAATTTGCAAAAACAGGGGCACAGGCTTCCCCCATCGCTACCCCTGTTCTTTGCTTGTAGTACTGTCCTTTGAAGTATAAATAGTTATTTTGTAAGACCACTTCCATTAATGTTACATATGTATTGATGTCATCCTGATCATATACACTGGTTTTCTGTAATTGGGCCTCCAACCAAACTAGCCCTTCCTCATGAGGTATTACAGTGAAGAGACTAACAGACATCTATAGTGACCATGATAACGTCTCTAGCTAATGATAGCCCAACAACCTTTTCCAAAAATTGCCATGAGTCCTTGCTGATGTACGGGAAGGCTGTTAAACCTACCTGGACTTTTTTGTCCAAATATTTGCTTACGAAACAGGTTTTGGAATGTTTTCCATCCACAATTGGTCGAAATTTTGGATCCCTCAGCTCTTTATGGACCTTGGGTATACCAACGATATTATGTACCATGGGGTATTTGTTGCACATGAATGTGTGCTTATCATCACTAATTTGCCCTTGGTATAACATACCATCAAGTAATAAGTCTATTTTCTTGTATGTTATATGTATTTCATTGAGGGAACTCTTCAAATAGGTCCCATCAATCAATAGGGCATTCATCCCATTCAGATAATCAGCTTTATTCATTATAACAACCCCGTTGCCCTTATCTGGTTTCATAATATGGATTTTTACATCCTCAGCTAATTCTCTTAATAAACGTTCCTCATCCTTAGTCATATTATTCATGGCATTATTTGATTTTTCTCTCAAAGCCTTCCTAATATCTTTTTCACACTTCTGCTCATACAACTTAATTATGTTGTTTAATGGTGGGGTAAATGTACTTGGTCTTTTCAAACACCCCACTTCCTCGATCCTCTCATCATTCTGAGTATTAAACCAAACTTTTAAGTTCAACTTTCTAGTAAAACATTTCAAGTCTATTAGTGTGTTATCAATTTTTGCTTTTCTAAATGGCACATACGTAAACCCTTTTGCAAGTTAACATGCTCTATATTTATCTCCTTTGTTGAATAACTGTACACCTTAAAATCATTATTGACATTCTGTATTACTGTAGGTTCAAATATATTTTCAATAATGCCAAATTGTTCACAACCAAGTGTTGAAAACTCATCTGTATTACAATTGAGTCCATCAAAAACCGTTTTCTCATCTACATTGCTAAATAAGGGTCTGTCCGTTGTATAACCACGGTCTGTGTTTTCATTACATTGCCATGTATCAACAAATTCATTACTTGTTACTGCTTCTGCAATACATATACTACTAGTGAAGTGGTAATCACAAATCAGTTCAGCCGAGGATGTTTGGTTACCATTAAAAAGTGCAAGTAAAAAACCAGACTTGACAGTACTTACAGCACCCATCATTTCTAGGGCCATGTCCATTAATTCTTATGCTGCAGGCTTTGGTTCCTCGTGTTTTTCAGTCTCGCACCTTGTACTACATAGTCCCGATAGGTGACAACTTGAGCCAAACCATTCAAAATTATTAAACTTTTGCACAACTATCCAGTTACAATATACTTATCAACATAGATAACTTTTGTGGCAGTGTATATATATCCGCAAAATGAACAAAATTAAGAGAGACTTGAACGAATATACCAAATTGAAGGTATATCCGTTTTCCACTGGTTGCCATGACAGTAGTGAGGAACAAGCTAATCGAGGTGCAGATTAGGGAGAGGATGTGACGTCACACGGGAGAGTTCAAAATGCGGCAAGTATGTACTCACAGCAAACTTTTCCTAGTGACAAAAATATTAGGCGTTCAGAGAGGCTCTGTGAGAAGGACCAACAGTCTCGTTTTTTTAGCAAACACCTATCGGGACTATGTAGTACAAGGTGTGAGACCGATAAACATCAGGAACCAGAGCTGGCAGCAGAAGAATTAATGGACATGGCCCTAGAAATGAATGCTGTAAGTACTGTCAAGTCTGGTTCTTTACTTGCGCTTTTTAATGGTAACCAAACATCCTCGGCTGAACTGATTTGTGATTACCGTGGAAGCAGTAACAAGTAATGAATTTGTTGATGCATGGTAATGTAATGAAAACACGGACTGACCCTTATTTAGCAATGTAGATGAGGAAACGGTTTTTGAAGGACTCAACTGTAACACAGATGAGTTTTCAACACATGGTTGCAACAATTTGGCATTACTGAAAATATATTTGAACCTACAGTAATACAAAATGTCAATAATGATTTTAAGGTGTACAATTATTCAACAAAGGAGATTAATATAGAGCATGTTAACTTATTTGCAAACTTGAAATGTTTTACTAGAAAGTTGAACTTAAAAGTTTGGTTTAATACTCAGAATGATGAGAGGATTGGGGAAGTGGGGTGTTTGAAAAGACCAAGTACCTTTAACATGCCATTAAACAACATAATTAAGTTGTATGAGCAGAAGTGTGAAAAATATATTAGGAAGGCTTTGGGAGAAAAATCAAATAATGCCATGAACAATATGACTAAGGATGAGGAACGTTTATTAAGAGAACTAGCTGAGGATATAAAAATCCATATTATGAAACCAGATAAGAGCAGCGGGGTTGTTATAATGAATAAAGCTGACTATCTGAATGGGATGAATGCCCTATTGATTGATGGGACCTATTTGGAGAGTTCCCCCAATGAAATGCATATAAACATTTAGGAAAATAGACTTATTACTTGAAGATATGTTATACCAAGGGCAAATTAGTGAGGATGAGCACATATTCATGTGTAACAAATACCCCATAGTGCCTAATATGTTTGGTATACCCAAGGTCCATAAAGGGCTGAAAGATCCACAATTTGGACCAATTGTGGATGGAAAACATTCCAAAACCTGTTTCATAAGCAAATATTTGGACAAAAAATTGCAGGTAGGTTTAACAGCCTTCCCATACATCAGCAAGGAATCATGGAAATTTGTGTAAAAGGTTGGCAGGATACGATTAAAGACGTTATCATGGTCACTGCAGATGATGTTAGTCTTTTCACTGTAATACCCCATGAGGAAGGGCTAGTTTGGTTGGAGGCCCAATTACAGAAAACCGGTGTATATAATCAGGATGACATCAACACATACGTAACATTAATGGAAGTGGTCTTACAAAATAACCATTTATACTTCGAAAGACAGTACTACAAGCAAAGAACAGGGGTAGCAACGGGGGCAGCCTGTGCCCTTTGTCTTTACAAATTATGTTAAATCCTTCTGGAAACAACAGTATATTATGCAAGATGAATACCAATCCAACATTTTGTATTATACAAGGTTTTTGGATGACCTTTTCATTATTTGGAAGGGCAATGAGTGTGAATTGGGCCAATGTTTTGATTATATAAACCATACAGTGAGTTTCTTAAAATTTACACACAAGCATAGTAAAACTACTATTTCATATTTAGACATAAATGTATTTATTACTGATGAGAACAACCTGGAATCTGGAATATACAGAAAACCAACTTTCTCAAATTCATATTTAGAGTTCACTACTGCACATTCCTATTTTCAAAAAAAGTCTATAGTAAAGGGACAGTTGGTACGGGCCGCCAGGATGGTGAGCTTGGATACCACCTTTTTGGATGAAATTCAATTTATTTTGAAAATGTTCAAAGCCAAAGGGTACCCCCAAGAATTATTGGATGACATTAGTAAGGAGATTAAATGTAAATGTTTCAATTGTACATACAAGTGAATTTTGTACAATGGTAACAGTGCTAGCAATGGCACCAATATTTTGGAGCAACATAACAGGATTAAAAATTTTAACATTAGCTTCATAACAATTTTTAACCAAGATGTATGGAAAGTAGTTGAAAATTTTTAACAACTGGGATATACTACAATTTGATCACAATGTGGGACAAAAAGTTGGGAAGAAACCAAAGATAACATATAAAAAGACAGGTCCTTCAAAAACATTCTGGAAATGGGTAAACATAATAGTGAGAATGTTAATAGAAGTAAAGGGAATTTCAAATGTAAGAAATGTAGTTATTGTCCACAACATTCTAGAAACAGCTGATAAGTTTGTTCTTAATGGAAAAACTATAATGATCAATGAACATTATAACTAACACTCAGAATATAGTACATGTTGCCAAATGCCTGGATTGTCCTAAATTTTATATAGGTAAAACTAGTAGGTATTTCAAAAATCGGATAAGTGAGCACCTATTAGACATCAGGCATGGTAGGCAGACTAATGCACTAGCTAGACATTTGAATGAATGTAGGGACCATACCTTTAAATTGTTGGTAATTCAACACTTACAAAGAGACCCAGAGGGTAAATGCCTGGATGTACATTTAGATGTTAGTGAATTAAGATGGCAGTTGAGACTTGATGCCACCAAGCACCCAGGGATTAATGAAGCTATTAGTATAACCAGTATTTTAAAGTTAAAAAACATTTTAGGTTAAATTTAAATATGCAGCCATTATATATTTATTTATATACTTTTTATGTAATATATACTTTTATGAAGTATATTTTTTTACTTATGAATCAACGATGCGTGTAGGTTAAACTTGATTTTAAACAGTATTTCTTCTGATGCATCTTTTCTGATGGATTTCAATTTATTAATTATTCAATTTCACTATTTGTGATTATTGTTGTATTATATTAGGCTGGGTTGGGGTTTTGGATTTTTGTTCTGAAGAAGTCCCTTGTAATATTAGGGGAAGAAAGTGCTCAACGTGGATATCTGTGAATAAAGCTGTTTGTTTTTCCTTCACTGTGGTGGCTTTGGTTCTATGGTCTACAGACCTCACTGCTTTACTAGGGATGGTCTGCACCTGTCCCCTCTAGCCTTTCAAATACTGCCTAAAACACTGTCCTACCCATAGTGCCTTTTGTAGGCACTGCCAACCACAGAAACCTTCCAACATAGCAAAACCAATGCAAGAAAATCTAAGTGTGCTACCACCAATATCAGGAGTCTAAAAAAGAAATCACTCCCTGCAAGTTCTCCTCACATTGCAGAATGTAGAGGTTTGTGCAGTTATTGAAGCATGGTTTAAAGCCATGTAGAGCACCCCAGCAGGGCAGGGCTACAATGCCTTCCATGCAGTCAGATCATTACCATGCAGGAAGGGGAGAAAAGGTGAAGGTGTCTTAATTTACATCAACACACACACACACACACACACACACACACACACACACACACACACACTTCAAGATTGGCCAAACAGTATGAAGTGCTTGAGCTTCTCCATGTCCAGATTACCATAAGCAAAGTCCCATACCATATCCTTGCAAGCTAGAGGTCCCCATCAATGACCAAGGAACCCCATAACGCATACTTAAACTTACTGGAAACACTCCCCATTCAAGCCAACATCATATTCATGGATGACTACCCTGCAATAAATTAAGAATCATTCACAATCCCAAAATGAAAGCCTCAACTGTTGGGTTCGGAACCAAATCTCAGATCCGACTTAGCTGTTACTAAAGCTCGTAGTTAGTAACCAAAAAGGTCTTGAGCTTCTCCCTTACCCATAATGCACCAACCCCTAACATACTTCAGATTTTGTTTGCTGATTTACCTAAAGTGCATCTGCCAAGGTGAATAGATATAAATTTATATATGTCTTACAGAAGGAACTATATCTGAAGCTCAAGCATAAAGGACAGTGGTGTCCTTACAATATCTCATTCTTCGAGAAGTTTGCTGAAGCAAGGGTTGGTGGGTAGGATGTTGAGGAAGAATGAAAATGGATAACACAGATAGAACGTTATGGTCTGTGCATAACTTCTTTACCTGATGATGTCAATTTTCATTCTATCCTCAGCTGTTGGGACAGAGTCCCCAGCTACCTAAAATCCCAGGTAGACTCTACGGAAGGGTATTTCTGAGCACAGCTGAGCCAAAAGCTGCTCCACTCCTCAAGACCAGATCCAGTTTGTAATGCATAATAAAGGTATGAGGATTTGCCTAGGCTGCAGCTGCACATATGTCGTCCATGCCCTGGAGAGAAACAATAAAGAGGTTGCCATGGACCTAGTTGAATGGGTTCTTACAGGTTTAGGTAAGGTTAGACCAAATTTGTTATAAAACACATACAGTCAGCCATCCATCTGGTTAGAGTTACTTTTGCAACTGGCTTACTCAATTTCAAATCCGCAAAGGAGACAAACAGTTGATCTGCCTTCCTGGTTTCTTTTGTCCTATGTAAATAAAAACGAAATTGTCTGTAAACATTCAAATGCAACATATATTCACCTTTGTAAATTTAGGAAAGAATACTGGCAAATTAATGGACTGATTAATACTGGATTCTGATACTACCTTGGGAAAGAAAGACGTGTTAGTACGAAATGTAACTATCTTTATGAAAAATCAAAAATCAAGTAGGGAGGTTTTGATGATGAAGCTTGAAGTTCTGAAATTCTTCTGGCTGATCTAATGGCCACTAGAGAGAGAGCTTTCCAGGTCAGGAACTTAAGATCACATTTAGCTGCTGGTTCAGAGGGGAGGGGGGTGGTGAATTAAGGCCTGCAGTACCAAGATCAAATCCCATGGTGGAGTATGATCTCTATATGAGGGTCTCAATAGAAAATTAGACATTGCTGCTAATTGAACCTTAATGACAGAAAAGCTCATTCCTTCATTAAAGAGCAAAGCTAAAAATTCAAGTATGTTATGTATCGGAAGTGAAAAGTGATCAATATGTTTTTGTTATGCCCAGTAAACAAACCTTTTCCATTTACTTGTGTAAAGTTTTCTTGCTGAAGGTTTATGGGAAGATAAAAGGATATGATGGACAGGGGAAGAGAGCATCAACTGTCTGGATATTAACATAATTGGAGAAACCATGCTGTTAGCTTGAAGTTTGAGATATCAGGATGAACTATATCTGTCAGATGTGATAGGAGATCTGGAATCAGATCCAGAATCCAAGTTTAGCAAAGACGACGAGGCCACAGGAAAGGGAACCAAATCTGACAAGGCCAGTAAGGCGCAATGAGGTTGACTTTGCTCTTCAACCTGCCGGCTTTCTGTAGGAATTTTAAAATTACAGGAATTGGTGGGTGAGCATAAAGTAGATCGGGGGGCCATCTTAAAGCAGAGCTTCCCTCTGTGATTCTCCAGTGATGGAGGATTAGGGAAAAGTAGCTGCTGCATTTGTTGTTTTAGGAGAGAGCAAAAAGATCGCAATAAGGCTGGCCCCATTGGCGGAAGAATGGATCTGCTCAATTTGTCTATCACACTTGATTTCCACAGAATGTGCGTTATGAGAAAGCGGCTCAATGAGAACGCCCATTGCCACACTCTGAGTGCTTCTTGACACAAGGAGTAAGATCTGGTCCCACCTTGTTTGTTGATGTACCAAACCACTGATATACTTTCTCTCTGAATCGCAACTGTCCCTAAAGGGAGTGTGTCTTGAAAGGCCTGCAATGCTAAGATCACTGCTCTCATCTCTAGGACATTGATATGCAAGTTGGCCTCTTCAGGGTACCAAGTGCCTTGGACTGTTCTCTCCAAAAAGTGCCTCCCACCCAGTCTGGGAAGTGTATGTGGTCACTATGGCCTTGAGTTGAGGGGAATGAAAGGACGACCTTGTAGAACTTGATCTGAATGAATCCACCACCAGCTTGCATGCCCGACTGATTCTTATTTGTGCTGGTAAAGAATCGACCACTGTGCTGCTAGCATCCACTGACGAATACTTGCATGAAATCTTGTTAGAGGGACTAAAATTATAGCAGCTGACTGAGCCAATGGCTTGAAGGATTAACTGGACTGAAATTTTGGTACTGCAAATTATTCTCTTGACTTGGAATCTGATCGTTTGTACTCTTCAGAGAGGAAGAGACGCTGTCACTGATGTTGTGTTGAAGACTGCTCCTATGAATTCTAAGATTTTAGTTGGCTGTAAGTGAGACTTGTCATAATTTATGGTTATCCCAAGAGGAAAACAAGTCTGAAGTATCTGATCCCTTTGTCCTTATTAGCAGATGCCTAGTTGAGTGGTAATGAGCTAGTTGTCTAGAAATGGAAACATGGGGGATCCCTGCCATCTCAAGTGAGCTGCTACAACTGCAATGCATTTGGTAAACACCCTGAGAGTGTGGTGAGGCCAAAGGGCAGTACTCTGAACTGGTAATGACTGGCTTCCAGATGGAAGCGTAAGTACCTTCTGGATTGTCTGTTCATCTTTATGTGATAGTACGCATCCTGAAGGTCTATTATCAAGCACATCCATTTGTCCTTGCTCAGGAAAGGGAGAATGGACTGAACTCTGACCATCCGAAACCTTGTATGTCGAACTGACTTGTTCAATATGCTGAGATGCAAAATTGGTCTGCAGACCCATTTTCTTTGGGACTAAAAAAAATCCTGAGTAAGTTCTGGATTCTATCTAGTCTGGCAGGACCTCTTGGGGGAACTTTTTTTTTTCTAACAGCTTTCTATTGCTGTTACTTTCCTTTGAATGGGTAGAACATTGGGAATTTTGCATACAGTTGGAGGTGTAAGGAGGAAAGGGACTTGTATAACCTCTGGAAATAATCCTCTGCACTCAAGTATCTCTTGTTATGTCTATCCAAGCTTACTGGTGCAGGGATAATCAACCCCCGATTACCTCCAGAGGTGGACAATTGGGCCTCCTTTCAGGAGTGCTGATGAGGTCTATTAGCGAAAGAATCACAGGACCCATGATTTTTTGCAGGCCTCCTCTACTGTGAGGGTGGCATTGTCCAAGAGTCCCCCTCCCCTCTGCACCTAGGGGAACTTCGTGAACCACATTTTCCGATCACCTCATTGATTTCTAGAAAAAGATTGCTGAGGAGTCGAAAAATGTACGCCTGTCCACTGCAGAGAGGGTCTTTCCTTACGTCTCATACCTGGATATGGTTTCCTTCTCTTTTGGGCCAAACAATAAACTGTCGTCAAAGACAGCACTGATGAGCAAAGACATTAAAGGCTCCAAAAAATTAAAGAAGCGCATCAGGATGCCTCTTAATGGATATGCCTGAGCCTGCTGCCCTTGAAGCACCTTCGGCTATGTATGAAATAAGCTTCATGAATGAATTTAAAATGGGTTGGAGGGTAGCCAACTGGAAGGCCAAAGATGATTGGGCCTCCTCAGAAACAGTACATGAAACGGATTTTGAAAGTTCTTTGATCAAGTCCCTTTGCAACTAAGTAAAACGTGCAAAACAGTTTAGCGACCTAAGAGCAAAGGTCACTGAAGCATAGACATGACTCTCAAACCTGTCCATCGTCCTACAATCCCTGTTAGGAGGATGCACAGAGGACCTTTGCTAATCAAGTTTCTTTCTTGGTGGCCGCTGCCATGACCATGGCATCCAGGGGCACTCCCCTTACTCCAAAATTCCTTCCTGATAGGTGGAGCCAAAATCCAATCTGGTCTCTTAGTGATTGGCTCAACTGAGTAAGGCTCCTTCCACGCCCATTGAGAGACCAAATCAATGATCTCGTTGATGGACACAGTAACCCAGGAGGATGGGCCAGCTCCAAAGGCCTCCAGAAATGCAGATTCCTCTGGGAAAGGGTTGCTGGGGGTCAAGCCACTTCTCTGCTTAAGGATATCAAAGACATCTCCAAATGAGTTAAGCATTGTAAAATCTGAGAAATATTAGGCACTGCTGTGCTTATTCCTTGTGATTGATTCCAGGAACACAATCTTTTCCATTTGTCAGCATAAGATTTTCTAGTACTAGGCCTTCTCGCCTCCAAAATGACATCCATCACAGGTTTGCTGAGGGATGCTAAGGGTGAATTTAGGTGATTAGCCAAGATGCAAGATTCAAAGTTTGGAGCTGAGTGTGCAGAATTTGGTTGTTCTGCTGAGATAGTAAGTAGGGTGTCTGAGGAATGGTGCCACGGTGGAGGGTATGACACATTGCGCAGGAGTGGGTAACAGTGTTGGTAAGGCCAATCTGAAGCAATCAGAATCATTTTTGGTTTGTCCTGTTTAACTTTTACTAGAACTTTGGAGAGCAGAGGCAGTGAGGGAAAAAGCATAAACTGATAGGTTTTTCCAGCTGAATGATAGAGCATCCACTTTCCAGGCTTTTTTGCGAGTCCTTGTGCAGAATTTGTCCAACTGATCTTTTTGCCTCACCCCAGAACGATGTCTCGACTCCCCCCATTTGCATGTCAACATGTTGAAAATCCGTGGTTCCAGTTTCCATTCGTGTGGGTCCATGAGATTTCTGCTTAGTTCGTCTGCCAGAGTATTCGGCTTTCCTGGCAGGAATTGAGCTTGTAGTTGTATTTGGTAGGTCAAGACCATGTTCCACAATGCCATGGCTAGTCTGCAAAGGGGGTAGGAGTGTGTACCCTCCTGCTTGTTTATGTACCACATAACTGTGGCGTTGTCTGTCATCATTAATCATCCTGGATGAAGGTAGTCCTTGAAGGCTGTCAGTGCATTCTGTACAGCTAGCATCTCTTTCTGATTGATATGAAGGTGCATTTGATTTGGGCTCCATTTGCCCTGAATGCACTTCCTGCCAGATGAGCCCCCCAAGCATAGTCTGATGCATCTGTAGTTAGGGTTTGGGTGGCAGGGGGTGGAGTGAATGGCAGTCCCTTGTTTTGGAGGCAGGCCTCTGCCCACCATAAGAACTCTAGTTGCAGGCAAGGTATAATAGGAATCATTGTTTTCAGGCTGTGACAATGTTAACTCCATAAACCTTTTAAGTACCACTTAAGTTTCCTCATATGCAGTCTTGCATATGGAATTAGAAGAATGCAAGAGGCCATGAACTCCAAGGCTTGCAGAATTTGTCTTGCAGATAGCAGAGTTTTTGTGGCCACCTGTTTGAAGTAAGTTACCAAATGAATTTGCTTTTCTGGCGTAAGGTAACCCCATCTGGGGAGTTGTATTCAAGCTTGCACCCAGGAATGTAATTTTTTGAGAGGGTACCAGTTGTGATTTCTTTTTGTTTATGGTGTACCCTAGACATGTTAGAACCCTTTTAACAAATGCCAGATGTTTTAGAAGCATGTCCTTGTTTTCTGCCTGAATTAGACAATCTTCCAGGTATGGATATATCTGAATATTTCTTTGCCTGCAAAATGCAATTACTGGAGCCAGGCACTTTGTGAAGACCCTGGGCACAGTAGATAAGCCAAAGGGCAGTGCAGAGAACTGGTAATGCAAGTTGCCTGCTTTGAAGTGGAGGTATCTTCTGCAAGATTCCCTGATTGGGATACGCAGGTAAGCCTCTTAAGTCTAGAGTTACCAACCAGGCATCTTTGCCTAGCACAGGAAGTAACTGTTGAAGAGTCAGCATCTTGAATTTTGGAATGTCCAGAAATGTGTTTAGAGTAGATAAGTCCAGAATTGGACACCATAATTTGTCTTTTCTGGGTACCAGGAAAAGTCTTGAATAGAACCCTTGTCCCTTTTCCTCTTCTGGTACTGGTTGAACAGCCACCATGTTCATGAGGGACAGTACTTGTTTCTGGGCCTCTGTCCAGTGATTTGGGGGCAGGTCTGGCCATCCGTTTGGAATTGGCAATGTGTGGAACTGAAATCTGTATCCCAGGGATACTATATTTAAAACCCATTTGTCCTGGCTTATAAGTTGCCAGTTTCTTGCATGAAGTGCCAGTTTTCCCCCCAAAGGGGCTGCTAAAAGGTAAGTGCTTGTTAAACGTAGAGGGAAGTCAATGAGACTGTTTACCATAGGAAGGTGCATTGTTGTTTCCAGATTTGGAGGTGGAGGCACCCCACTGTTTTGTTCTAAAAGTCCCATGTGACTGAAACCTGGAGCCTTTGGAATGTCTGGGTTTGACTTGAGTGGCTCTCGAAGGAACTGGAAAGGACCAGTTTCTCAGTAGGCCAGTGCCTACTAAATCTTGGACATTGCACTTGTAAGAAATCTTTCACAGTTTGCATAGATTTAGCTTTATCTTCCATCTTTTTTGAAATTTTAAAACTTCTTCAGCCTTACTACCAAAGAGAAGGTCCTGTTGTAAAGGAGCATCCAACAATTTTGCTTTAACATGATCAGCACAGAGCCAGTTACAGCAGCCCTGCAAGAGGCCTCCAAAGAATTGAAACCACATTGCAAAGTATGTTTTCCAACTTTTTCAGCTGAATACAGTAAATCCTGTAAATCTTTATTTTTTACACAGTCAGAAATTAACATTTTCTGTTTAAGCAGTCCCATGATATGCTGTTGATATTTAAGCATATGAAATTGACAGTTTAAAGCCCTGATTGCCAAGGTTGCAGAAGTGTAAACCTTCTTACCCCATCTATCCAGCACCCTGGAATCTCTATCAGAAGGGG